>NC_064602.1:13122500-13449166 GCF_943734735.2 Anopheles gambiae | reverse complement strand
TGCGGCCGGGTTTGACGTGGAAGTCGAACGCGGGCACAACGTACGAAACCTGTTTGGAAAGTGTGCCCCCCATTTCGAAATCGAACATGCGCCGCGGCACAGACACACACACACACGCGTGGCGTGTGCAAACTGGCTGACTAACTTTATTTATTTTTGCAAGCTTTCTTTCGCTAAAGTGATCTCTCGCCATCGTGCCGTTTTGTGGCACTGTTTAGACACAAGGGTGCCGAGGGTGCTTGTGTGTGCGAGTATTGTTTATCGTTCCATTTTCAGGCCGAAGTTGCTGATTTTGTTCTAGCTCGTGGCGGCAGCGTATTCAAATGCCTTGACAGTACGGGCAAAAAACAACGAGCCAGCCAGCTAGGCCTCCTGGCCGGTGACTGATAAGGGCAAACGGGGTTTAAACGTAGCGGAAGAAATTTTATGTCTCGCGCACAATGCGTGTGCATGTTTATCTTTCGGTATGGGTTCGGGCACACTGTATCAGCAGCAAAAGTACACGCGCGCATACTCATGCTTACGGTCGATTGACTTATGCGTTCCGGTGTGTGTCGCGGTACACCATTTGTCTTTGTTTGAGGAAAACGTTTCGTTTAATTTTCGCTTTCATAGTTCTGCTTAAAAGCTTGCTCTAATATTAAGGGGCTGATAGAAGCTCAACAGCATATTCAGCACAACGCTTGCCCAATCCGTGACTGCACTGTAGAAACTGTTCCACTATATAATCCACCCAATCTCATCGGCCTGCAGGCTAAAGCACATAAATCGTTGCGGCCAACGGATTCGCAATCCCCGTTCCGTTCCGGGCGAGTGAGCACGGGTGGCGATGATTAGGAAAGATTTGAACCTTATCATCAATTCTTAATCTTGCACCATCCAGAAGTGATCGATAGTAATGCATTGTGCTAATGATAATCTACGATTCACGTAGTGTAGAGCGCACACGTACACACCCATATGCCGATGCTTCAGTCATTCGCAACACGCACCAAGAAAGGGAAATGGATTGGGCGGTGTAGCATTGTGAAATTTGCTTTGCTTCATCGGCAGTGACCACACCAGTACTGGACGAAGGAGGCTCATTTAACCTTTGGATGCGCAATATGAGTGATCGTTTTGGGTCGTGTTTATTGTGGTATATTTTTTGTCAAAGGTTATTCGGGTATTGGATGAAATGGTTAGTAACTAATGGAATATATTTGGCCGCGGGGCCATGGGGATTCTCAACGCTCATTTTCTCAAGCACTCATGAGTGCTTTTGAGAAATCCTCGTTCTCAGCGTTTGTCGAATCGGAACAAAATCGGTTTTGAGAATCTTTGAGAATCTTTGAGAAAGTTGACGATGCAGCGATCGGCTAACTGAAATATGAGCAATTGTGCTATTTGTTTTTCGGTAATCACTTTGGAAAATGTATTCAATGTTTATAATTGAAAAAAAATAAAAAAATGCGATCAAAAATATATTTTCTATTTAAAGCTCCAAATAAAGCATGAGTGACTTTATCAGTTTCTCAAAGTGAGAAAAATTTACGACGGCCACGGGCTCGCGTCTGAGAACAAGATTTGAGTGCTTGAGAAACTTAAATGAGTGCTTGAGAATGTTTTCTCAGCTTGAGAAAGCCCCGTGGCCCCGCGGTCTTTGAGGGAAGGAAATATATTTAGAGGTTATTCCCACTTCTGATCAGTTAGTTTGATCTCCTTTGGATATGACTATGGCGACATCTACCGGAATCGTGCGGAACTGCTTTGACAACAATAGGTTCTTCTTCTTGTTCTTTTGATGATGGGATATATTCTCCTATACCTTTCGTCATACGCGGGTACTACCAGAGTTTTGATGATATGTTTGTAGTAGAATAATTCAATCCAGATTCAAAATCCTTATAGATCGGTTGATCCTTTGTCGATTTTCCAGGATGTCTAGTGAATTACCTATATTTAAAGATTATTGATCTTCTTTCTAGGAATGTAGACCCATTTCCGAAGTATTTTTAAAATGTCTCCGAGATTTATTTTTACCTTTCATTCAGATTGTCGTATCTTTCAATTAGAGCAGTATGAATCACGGTTCTTATTCTTCAATTCAATTCAATGCAATCAAGAATCAATTCTTATTGTGCTTGCAGGTGAAAAAATCTTTGAAACCTGTGTCTATATCTATAATACGATCTAGAGTAGTAGAAGAAGACTAGTTGTTAGTTGTTTCGTAAATTGTTTCACAAAACAGCATAGTGGATTATTTAAATTAATTTTTACCCTTTTCCAGGCAAACAACAACACGATTGATTTCCAACTTATACTTAAGCAGTATACGCATTTATAGAGAGTTTATTTCTTATAAATATATTAATCAAATTTTCAAACGCGTCATCGAAGGGTTACTTTCTGCTTGACGGCAGATCGGTGGTTTACTGCTGTTCGACGGATAAGAAAATGTCCATTCCGCACGTCCCCATTCCCCATCGCAACGGGGCGCGTGGGGGCACTAGTAGTGCAACTGGTTATAAATTTTCCGCTCGCTGTGTTGTCAGTCTGTGCCGGCGATGATATGATGCCATCGGACGCTATGAAATTACGATGCTCTCTCTACCCTCGCACGATGACCCGGGCGAAAAGTGAATCTAGTTTTCCGATGCGAAACAGGAGCGCTGGGCTTCGCGACGCTGGGGATGGTAGGGTTGGGCTCGTTTGTACTGATTTAATGTCCTATGGAGCGGATGGGCTGCAAAGTGTGTGTGTGTCTACGATTCATTTCATCCTCGGGGAACACTTCCCATCCTTCCTCGCTTCCAAAATCTGTCGAAGACAGTTTGTGTTTGTTAAGGCGTAGGCGTTAAATGCGTAGAGATGGTTCACAGTTTCGGCTCATGTTCGCCACTCAGGCAGAGGCCCGGGTTTTACGCGCGCAAATGGCAGCATGCGCGCAATCGTCAGAGCCGGAGCGTCATAAATCGCGCAAAAATGATGCTCGTCATTGATGCGATACGTGTGCGGCCGTGTCCGGTGGGCTTTAGGAGCCACTCTGACATTTATTTGCCGGATTTATAGTTTGCGGGCCACTAGCGGTGGAACGGTTGCGGTTTTGGAGCTTTCGGTAGGGGAAGAGGGTATGAGAGTTTTCCGTTCGCACGATTTATGGGCGCGCAAATGCCTGCGGGATTTGAAGTTCAGATGGTGAGCAGCACGTTAAGTCTCCAATTATTTCGGTTTTATTTTGCAGCACAATTGGATTCGTTGTGATATAGTGATAACAGTGCGCTAAAGAGCAGAAAGAAATGGGAGAGTTTCGATTGGGATGCCTTTCTAAATATAGTCTTCTGTATAGCTTCATATATCTTGGAACATCATATGAACTCTTATGCTATTGGTACACTCTTATACACCCAAAATTGATAGTTTTATTGCTACTTATCGATGGATAAAGGAACTTTTTTGCTATGCGTTGATTGAATAAGAAAATTCCAGGTAACAAAATGAAAATCGTATCGATTTACATATGGATGGTGTGGTTTGGTAAAAAAGGAAAGGTCGCCTCGTTGCCGTTGCTACGATAAATGTTCCAGAAAATGGGATCTCTTCCTATGCTTGCTTTGTTCAGTTTTTTTTGGGAAGGATCCTTCAGCCCTGTTTGGTGGCCCCGTGACCTGCTTGATATGCGACAACAGTCAAAAAATGGTCCCATTTTTATCGCTGCTATGTTTGTTTTCTATAATCCTTGGCCAACATAATAAAAACATATGAAAAAGGAACGTGTGGAAGGAGAACCCACTTCTGCTGGTTCGGGCCCCGTAGAATATTGAAAAGAAATGGTTGGGAAAGGGGGTTAGCATAGCAAAAATAATACGGTATGTCAGGAATGTTGGACGTAAACGTTAGTGTGTATGTTGTTTTTCGGTACATAGTTTCTTTTTGCAATATATTTTTTTTGGTTATAGTTTTTTTGTCGCATTGTGATCGAATGTTTCCTAAATTGAAAAATCGGTTTTGTTGTGCTGGTAAATTTTGCGCCACGCAGGTAGTCGATTTGTGTAGAAACAACGTCCATGTACGGTGTTTTCAACTCCTAGAGGAAGTGAGTAAAAAGTAATCAAATTATGGAAAACGAAGTAGAAGGAAAGTATAAAAAACGGTACATTTCACACGTTTATTTCACATTTCACATCAAATCGCGCTTGATCTTAGTTTTGTTTTTACCGGCCGGCGTGTGAATTGTTATGAAGCATTAAGGTCAACGTTATTCAATGTTTCCTGAAAATGTGTGAAATGACCTGGAAGGAAAAATGAAACTAAAGTTTTACAGGCGAAGTAAGCAACAGTGAATTGAATTGTATAATTTATTCTTTTGGAACTGTGGAACTATTTTTTTTGAAATACATTTTGATTGTGGCATTTTACATTTTAATCACTAACTTTATTTAAAAATAAAGTAGTAGACATATACAACATCATATTATTTTGTTGTGCTCTTTAAACCCCGTATTGCCAGTGTCGAACCAAATACGTTACCTTTTTTCCGATCGAAACCATTCGATGGAAATACTTACAATGTTGACAACGTAAAAAGTTGTTTAAAGTTGACAGTAGACCATCGCTGAAGTGATTTGGGGGAGTCGAGAAGAAAGTAAGCAATAAATACTGCTTTCTTGAAATAATAGGAATTTGCACGTTCCCCGTTTTCCTTTCGCTTCGCTTGGATGACGCAGCAGCTGCTATACGGTATAATTATTCACCGCATATGTGTACGCTGTAATTAATTTACGTTCATTTGCTTATATGGAGCGACACTGTTTATTGGGCGACACGGAGCATTCTATCGTATTTTGCCGTAATTAAGCCTCCGTGATGCGGGCCATGCGACTTAAGGCTCGGTTCTTAATCGTGCGAAGTAAAGCTAGGAAGAAAAAAAACTGAGGAGCATTAGTGATGCTAGTCAGGCCCGACCTGACGACTGAGGGTATGTACGAGAAAAATTGTGAATTATGCGGTATTCCAATGATGCCAGTTGGCAAAGTAAAAATATGCAAAGAAGAAAATGAAAGTGAAACCCCCCAACTTCTTCCACCATTTCCCGGCGAGTAGTTCCTCACAATTGGGTGACCTGCGAGCGAACAAAAAAATAATCGAACTGTCGCACAAAAAGAATCCCGCAAAGGCCGCGCCACGCCACGGTAATGGAATGAAGATTTTTCAAATATGAACATTCCTTACACGATTCCCTTCAGTAGCTTTTCATCAGTTTCTTTGTGTCGAAAGAAAAGGCAGTTTGTGTGCAGAGCAGTAGGAACGTTTTTTCTTTTACAATGTTCGTATGAATTGAATTGGAAAAATGAGATGGAGTTCATTCCACCCGGCAGAGAATGATGTAGCCGATAGTTCACATTTGGAATTCCGCACAGGAAACGCATTGACCGATATTCGTTGGAAGGAATGTGTGCAGGAGTCCCTTTATGGATGGCTGCTAAGCTTCATTTTTAACGCCGTTTATAAACTCAAACATGATTATTCATCTCACACACGTTTACCATAGCTAGTTGAGTTTTGAGTGTCTAGTTATTGTTCTCTAAGATTTTACTAGTTATTTTTGTCGTTTCTATCTACATTAATTTACAACGAAAATCTTTTTATCCAAAATTTTGTTGATTGATTGAATCTGTCTATTCCAAATTGCGAAGTTCTTGGGCTTCATGTTTGGATTATTTCTGGTTTGTTAACTACAGAATAAAATCATATGTATTACGTATGACCTACAGGAATGTATAGATTTTCGAAAAGGAAAAACAAAATCACCGTAGAAAATGTCACTTAATTTATAATAAATTATATGTTATAATTCCAACACATGAATAAAAATAAAAATAAACAAAAATATTCGGAGGAAGCAATTTAAGGATTATTTTTATTTCAATTCAAGTCTTCATTTTATGCCAAAAATGCACACTTGTAATATGTTCGTAATATATCGTAACACGAAAGCTTGTTGAATGGAAAACATTGTTTGAATTTTGCATCGCTTTCGCACATGTAAGAATTTTTCTTTCGAATGGTGTGCTATTTGGTCGGGGCTCGATTCATTGTGCAGTAATGGAAAAATCCGAGCGGGTGCCATTCAACTGTCCGATTTTTGGACACACCCAACTCTATACTAGAAGGCAATGTATGTAGCGGAGGAAGAAGGGCAGAGGAAACATCTCGCTGAAAATTGCTGCAGATGTACTAATCTCGTACCAGTGTTGTAGGGCACAACGATGAAAAAAAAAATCCCGTTTCCATTTCTTACATTCTAACTGTTATCAACTCTTCCGATCAGCAGCAACCAAGTGTGTAGTTTGCTGCAAAGGCGCTGGACAATTGCTGAACTTCACACTAATATATTGGGTCGAAACCGAAACGAACAGCAGTTGTGTGTTCCGGATGCTGTAGAATATATGCCACCGAAGGGGTTGGACGTTTGGTGTGAGTGTGTGTGTGTGTGTGCTCGTTTTTTTGTGTACTTGTGTCCAATTTTCCAACCCAACACCGATGGGATTTTTTTTCTGCTTACTGCTGCTACTCCTGCAAGGAGAAAGAGCTGATGGTGGTGGGTTCCACTTGAAATTTCGGTTTCATAACAGCCTCCAGTGCCGCCTGTGGTTGTGCGGAATGCCTGCAAGATGCACTACTAAGTGCAGCGGCGGTGGCCAGTAACGTCAAGCAGCTGTAGTAATTTATTAGATTTCGAACGGAAGCAATAACGTTGCCCACGGTACACGGTTTCGGAAGTGCTCGGGAAGGGCTGACAATGGTGTTTTGGTTTCGGAGTGCGGGAAAGCTTTCCAGCAGCATATGTTGAAGCCGATTCAAATGCAATGCGTTAAGCTTTAATATATTTACCCAGAGACTGTACATGTTAGTGGGACATTTTCGTTTAAATTACACACTTTGTCAACAGAACCTCTAGGCTGACCATTCCACCTAACAAAGTTCAATCAATTTCACCTGAGGGTGAGTTTTAGCATTGATATCGGTACATTGTCCTACTAAATGATCCAAGTAGATGCTTCTCTCTGGGTTTGCCTCGCTGTACACCATCAGCAGCGTACGAGAAGCTTCAACCTGCATCAACTGTTTGTTTAAATCAAGTAAAACACCGTAGCAAAGCTGATAAGGAGCTTTGTTTGTAAATAGGCACTCCCTCTCTCTCTTCCCCTCTTTGCTTCTCTCTCTCCCGTTCAGATTTGCAAAAGTTTGCTCATGGATTTGTTTGTACGGTTGAGGTTGATGTTTTTCCATGCATAGAACCTAACCAACACTACTTCCTCGCACCCGCTAGCCTACAGTGCGGTACGTGAATGGAGCAAATACATTGTCCATGACGACTATTTTAAAGCGAAGTTTGCAAACGATGAAGAAAGCTGAAGTGGGGTTGCTTTTTTTTTGTTTTTGTTCGAAAAACATACCCCTACCTTGTGGGACGTAGCATAGACACAGGCAGATGTCTGCCGGTTTCATAATCTAAGTTACACTGACCAGTGTGTGTTGCCAGTGTATGCTGCGGGTATGTGCCGATGAAGAAATGGTTTTAATTTACATACCGTAGTAGAAGATGAGTTGGCTTTTTGCTACCATGTTGCGCTTAGGTTGGCAAGGTGTGTTGCAGAATCTGTGCGGGTGTTGCGTTTATTGGTTGTGTGGAGTTTTGGGAAGGTATTTCGATACTAGAAAAGAGCAAAATGTTTCCACTCTTGATGAGGGCAGAGCCAAGTGCAGACTAAGCATATTTTAGGTTGCTGTTTTTTGATAAATTTGCTGCCATCGACGCTTCAAATATTTAAAGCGTACGTTATTTAATGTTGGAAAAAGAATAGTTTGCTTTTGCTTACCATTTTCACTTAAAACATAATTAGATGAATTCTCTTAATGGCTGTTTATCGGTGCACTCAGCTCTCGTACAAAGTATTAGTAACGAAAAAAAAATCAATTAGACACGTCGGTAGCGGTTGGCGGGTATATGGCACATGTTTATCAATATTTGAGGCCTTTTAAAATATGTATGAACCATGTTGCTTGCCATGCGATTAATTATGCATCGAACAAAGAACAGGGCGCGTTACTCAACCACACCGATGCTGGTGAAACGATATTGTTGTTAAACATTAGTAGCAAAACGTATCAATTTAATCCACCCAGTTACAAATTATTGTTTTGCAGTTTATGCGCGCAGTATTTATGTACATATGTATTGAAAAGCATAAGAGCATGCAAAAATTGCCCATACGTTATTGAAAGTAACAATAGTACGTTGTGGTATTGACTTTTATAAGGATAATAAACATACAATGCATGATTATAAAGATTGGTTGATATTATGAACGATCTCTCACATTCAAATTTATTACTTTATTACAAATTTTTATTTATGATTATACACAAATTCAATACCAAAAAAACATTAATGATAATAAGCCGAACAAAATGCATTTAAACTAAAATAATGTTTCGTGAGGAACTCTATTCATGCATGAAACATCATGTTTAGTCGTTCGGTGGTTTATGAGTGTTGCATATATAATGTAATTTAAAAAAAATTGCAGACCATAATTTAGGGCCTGCAGTTTTAATATACATTTTTTAGTGTCTAGTGACATGACGTAGTTGTTGTATAGCACACCTATTTGTTAGATTTGAGTGAAATTTGTATGTGTAGCCTAGCACAATAGCAAAATGCTAGTTCGGTTTATAGCAAATCATGGCTTTTGCTAGAACTTATTCTCGTTGTTCAGCAGAAAGCCGTTAGCGTGTGCGTTACCCATTTTGTTCGCACAAATGCATTCGGTTTAAAAATTACCGTGCCTTATTTCCATGACCATCGAGAAAGTATGGAGGGGTTTTTTCGACTACAATATTAAAAAAAAAGGTTCAATACACCTTACTGTTCCACCTTCCCTGCAACTATGGACGCGCGCGTTCGCTCCGGTGGTCGGTCATGTATTTGCATAAAATTACAACCGTCGTCGCGCGGCTTTTATTTAAATATCTTCAATCTCCTGAATAATCGCAGGTACGGTCGGGCGTCGGGCGGTTCCAACAAAAAACAAAACAAAACTCACTGGTACACACACACACACAGCTCCGTTATTCGTTTTTCACGATGGATGCTTTATGTGCAAGCTTTTCCGCTGCCCGAAAATCTCGCTGGTGGCTCGTCGTTGTGTTCGGTGGTCGCGCATTGCACGGGCGATTATTTTCGCCTGAGCTGACCCTACCCGGGCCGGGTGAAACTATTTTCTTTTACATTGCCGGAGCAGCTCCGGCCATAAACCGGCGACTGACGGCGGGACTGGCTCTGGGCTGTGCACATTCACCTAGGGGGGAGAATGCATTTTCTCAGTTCAGTGGCTGGGGCTGGAATGGGAAGAAAGAAGGGGGGGGGGGGGGGGGGTTAGATTTTATGCTTTCATCTGACGGTGTACACTGCTGTATTCACCGTCTACCTGTAAATGGTTTCAGCGTTTAATGGTTTAGATTATGGCTGGTGCGCACCGTGCATGTAGCGCGGGATGCAATTTTCTTTCAACAGGATCTCAAGCCATGTTGTTCGTCCTGAAAGAGCGTGTATTTTGTTCTTTCTGTTAAAATTATAACAACAAAAAATTACTCTTGGTTCTGCTTTAGTTACAGCATTTATTTCTGTTTGATTAAAAACACAGCTTCATTTCACGCTCAGAGGAACAAAAGCTAATATATTCTTTTGCGAGATTCTCTGCATACAATCGGCAATGCACTTTTGAGTTAATTTCCAAATCCAATATGGTTCAGGCGTTGGTTCCACAAGTCTTCGTAAAAGGTGACCCTGTCATTCAATACTTTCGGCACAAGAGATTGTAAATAGGATGAAGAGAAATGGCATGGCATGGGAGATTATGTGTGCCAATTAGGCGTGAATGTGTATCATTAGGGGAAGTATGCCAAAATGTTTGTCTACGATAAGTAAATTGAAAGATTCTGGTACGGAACGATACGCATTCAGCAAATGGGAAATGGGTTGCTTATCCGGTGAGATAGCTCTCCCATGAAGATAGAAATGAATGGTAGACTGTGTCATCATTAGATGTTAGGGGCTTGATTCCGTTTCGTATATCATGCCATGGCAGACAATTATCTAGTTTTATTTACACTGCAACTAAGGTAAATAATGTTTCGAAGAACCATTGCCAGATGCTTAGGATCGTAGGTGATAATGATGATGTTATGGAGTAGTTTTGTTCGGAAAAAGCAATCATTAGGTAAAGATTTGTTTATGCTGCTATTAACTGTTTTTGATACTTTATTTGCTATACAGAAAGGTTGCAAAAGAGCACACTCCTTTCAGCCTAATGAAAAGGCTATTCATGCATGGGCCAATATTGTGGGAATCTTAGGTAATTACAACATTGCTGATAACAGCTCCAAACATCCAAAAGCAAGCTACCGTTTGGGCACGATGAATCCTGGTCATCCTAAGACAAACAAAAGATATGATGCTGATAGGAACGAAACTACCTCATAAGCTGTCCGTAATAAACATGATGTTTTATTGTATTTTTACGTCTTCTTTCATTGCAGATCGAACAGCGAGAACACACTAACGATCGATAAAAACCATCGACCGTGGCTGAGTAAAACAGGGAAAATCATCAACCATACACATACCCACAAACCGTTGACGATGGTCATGTGTATGCAAACAAAATGAAAATGTTCACACAGCATGATTTTACTCATCTCCAGGGAAGAGAGAGAGAGAGAGACAGAGATGGTGGTGAGCGGCTGTGATGGAAGTGTGGTCATATGATTATCATTAAAACAAAAGTTACACGGACTTTGGCTGGAAATTAAAACCACTTTCATCATCTGCATCATCATTATTACCAGCATCATCGTGGACGATAATCGTCATTCCGCACCCGCTTTGCCTCGACAACCCCCCCCATTGTCAGCACCATCGTCATCGTCGCCGAATATTAAGCACATGCTACGTTGTTACGTGGGCCAACGTTGAATGTAGGCGTTACGGAAATCCTCCGTTGCTAATTATTCATCGGAAAGGCATTAAAATTCATTCGGTAGCCACATGGTGCGGTTCTGTGGCTAATGTGATGCCACATCACCGGTACACCTGCACCTTCTTCCCCGAAGGTGACTTGACAACAAAAACACAAATTCCTCCTTCCCCATTTGACAAAGTCCGATTCGATCGGGTAGGACTTTGGTCAGTAGCACTATTATCTGGGTTAAAGGAATTTTCGGCTGACGGCATGCCAGTTGGAAAAAAAAAACAACTGCTCACCCACTTTAGTATCTTGTATCTTCATTCAAATGCTCCTTTGTTAGGACAACATGGTGTTTGGGAAGTGTAGAGGAAGTTAGTGTAGGGCAAAATAAAGTTTGATAAACAATCTAAATTAGATAACTGAGAATCAGCAGAGTTAGGTTTCAATCGTTTTCAATATTGAACCTATTGTTGAAGGGTTTAAAGATGAGTACAAAATGAAATCGATTATAATTGACTATAAATCCCCAATAAATCATATGGTGCAGGAAATGTTACTCATCACTTGCATGTAGCCTTAAACGGACGAAAATATTTAATTAATTTACAATGTTCGATATAGTGTACATGTATTGTTTCGCATTATCAGGCTTGTGTAGTTGATTACTATTTTGAAAACTTGTCTAGCTGGTTGCAAAATTCCCTAGATGTGTTGATCACAAGGTTGCTACAGTTTTTGCAAGTGCACTCACGCGCTCACCGGAAGTGGCTGTTGGCGTTTGCTGTCGGCGGGTGGGGGGAGCGAACCAAAAGCTTGCTGCATGTAATGTAGATCGTTTGCGTGCGCACGGTTTCGGTGAAAGTGCACTCGTTTGCGAACGTACAGTTTTGAAGTGTTTTGTTGTCTTGTGATAAATATTTAACCGTTTGCTTGTAAACTTAAATTGGCTTCCGGTGGAGTAGTTTCCGGCTTATCGCTATATTTTTGTACGATGGTAGGCAACGAACAGCAGCACACACAACATTCCATAGCCACACATAGCCTTTTCGATATGAATGGACTGTGTGTATATGTTACCTTGCGCTATGTGGTCTACGATTGCATATTGTTTGGTTAATGGTAGTAGGGATCGATAAAACTGGACGTCATAACGAAAAATGTATTTTGAACTGTGCAGACCAACAGCAAATAGTGTAAGGATGGTAATGGATACAGAGAAACATTAGGAGCGTCCCATTGTACCAGCGACTAAAACAAAACGTATACATTACATCAAAAGAGATTAATTTCATTTTTTTCATTGTAGAAATAGCATGTCAACATTTTAAAGATACACAACTATTCAAAAAGCATAAAATGTGAGTCGCGACTGTTTTTTTTTGTTCAATCCAGTGCAGTGTGTTTGTTTTGTACGTAAATCGTGTGTATATTAGTTTCGCTGTGCCTATATGAAGTATGAAATGTGTAACTATGTTACTAGTTGAAGTGCAATAATCGTAAGCAGTATTGATGTGCCGTAGCAGAATCACAGAGAAGAGATTGATGCACTCTTCTGCCACGGTTTGCGCAGGCTGTGTGTGTGTTTGTGTTGCGTTTAGCTGCATGTGTGGTCACACATTGTGGCGTGTTGCAGTTTATGATCTTTTATGTTGAAGTATATTTAGTGCTGCACGTGTGCGCGTGGTGAATCTGCGTGAAGGTAGTTTCCACTTCATCACTGCTCCTCCGCCCGGCTCCTGCACTGGTGGAACAGTGGATAGGCACTGAGAGTCCCGTAAATTTGAAAGAAATGTCCGTTGTCAGCTTAAACAGAATGTTCCGGGGGAAGATTCGCACCAACACCTGCCGTATCGTAGTGCTCACCTCACTCGTGTGGCTGCTGATCGATGTGATACTGATAGTGAAATATGCCGACTGTCCCAGTACCGGTGGCGGATCAAGCTGGCTCTGCAAACGGAACGGCGACGGCTATGATGTTGAGGTAAGTAGAGTGATTTAGAGGTTAGTTAGTTAAACGTATATTTGTACTTTGATTTCCTTTACAGTTGATTTTCCAAGTTTTACAAGATGCAGCACGTATGCTTTACAGGGTATTTTTCTTATTCGTCCTATTTTGGGGCTTCACTTTCTTGCTGTATTTTGATTTAGAGGTGTTATGTTGTGTTTGTGTATAAAATGGAATATTCGGGTTTACTTTTAATAAGGCATCTAATCAGCTTTCGACGGCATTTACTACGTGATTGCTGTGTATAGTGCACTTGTTGGCAGCATTCTGGAACTCGGTGCCACATGAGAATGGCATACCCATCTGGCATTACGGTAACATTCTGTTAGCGCTAATGTATCAATCCATCTAGACCACCAAGTGACAGTCCCTAGATGTCCATTACTCCTACCTGATAGTGTTATAAATGTCAAACATTTTGGTTTTTAGATAGTTTGCAAATCATTTCATTTATACGTTAGTAAATACCGCCCTGGGACATTTACATCCAAAAAAGGTACCGTATTTTGGTAGGCTGGAAATAAAAAATCGATCATACCACGCACACCGAACACAGAGCACAGGGACATCCGAGTTTCGTTTTATCTTCGGTTGAAAAATGGATGCGATGCTATCGATCACATGGCACCTTTGGAACCGAAATGGATCATCTGTGTGTGTGTGTGTGTGTGTGTGTGTGTGTGTGTGTGTGTGTGTGGGTTTGTGTGTGAAAAGGGACGTGATGAATTAGGGTGGGTTGTGCTGGTGTTGTATTTTTAGGTCGGTACAGTTCAATCGCTATCGGGATGGGTAGTCCTTTTTTGTGATTCAAGTGGTGGTGGTGGTTCATTCGGATGTTGAGAAAATTACGTAAATCAATAACCAAAAACCCTTTTATCGCTGTGCGCAAAGCAGTGAGGATGGAAAGTGCAGGGGGGATGGTGTGTGTATGTGCCTATCCGGGGCTTTCGTACGTTTTCCGTTGATTAATCTAGAAAAGTTTTAACCTGTATTAGAAGGTGGAGGACGGAGGTTTAGGATGCTAGGAAGTAGGGATAGAGCTGTGGAAAGAGGTTGTTAAACAAATTTAGAACTTTATATTTGGAGAGTTTTTCGATTGTTTTATGTCGGGCGACGGTACTAAGTCAGACATTATTTGATTATTGCTTGTACGAACAACACACGCATGGGGAGTGTAGTACCATAGAAACATTATTCAATCGTTTCTGTCTGGTTTCGCATCGTTGTCCTTAATTTCCATTTGTATTATACTATAAATGAATTTCTTTTCATTCAAATGTGTCTAGTTTCTTAAGAGTTGTAACTACGTGTTCCAAAATTCCCCAATTCAAGGCGTTTAATTATGCTAGTTTAGGTGCTTTTAAGTCTTCGGTGTAACTATTGTATCACATTTTCGCAGTTTAATGTTTAATGTGATACTTTTGATACTGATGATGATACTATTCAATTCTTTGAAATACAATTCATATCGTAAAACTACCTTGTGAATTTGTAACGATTTTTACTACTGGCAACAATTGTTGACTTACAGACGTGAAGTACATGCGTCGAAGGAAAAATGTTGATATACACAATCGCAATTCGTAAACTAGAGCCCACATTTAGTGACAAACGCTGTGTAAATCAACTGTAATCCATGTTATTTTTAAATTTATATTCCAGAATAATTTGAACTTTATTAAAAACACTACTAAGAATTTAATCATTTCATTAACGGACAAGAAGAGCTCTTTTCCAGCTATGTGTCGGTAAATGTTGACAGTGACATCAAAATTGAGAATTTAATTTAGACTCCCTTCCCATAAAAACATTATTGACGCATCGTGATTGGAGCTTGCGCAAATTAAAAAAAATGTCATATTAAACTTGTGATTGTATTCAATTTAACTTCCCCAACCTTCCTAGGATTATATGCCTTCCCCCGTCCGTGTAATGGAGCAAATTTCAAAAGGTCAAGTATTTTTATTACAACCCGCCAGCCGGTACCGGTAAATTTGTGTCCGCCCTTAATTTCCCCGTCGGACTGGCACAGCTGCACAACAACTGCTACTCGTTGTGGATGGTGGATTCATTTTTTTTTTCTTTCAAGAAATTATCTTTTTAAGTGTTCTGTGCCCACATACACACATAACTAAGAAATAACAAAAGAGAAAAAAAATCTGTAAGCATCATAAGCAGAGTAAATAGCTACAAAAAATATTTTCCAGCTATATTCCTGTAGCGAGAAGATCCAATAGAATCCGTAGAATGAAATCTCGTTGTGGTTTCATCAAGCTTCAACGCAATGATAGTATGCCTTTTGCACTGACCCTGTGCGGATGACTGTGCTGCAGTAAATGGCGTGGTGGGCAGAAAGAGTTGTTTAAGTGGGTTCCGCTACCATTGGCAGGTTGTGCTTCAAACGAAGTCCCCGACTTCATTAGCATAAATTATGAGTCGGAAGGATACGTTGGTTTTTGTTGCCTTTTTTGTCTATGCAAGAACCATGCTCTGCTACCTTAGCAACTGCTGTTGCAAGTGGACTTTTGTAAAATTCAAAAATAAAAATAGGATTTTCTTCGTAATAAGATTGAAGTTAAAATATGTTTTTAGTGATATGTTTTAAGTATTATAAATTAATGCTAATATCGAAAGCCAAGGCTACTGCCTTTATGCTATCTTTTGTAAGTTGTGTTAGTTAAAACTTGAATGAACCCAATTAACTGCAAAGGTACTTGCAACAGTCGAGAAAATTGAAAAAATCACAGTTTCTGTTAATGAAGGCATACATCATGGAAATTAATTAAATCGTTCCTATTTTATATTATGCTCAATACAAAAACAGCATACACACAGAGAAAAACACGTTTCACGTGTCACAAAGGCACACATAAACACGAAAGACGAAGATAAGTTGCAACATTTTATGTTTTCGCACTGTGCTGTGTCGCTGTTCTGTTGGCTCTGTGTCGCTGTGTGAGTGGCGTACCGTCTCTGCAAGCTTTGCAACTTGTAGCGCTACTATGCTTTATGCACATGCACCAAAGAGCGGTCAGACAGGATTAAAGGTGCTCCGCGAGAGCGGGGAAGACACTCGAGAATAAACTGTTGCACCGGTCTGCTGTCCTGGTTGTGTTTTGGTCGTGCTGCACTGGACGCGTAATCAAGTTAGTGTGCGACTGCACTTGACGCAAAATGCATGCCTGCGTCCTGTCACCACCACCCGCCATCATATCGCTCTGGGTGCCCGCTGCCTCAATGCTGGGTGGCTCAAGTGGGTGGCAAATTCGAGAAGCGCGCAAATGTTTTGCCTTTTAATTAGTGCGGAAATAAACGTACATAAACGTACATTGCATGCATAATTTCCGGAGCGGAGCACCGTTTCAGCTACACGGGGGCGGGTACACTGGGGGCGCTACATTAACGTACGGCGAACGGCGTAGCGCATCATTCTTGGCCGGTCCGGTAGCACCATGGTGGCGGTTGTTGGCCGAAGCTAATATGGCTTCTTAACTCTCGAGTGCGTCGAAATGAGAAGAAATTTGTGCGTCAAACAGCGCTGGTGGGCACTGACTATGATTGCACCTGGCTGGATGATAAAAACGACTACTATAAGCACTCCCCCACTCCCTCCACGCCCCAAGGATACTGTTAACTGTTGCTTTCAAAGCCCCGGTGCATAATGTGAGGAAGCTGTATGGGTGCTGTTTCATTATGAATGCAAGACTGGAGATTATACTTCAAAGCCCGTCCAAAACACTTGAATGAACGAACGAATGTGTTGGTAGCTAGTTGGAAGATGGCTAATGAGCGAAATAGTGTTAAGTTTATTGTATGCTTAGCTTCTTGTTGTTTCTTTATGCCATGCCGTCGTTAGCACATGCCGGATAGACGATAGATGAATGTACGTGCGTGGTTTGGTAAAGTGTTTTTGTACGTACATGTATGTAGCTTTTCGGGCATATAATTTTACTGTAGATTCTAAAATAAATGTTACTTATATGATACAGTCCTAGATGACAGGTTTTAAATCACATTATAGTATAGAACAGTTCAATCATTTGGTGGATTATTTCTAAGGGATAGAGTGGAATATTGTAAACATTCTGTTGATGTTTGCAATGATGGAAAATAATCTATTATTTGTTTTTAAAAAATTTATTTAAAATTTAAAAATAAACAATACAGTCTATCAATTGTAGTAACTCGAATTAAACATTGAGGTAATAACAAAGACACAAAAAAGGCATAAGAATAAACAGAAGGCTAAAGGTGTTGTCAGTACAGTCTTATCCGAGAAATTAGGCACTATGGTCTAACCAAGGGACAAATCTCCAGGATATTACGCAATAAAATTGAAAACATGATTAATATTTTATTGCATCATCAAGAAAGAAACTATAGAGAATTCTGCAAGCAAAAAAATCACAGCAATGAACTCACAAAAGAAACAAAATAGAAACATTACAATGCGGCAATAATACGTCTTGTGAATTTTTTTCTGTAAGCTGTGTGCAGTATAAAAAGGTCATCTCCATGCGTGTGCACCTTTTAATGATTGTAATAATTATTCAGTGCTATCAAAACAAATCCTTTCAAAATAAAATAGCTTCATGTTATCTTACTACACTGAACACTGAACACAAGATGCTGCTAGTCTTTATGTTCCTTTGCATTTTTGTTTTGTTCTAAAAAAGGATTAAAAGATTGCGAAGTGACTGATTCGCTACAGGGATGTACTTTATGGTTTCATCTACCTTCTCCCTTCCCGACACAACAACAGGGTTACGAGGTTTGTGAGATAACAGAAGAAGAAGAAGAAGAAAAACCCCATAAATTCCTGCTGGAGCAAGGTGCCTGAGATAAAACGACAAAGCTCGTAACCCGCACACCTTGGTTTACGGGAAAATGTTGCAAACTTCCAGAACAATCAAGCCACAAAATAAAACACACCCGCGTAGTAGCAGCGGCGAAATGGTTGGTGGCGAGTAAATTATGATAATTTCACCCCCCCCCCCACCCCCCTACCCCACATCGCGTAAAATTCTACATCGCCGCGGAGGAGGCAACCGTGGCGAAGGGGGCGGCACACCATTAAAGGGGAAGATTAAACAAAAGAACCCCGTAGACAGAAACCAAGAGAGAAAGAGAGTGTAAAACCGTAAATCGGTGGCGGTGAAGTAAGGGATGATGCTGATGGTGGTGCGGTAAGGAGCTTTTCCTTTTTGTCCAAAGCTTTCGTCAGGTGACTAACGGTCGAAATGGATCTCCTTGCACTGTCTGCTTTTAATCGAAAAGGTGGGTGGGCGAATGATAACAAAAAAAAAAACAACAACATAATGAATACAAAGAAAAAAAATGAAGAGCAAATACAAAGCAACAGGAACAGAACTTGTATAAAACTAGAAAAGACTGAAAGTAGAATAGTTTCGCACAATTTGTACATCGCTTTACATTGCAACACCAAAACACCGTAGGACTTCCTCGTTTATGACCATTTTAATGGCGTCAAAAGCATTCTTCTTGGTGCGTGCATCTTTCTTCTCTCTTCCCCCAAAGTACAGTGTTTATAATTGGGTAGAAATGGTCGTTACATAATTGATAATGACAACTTTATAACTGTTGCCATAAAATTTAACTGTCGGGTGATACAACCGCTATTTCTACTTGTTCGGCTCCGATCAAATAAGACAGACAGCAAGACACGGTATTAGGATGACATTGGTTGAGAAGGGGCGGCTTTGTTCTGACGGGATGCGATTGATAGGAGCTTTACTGATCAAGACTTATCTCTTGGCAAAGGCTGCTCCAGATAAGACGTTATCAATTATTCGTTTGTCTACTGCCGGTATTGATCGTCATTGGAGCATGATGAGATAAAATGTATCAAATGGTGAGTGTTATGTGTTTCTTTTTTTGTATTCTCATTGCTGTGTATTAAAAAAGGCTATTGAATAATGTTTCCCAAGAAGAACAATTAAAGAGTCATGTCGATTGTATGTCTGATATTCAGAAGATGCGTTAGGGGACCATTAGAAGTAATCAATGTGTAATTATGAATGTTAAGATATGCAAACTCTTATGCTGCGCGAATCATTTATGGAGTGTTCAGAAGTCCAAAAGCATTGTCTGCAATACCGTACGGTCACACTTGATGGTTTTATTTCGCTCATTAAAAATGTTTAAGCGACCCCATCGGCACATTAAGCTTGCCTCCTTCTGCTGTAAGTGCTGTACCACCTTTTGTTATAAAACCATTTTTTGTAGCATCCTAAAAATGCGAACAAACGAAAAGCGCGCGCACACTGCAAAAGGCCGCTTCCGTTAATTAACAAGATCGTATTCTTTAATTAGTTCCAGCGCCAAGAATTGTGCGAGCAGAGGTGCGAAAACTTTTACCAGTTCCCCCTGCCCGAGCAAGACCGAAACAGCACGGGTTTCTGGTACGATCGAAGCAGCACAAAACCACACACACACCGAGGCACAGTGCTGCAGTGGCCCGTTTTTGACAAATTTACTCTGAAATATCGTTCGGGCGATTGTCAATTACCATCAACGGGTTGCAAATTGGATTTGCTTCATAAAGTTCATCTTGTTTCCCGGTGCAGCCTCACCTCACCGAAGGGGGGAAATGAGGGGTGTGGGAGGGGGGGGGGCATGGGTGTCGCGCGATCAGACAAAATGAGTGAAGTTTTTCATGCCTCCTTCCCTTTGTGCTTTGGAAATTGGGCAAACACTTCCGAGCGAGTCCAGCGTAGCGTAGGGGTGGCCACGGCGGACCTACTGGCCTGCTGCCTGTCTGCCGGCTGTGGGGAAACAATGTTTCGTTTAAATCACCTTCTTTTCTTTCCCATGATTGCCTTTTCGGGCAGGACGATGGAAGAGGGGTTTTAACTCCCACCCGGGCGTCGGGTTCAGTTCATTTCCCGCCAGATGTCACCGGCAAACACAGAACCATTCCACTCTTCAACCCACTGCCGGGATGGGCGCGTGTTTTGCTGGGTTGAGTGCCTCTGCTGGCCATCGCCGTTGCTAGCTAGTCGGCAAAAATTCAATCAAAACTTTTCCCAGCTGTTGATGCAAAAGGATGCACAGCACAGTGAGGCGTAAAGTCGAGAAGAATAGAGCGCAGGCATCGCTGGCTGACCACTACGGTACACTGCCAGAAGGTTTCGGTACAGCGCCGCTCGTGCGAGTAACGCAGGTCAACGCTGATGAAGACCTCAAGTTGGCAAAAATCTTGTTTCGAGCATTAGAAATTGCGATGGAAATTGAAATTCTCCACCATCATCTGGTTGGTAAAGGGGGCAGGGTGTGTATAGCACTGCTGCCCCATGGCATAGTTTCGGACACCTTCCGGAATGAGAGAACTGAAAAAAAACGTACTGCATTGTTTGAACGTAGGATTGTTTAAGAGTATAGGTGTGAGTAGAACAATAAGAACTTTTTCAAAGTGAGATGTATTTTTGCTTCTACCGTTCTTCATTTACTAAAAGATAGGTAGATGGCTAGCGAAATAAGGATAGTAATTCTCAATTAAGTAACAATAAGTGAAACTCTTTCTTCGATCGAAGCACTTCTTGAAATGTATCAAAATAAATGAGAAATCTGGAATGCCAGGTCGGTCGGTAAATTTTTCAAGTAAATAGTTGTTTCCGTCATAAAAAATGCATTTTTGTTGTTGTTTATCTAGGTCTTGTAGACATTTGGTACTTCTTTTGGGTAATGGCATTTGCAACAAACAAAAATGCAACATATTTAATTTTTTCTGTCGCCAATAACATTGTTAACATTGTTGTTTTCTGTCGCCAATAACATTGTGTTTAGTGAAAATTGCCATATAAGTATATTTTTGCTTAAAAATCATGGATACATTTCATTTCATTTCATTTCATTTCATTTCATTTATTAATACAATATCCGCCATCAAGGCTAAATAAAGCAGACTTAAAACTAAATAAACCCTAACAAATAAACAAAATAAATCATGAAAAACTAAGCCTAACTAAACTAGTCTAGACCTAGCAAAAAAAATTAAAGAAAAAAAAACATAGGTAGAGCGTAGAGACTATCAAAACTTAATGAAACTTAGAAGAATAATTAAAGAGAATTAGAAGAAAAAATACGGTTACGGAAAGAGTTGAGAGAGGAGTCGAAATCAAAGAGATAGTAAAAGTGGTTAAACAACCTGAAACAGGATAGAATAGGATCATTGAAAGTATAAAGAGTATGACGTGTTTCAATTGACAGAGGATCACGAGGACGAAGGGAACGAGAGGGAACATACAACGAGATGGACGAGAGTAAATCAGGAGCATCAGTATCAGAAAGTAATAAGCCAGCAATAAAACATGCCTGAGACACTTGGCGGCGGAAGCTTAAAGAGTGAAGATTGAATAACTGCAATCGCGTTTCATAGGGAGGTAGTGAGGCAGCACCGAACAAACGACGAAAAGCAACCCTGGTAAAAAGGCGCTGAATGCTTTCAATTCTCGAACAGCCATCAATAGTAGGAGAATTCCAGATGATACTAGCATATTCAAGAAGAGGCCTTACCAGAGCACAATAAAGGTTTCTTAAGAAGCTTTGATCTCTAAAAATAGAGGTAAAACGTAAAATAAACCCAAGAGTTCGATTAGCTTTTAGTAGAACCTCATCAAGCTGCAGTTTAAAGTTAAGACGACTGTCGAGTATAATACCAAGGTCACGGATGGACATAACACGAGAGAGAGACGAGTTAGAGAGAGTATATATACTATATATAACTATAGTTAAATGAAATTGGAGAAAGAGAGTGAGAGAAAGAAATAACAGAACATTTATCAGGGCACAAGCGAAGTAAGTTGGATGAACACCAATGAACAAATGCATTAAGGTAATCCTGAAGACTCATACAATCAGAAGAAGAGGACACAGGTAAAAAGATTTTGATATCATCCGCATAAAGGAGATGACCTTCAGGAGGTAAAACATTACAGACATCATTGATGAACAAAGAAAACATGAACTTCAACTCCGGAATTTACTATTATTTTATAAAAAAAATCTTGAAAACCATTTTATATATCTTAAAAGTCAATGAAATGTTACTATAACTTTCAAGATGTATCCCAACTTTTTATTTATTCTTTTCGACGCACAACATACGCACCTGCCAGCCAAACAGATTTAGCTCGCGAGCCTGACTTTGTCGTCAGTGGTCGACTAAGTTAAGCTATCTTGAAATTTTAGTCATGAAAAATATGTTTTAACTGTAGTTACACTATGGAAACTTTAATACACAAACTGCACACACTGCTTCAGTTAAAAATACACACACTTTTGAATAACACTTGCTTTATGGTCAAAAATAAAAGCTTTAAATCAGTGGTATTACTGATTTTTGCTATCAAGCATACCTCAGGATTTCGTAGAAGGCATCTTATAAGTAATCGGTTCAATAACGATTGAAAAAAATGATACCCAATCGGAATAAACCCAACAAGATTCGTTTATGGAAAACGAAATGGTTGGTAGATTGTATTGTTGAACCGCAACTGTGGAAAATGTTTCATTTGCTTTTTTTACAACCCCACTCCTACCTCCGATGGTCGACAAGCACCATCAACATCATCAGTGTTGATCGTTGATTATTCCGCGGCATTAACTCGATTGACTTACGAGGAAGTGTAAGATATTGTGAATAGCAAAAAAGAAATAAAAAAGCAAAATACAAGCGAACTCTGGTAAAGACAGCGAACACAGTAGCATTGTTACAAGTTTTCTTCATTTTTGTCGATGTTTCCAATTCCACCATCGCACCTGATCATCGGGTGGACTATTAATTCGGTCGATGAAAATGGATTTTAAATGGCACTCAATGGGCTGCGCTTGGGTGAGCACGATTTGCTGTCGGGCTAGCCGCCGGAATAAGCTTCCCGCGGGCCAAACAGGTACGAAAGACTGTATAATTTTATTTTCATATTTTTCTTCACATCGTCAGTGAGCTTATAAACTCGTTTTATTGCTATATATTGCTACGATTTTAGTAAAGTCTGTCCTCGCGATAAAGATATGATACAGAGGGCGGAGTTTTTGTGAACTTGTATGCATTCAACTATTTGACATACTTTTGTATTAAACATTGTAGTGGTATGTTGCAGACGTTCCATTGAAAGTGTTATCATTTTCTCCTGTGAAAATTACGTTCGAAAGCAAAATTCAAGGAAACTAACATTACCCAATCCATTTCAGGAGGCTAAATTAAATTGTGTGACGCCTTTCATGATTTGATATACATGCCAGAGATTCCATGGCGACGAGGCAAAGGTTGTAGAAGCACGGTACAACTGTGGTTGGAATGCAGTTCGCAACGAACGGTTGTTTAATTAACTTCATTCCACCGGTGCCCTTTGACAGTGGTTTGCGGATGGATGAGTGATGCATTTATGATGTTAGGGACACTAATTTATTGCGACGGTTAGGCGTTGTGTGATGTGCGCGATGAATTTTTAATTGCAGTGCAACCAGGTGTCAAGCAATCAACGATCACCAGTGAGGGAGTGATTGAACCAGAGAGTACTTACACGATTATATTGCACCACATTCGTCGCAGCATCACTTCTAATTTAGCCATTTAACACGATTTATGAATAATTTAATGGGAGATTGTAATGACAGAATGCTGCAAACTATCGTACGGTGAAAAATAAGTGAAAATTCAAAACTACAGCAAACATGGATGGAAATTGAATATGGTGGCTCACTTGAACAAACACACTGACGTGTTCACAAACACTTTTTTCCGTGTAAAATGTGAGTGAAACATTTTTTTACACCGCAACACAGCACTTTAGTAAAATAAAACCACTCATCCTCCCGACTGGTGGAAGAAATAATTGTATTATTCACTACTTTAACTGTGATTTAAACTTAAATTCTCAACAACTATTGGCCATTTCTTAAAAGATTAATCTTTCTTCAACGCGAGGGTTTTTTTCAACTGACGTGTCCATCCCAAAACCTACTCAAATGTCTGATGTGGCCTGTTCGAGTAGCGAGAATTAATACACCTGCGCAAACACTTTGATTGGTAAATGTGTATGCAGATTGTTTGTACGATTTGTTCCAATTCCTAGCCGGAGCTCAATGCTTGAAGAAACTGTGGCTTGCCACGGTGCGTTTCGTGCGCCACTACAGTGTTAGTTGAATTTTCACCTCCTCAAGACGCGAAGTGTGCTCGTTTGTGTTCCCTCCCGCGCGTCCATCATGTTCTGCCGCCGGTCTGCCTGCCGAGGGCTGATAGCGCTGCTAGTTCTATTAGGCTGTATTGTTAGCTTCTACGCGCTAGAAGCGCCGCCACTTCCCGACGTGGTGCCACTGGCGAAAGCGCTGCAGGGCCACGTCGACAAGTTCAAGAAGCTGCGGGACGACCTGAAAGCGCTGCAAAATTCCCAGGATCGCCAAAATCCGCTCGCCTTTTTCCGCGAAACGATGCGCATCATGGAGGGGTTGCAGTCGCTCGGCAAAGACTGGAAGGATATTGAGCGGCTGCAGAACAAGAGCGACCGCGATCGTGACTTTGAAAACCTGCTGACCGAGATGGATCCACTGTGCGGCCAGCGGACGCCCCGGACGGCGTTCTTCGAGATTAAGCTGCGGTGCAGCTATACCGATCTCGGTGGCAAACCGTACTACAGGATTGGACCGCTCAAGCAGGAGCTGGTGAACCGGGTCCCGTTCGTGGTGACCGTCTATCACGATCTGCTGACGGAGAGTGAAGTGCGCCGGGCCAACGAAACACGCATGATCGAGCCGAGCGTTCGGCGTCGGCTGGACACCCTCGTACCGAACCTGTACAACGTGGCCGTGCGTGAAGTGAGCGAACGGGGATACAATGGTGGCAAAGTGAAAGCGCCCGCCCACAGCATCATGCTTTACGTAAGCTCGCGTGGTTTAGGTTAAATTGTTTAGCATTTTGTAAAGTGTAATATGTTTTGTTTTTTTTTTTTCATGACCATTTAGCTGGAATCGTATAAAACAGGTGGTATGACGTTATTCCCCGGAGGTACATTCGTAGTGGCACCCAGGAGCGGAAGCCTGCTGGTCTCCAAGCAGCATCCCTCGATCTGTCCGTCCAGTATTTCTTTAAACGTCATCACCAATTTTAATCTTCCTCTGACGGCGAAAACGCACTGATGACACGCTTAGAGCTTAACGTTAGTTTGACAGAAATAAATTGGCTAGATATACATTCTTAACTGTAGGATAATCTGGGAATCTGGGTGAATATCTGGGGTTTTTTGGTATCATTATTTCCCCCATTCAGTATGAGCAATTAACTGAGTGATCCAACAGTTACAATTTATTTCTATGACGTCAACTTCTTGAATGATAAGATCACTCTGTAGAAGCGCTCTAAGGAAGGTCTATATGCCTCTGAAGTAACTTATTAATTTTCCAACAATTATTGAACATTGAACAGCTACACTAAAATAGCCAATCCATATCGTCATTATAAGGCGTTTGGGACCTATACTTACTTGCGAAACCGAGCAAAGGGAACTCTGAAAATGAATTAAAAGTTGGTCGTAAATAGCGTCTGCGCAACACTGTCACTGTTCTAATTACAAAAAAAAATGAAGTTATCATTTCCCACCGTGCCGCATCGCCGGCACACAAAAAGTGGTCCTTCGTGGAAATAATTACGGCTAGAAAATGACAATGTAATGTACTTCGGACGCTTGACCGATTGGCTTACCGGTAGCGCTGCTGTTAAATGGCTCTCATCCACAGTGTCCAAGAATGCCAATCTAATTAATGTTCTTTTCTTTTTCACTTTGACAGTTGATTTTATGTCGCTTCTTCCATGCTGCCCCATCCTTCGGCACGGTTTCGTTCTCCCGTTCCAGCGCGGTGTTCTTTTGATCGTATGCTATTGGTGCGAGCAAGTAATCGCATTTTCATGCTCATTATTCATTAGCGTTGGGTATCATCAGCTCACAGCATGACGTAACTTGCTCCTATATTTTTTTTCTTCTATGAGCCTGTCTAAAATAGCGTTGACTTGACAAGACGTAAAATATTCGATTGAAAAGCTTTTTTTTTTTTTTGGTTCGTTGTGAAAATGCTCATCCTGCTGCATTAAGGACAGTTTTCACTAATTTGCAGTTAGACATATCCACGAAAAGCTCCAACGATTTGCCGTACCACGCCGTAACGAGAATACGAACACAAAAAGCTAAGCAAGGCAATGTGTCGCTAGTGGTGGAGAAGCGAATTAGAGCACAAAAACGATATGAAATTCATTTGCTCCTCCTTCTCCTCCTCTCGGTGTCGCCTAAACGTCAACGGCATACAGCTCTATTCGGAGGAAGCCCCACGGTATACCGTTCTTAAGTTGGAAAACGTAACCGGTAAATGCAAGTCAAGAGTTTCGTTCTCGGTTGATGGAAATGAATGAGTTGTCAGTGCTCGAGCGAACGGGTGAAGCCATTTCTGGAGACGAAGCGGTGGGCTGTGCAAAGCGTTTATTTTCTCTCATTTCAATTGCTGACAATTTTCCCCACACTTACCACTTCCGCACTCTTTCCACGGAGTGAAAGAACGTGTCACAGCGAATGGAAAAAAAGCGAATGGATTTCGTCGTTATTACTCACACGTACAACTTATTTCTTGAAGCTGGCTAGCGCTTTTTACACAAAAAAGTAAAAAAGAAAAAAAAACGTGACAGTTTTAACGTAGATTCTTGCGCGCGACACTACCAAGTAATCAGCTTTGGGTAAACATTTGGTTTGAGTTAGTTGTTGAGAGTTTGAATTCGTTTATGTGCAACGTTAGCTATAATAAATATGGATTGAAAATGAAATGAATGTGACATTGGCTTGGAAAACGTATTACGAAGTACTGTTAGCTTTTTATATACAATTTTAAATGTCTATCCTCAGAATCCTGATTTATGACACGCTTAAAGTGTGTTCGTGTGTAACGGAATTATAACTTTGACGAATTAATCAGTACAAATCATTCATATTTATAGCACGAAAGCAATCACGCATCACATTTTCACATTGTTTATTCAAAAGGCCCGTTGCCTCTTAACCTGTGGCGCGCAGCGATTGAATATTTGCGTTAGTTGAATTTATGTTATTTTCGCAATAAGATTGAAAGCAAACATAAAAATGTTTGCCACCAACATAAGCCTTTCCACCGCCGCTGCCTTCATCGTCGTCGTCGTCGGGGTGGCCATGCAACTTAATAATAATTTTATACGCTCACCATTCTAAGCGACAGCAGTGGTCCTGTGGCCGGTTCCACCAGGCGGCCCCACCACCACCCGTTTGCACACACCCCGCACTCCCGGGGCCCGCAATGTGCGCGTTAAACATTTTATTTGCATTTTTCACCAGCTGCAGGCTGTGTGTGTAACGATTTTATTTCAATTTCGTCCTTCATTGATGAGTTGAGGTGGCCTCCCCAACAACTCCCCGCTGATAAAGCCTCCGTCCGAAAGGACGGCAGCGAGCTGTGTGTACTTGCGTGTGTGTTTGCGTTGGTACGCAAAACCATTCATCTTTTTAAATAAAATTTATCACCATAAACTTCTGGCATCGGCTGCGCTGGCACGGTACAGTGCGCGGTGTTTTTATTTGTTGCACGATTGTGACTTGCGACGATTTTCCGACTCCGTGGGGGAATGGTCGGGACGGCAGGCTGCTGCTGCTGGATAGATTGCTGTGCACGGTGGTGGAAGATTTATTTCGTTCGATTTTCATTTCATTCTCGCCTATAAAAGATGCTTTCCTCCACGGCCGCAGACCATCGCGGGAGTGAAATGTGACGGGGGAAAAGTGAAAAGTGTTTTGTCAGTTTCTTGCGGGAGGTGTGTGTGTATGTAAGTTTGTCTTTTTTCATGCTTTGACTTTCGTGAACGACTCCCAATGTGAACGGCTGAATTGCAGGACGAACGAGGTGAGGTGCAAGACGGCGAGAAGCTCTTAGGCGTAAAAGCGACAATCTTATTTTATCGCTCGTCAGCATTCGCAAAGTATGCGCCGCGAATGGCATTTGCGCTACCATTACAATAAACATTTATATAGTATCGCGCAAGCATTAGGAATGGCTTGGGGCTGCTGGTGGGTAAGCGGTGGAATGAAAAAAAAGGGAAAAGTCAGCTTCAGTAAAGTAGCGAGCAATTTATCGAGCATGAAAATGGCGTTGAAGAAATAGTCGTGTTAATTGAGGCAGCTCGAATTGTGCTCGATGGCAAGTAACTTGCCTCACAAATCACAAATTTCATGGAATCGAATCTAATTGGAAACTCTAGCAAAAATAAAGCAAACATTGTTGGTAGCAGGTTGGTCGAATCGTTCAATTATTAGGGGAACATGGGGAAAAATGGTTACGTGGGGCGAAATGGTCACCTGCATTATTGGAAAATTAAAACGGTTTTAATGACTTCTAATGATTGAAAAACAAGCTTTCGTAAACAAGCTTTCGTAAGAATTTAACATACAATTAGAGCAAAAAAAATGTTTTTTCAGGTACATGATATTTACGTGAAAAAAGTTACCATTTTAATTTAATGTAAACTTTTTAACGTTAAAGTTTGTAAAATGTTTCATTTGGGGTAAAATGGTCTTTATGTTTTGACAGACGCAACATGATAAGGCTGTGGTATAAGCAAAGGTTGCTACAATACACTAGCTTTACATAAATAAACCTTAATTGTATGTATACTATAACGACAAGAAAAATTACTGACAACACGTGAATTATTGAAATATTCCAGCATTTTACTAAATTATTCAACAAAACACTCAAATAATATACTTTAATCTCTAATCTCACAATTCTATCAAAATGCAAGAGCTTAAACCAAGGCCTAAAGTCCAATGTTGTAGTCCATTTTGCCCCTTTGTTTTGATGTGATTTGACATTTTGTGTAAGACCATTTTGCCACCATTCTAAACCGCATAATACATTTTCACCACTTTTGACGTTGATTTTTAAATTTCATTTTAATCATTTATATTTGTTATTACTGCGTAAACTTCTGATTGTTTTTCATGAATGAGACGTTGAAGCCTCGATTGTCGTCAAAATAACAGTGTGAAGTGGTTTAACCAATAAGATACAGACCAAAATCCTTAACAGGTCCATTTGCCCCGCTTTCCTCTACATTTATTCGAACAAAAATTATTTCTTTTGTTGTAGTTCTAGTGTAGTTCTCTTTAATTCCAGTATTTTATTAACTTTTTGTGTTTTAAATATTAATTTATTTGATTTTTTTTCATTTTTCCAAAACTTATGTTTTATCGAGACTTTGAGCCGATTGGCCTCATTCGCCTCTTCAAATCAACAATTAATTCCTAATCTTAAAATCTTAAAACATTCTTCTTTGCCAGCCATTGCCGAAAAGTAGAACGTGGTTTCTTTTTCCCTACGATTATACGTCAGGTGCCAACAAACGATATTTCGTAGGTTTCTCTTGGCTGCCCTCACCACCACCATCGCAGTGGTTCTAATGGAAATAAATATTGCTTGAAAAACGCTCCAAATGTTTCATTATTTCTGTCCATTATGCTTAACAACGTTCCAGTGTTGCTTACTTTTTATTGCATTGGCCTGGTGTCATTCTTCCGAAATGAGCTTACTCAGCAAATCATAGCAATCTTTGTTTGTTTCTCAACGATAATGTGCTTTCGACGTACGACTGCAAAAGTTTTGTCCATCTCTCTATATAGCACTACGTGAGAAAAGGTAGCCGGTGAATTCCGGTAAAGGGCCACTTTTCGGCGAAATCTTCCCCCATTCGGAGAACGGTGGAAAGGTACGGTGAAAATAAATTGACACCCATTTATGCAAAGTAACAAATGAACTTTTGAGCAGTGGAAAAGAACAAACAGCTAAACACACCACTCATCTTGGAGTACTCGGGTTTGTGTGCTTTTCGAACGGAATTGTTTCAGAATCTGCGGTTTCAGTTTAAAAAGGTAAAAAAAACTCTAGTTCATAATAGAAGGACTCACGGGAACTTAGTTCTCATTTAACTAAGTTCCCGTGAGTCCTTCTATTATGAACTAGAGTTTTTAACTTTTTTTTAGAGTTTTTTAACTGAAACCGGTATAGAAATTATATAGAAACCGGTATAGAAATGGTTCCAATGAAATGAATTTGTGATGCTATCAAATCTTGTACTTTTAGAAACACTGAACGGATTTAGATATGAATCTAGAGGTTTTTATGCCTTTTAGTATTGTTTTGCAATATCCTGTTGACCTGTAACTTTTCAGGCGCTTTTAAAATGTGACATTTTAGCCGAATCCATGCTATTTTCAAGGGAAATTCTATTTATATTTTATTGTTCATAGTTGCATCCTATAAGACACTTAAGTCAACCCCACAAGCAGGCCTTGACCGACAACGGTTATTGAGCCAAATAAGAAGAAGAAGAAGAAGAAGTTGTGTTATTTAAAAAAAAACAAACAATCTTAAGTGTTAAGTGATATTTAGATTTTTGTTTCCAAAAAACATCACATTTCTGGGCTATCGATTGCAAAAACTTTGTTAATACTAAAAAAAAAATCCTCGTTGAATCGGTGTAAAATATGCAAAGAAAAAACGATCAGAAACATACTTGACATCTTTTATCGAGCATAACATTTATTGGCACGTGAAACGCAGCTTTTGCCCGCTGCCACTAGGAGGGCCATTGAAGCATCGGTGCATAAATTGAAATTGTAATGCAATCAAAGATTCATCTCAGTGCTATGGAAATTACGGACGGCAGCAGCTGCTGTTGCATTTGCGTCAGTTTATTAGGTTATAAGCAGAGCGACAGCGGCGGGGCGCGGCAGCGATAGCAGAAACTGGAGCAAAATCAAGACGCATAACCTTGGCCGTCGGTTGACGATGTCTCTACGACCGCCTCCTCAATGCATGTTGGAACCGTAGGTGGGAAACAGCAGAAGCATTGTGTGCGCTCTGTGGCGCATGGGTGGCGCGGAACACTTAAAAGCATAATCATAACGCCAAGCTGGGGGGGGCGAAGCCTACAAGCTGCACTGTGCCACGGTTGGGTATGTGAGCGGACCGACTTTCCAACCTTCTTGCTTATCCATGAAAAGTTTTTGCTCTCTCACGGACTGTTTTTGTTTTTAATGGTGGGTTGTGATTTGCACTGGTAACACGTTTTTATGTGTTTGTGCTTGTGCTGCGAGCAAATCGTTTGCCGGAAGAGGAAGGGACCCGACGAGCCAGTGTGTATGTATTGCATGATCATGATGGTATGGCTGTTTCGTGATTGTGTGATTGGGAGAATCGGTAACAATTTTTCTTCATTCTGCCCCACTACCACAGAGCTTTGTGGGGGGGAAAATGCTTCACCAACATCCCAAATGAGGGTAGTTATCACCTAACCGATACCCCGAAGTCACATGATGGAGCTTAAATTTACAATATTGTTCATACATTACCAGAGTTCCCCGAGCCCAGCCGGTCATGGTTATTTTATCTCAATATAAAAGACATCCAGGATGTGCTGCTACCACTACCACTACAACTGCTGTGCTAGTGTGGCAGCCAGCATAATTTTGCTCCATTTTCTTTACCACCCCATTGTTTCCTTTTTTCGCATGCCCGCTCTACAAACCCAAAACAAAAACTCCGAAAGGCGAAAGGATAATTCCCTAATGAGTGATAAAAAGCTGTACTTTATACTTTGCTTTTACACTTTTCACAAAAACGTAAAACCCTACATTAAAAAAAGAGAGAGAGAGAACGGGGAGAAATTCCTCGTACAAAAGTCGTACGGCTTTCTATGGGTGCCAAGCGAGCTGCGGATGTGAGGATCGCCGGGGTAGACGGAGGGGGGTGGTGTTGGTTGCCGATAGTAATGGGGGAAGTTTTGTGGGAATTAATGCTACCGCTGGGGATGATTCGGAAGCTGATGTGGTATGTGCCACACGGGTTCTAACCTTTGACTATAATGGTTTCAGCATTTTCGAGGTCGGGCAATGTGCTTTTTTAAGCTTTTCGGGGGGGGTGGCACTTTGCTAACAAAAAATGGTACTTTGGTGATATTTTCGTCTCAGAAAGGAGCGGCTGGAATGTGCAACAATATATGAGTGTGTATGTGTGTGTCTGTTTGCATGCTTTTGGACTTCCCGGTACCGAAGGGATTATGCATGGACATACTTGGAATGTTCAAGTTGTTTCCCCCCCCTCTCCCATGGTCGAGTTGCTTCATCATCAGTGTATTATAATGACTGTTTGTTGAACCTTTAACTCCTTCCAAAAGGGAAATAATATTGTTGTTAAACATTGAATAAAAAAAAAATTCACAAGAAAAGAATTGAAATCCAACCAACCCATGCTCTCGCCTTAATTAAAACTCTCCAATAAAAGCGACGAAATGATTTCATTCTTTGTTCGAACGAACATTGTTTGGAACGGAATCAATGGAAATGCGCGGAATATTAACGAATGAAGTGAAAAGAACGCGGCACCATAATTGATGGAATTATAAACTTCCCCCCCCCAGCGCGCGAGCGCAATATTTCCGACTAATTAATTGAAATATGAACGAATGATGCAAACCGGATAATGGGCTTCCGCAGCCGCCGCCGCCGCCGCCGATGGGCCCGGGCGCTGGTCGATATCGCGATTCATTGCACTCCAGCTCCGGCGAACGGTACCGTGGGCCCTCCCATGGAGGAGATTAATATGGCACATCCTGCCATCGTGCATTGTTGCTGCTGTTTACAATGACGGACAGCTTGCGGCTTTGCAGCGTACCGGAATGAAAGGATTCTAGGTGGATAGGTCATAAAAGGTCAACAATATGTCGATGGCGTGCTTCGTCCTCGCCATCCTTAGACCGTGGATGGAAAACACCGACGTGGGAAGTGAGCCGATTGCCAAATGTATCGAGTTTCTGGCTCCAGGACCGAAAGGTAATAATGATGATACTCTCGTTGTGCGCTTCCGCAAACAATTGGTATTTTTCGCAGACTTTTCTCGGAAAACTCGCAGAACTCGGTCGGAAACTCGCGTGAGATAGGCTAGCGCGGGAACGCGAGACGAATGTTTGCAAAATTGAAGTACACAAAATTTCATCTCCAGTGAGGCATCATTCAATCCCGTTCAGCGAATACGGACGGCAGCGTGTACGGTTTAAACACAATTCGGATGCATCACCGAGAGCCAATGTGTAGAATTCAATCCTCCTCATCACCACACACACACATATCAACGAGCAACGCGAGGTCTGTGCGTTCTGCTGAGCTTTGATGCAACTGTTTATCATTGTCAATTTTGTGGCTTGATGACATACGGGGATGGCGCTCTATGCCTCTATGTGGCACTCGGCTACGCTCTTGCTCTTGCTCTCCGCCGCCGTGTATATAGAGACCGTTTGAGAAGCCACAAAAAGAGAATAGGCAGATGCATAGAATAGAAAGGGAATCTGGAGACTGGCACACTGTGTCTCTGGGAACCATATTCGCGGCCGTGTGCCGCTCTGGTGGTTGCAGTGTAGAAGAATGGGGCAGCATTTGAATCCAGAATGCACAAAGCAGGGAAGGAAGGAAGCCCTTTTGTTTGAGTTAAACGTTTCACAAAATTGAACTATTGTGTTTGCGGGTTCGAATTCACTATGATGATAGACCAAGAGTAGTTGGGAGTGTGTGTGTGTGTGTTTGTGCGCGGGCCTTAGAGTGCAACGTTGCTAACCGATGCATTTTCTTCGAATCCATTTGAAATGCTGCGCTCGTGCGACGGGGGGGTGCGAGGAAGTGAATGCAGCTGTGCATTTCCTTGGCAAGATATTGAATCGGTAAGATGGTAGGACCATTTGTGGGTTGCACTTTTGCATGCATAATTTTTGCCATAAGTTAGAATGTTAAATGTTGGTTAGACCGATGGTTTGTTACGGGTTTTTTGTTCGCTGGAGCAAGAAGTTTGAATGGGGGAGTAGAGATTTCAAAAAAAGGATTTCCTTGGTTTTACAAGTCAATTAGTCAACATATCAATTTTAATGAACTTCAACATTCACTATCTCGCTCCCTGGTTTCGGCTTTCAGCAGTATTTGTAATAATTCATAGCACATGAAAATGCACTGAAAAAGATTCGCAGTTTTTCATAACCTTTACAAAGATTCTATTTACTAGTTTAGTCTTCAAAATTATTTGTGTGTAAATCGTTTTATCATTAAATCAATGTCAAAGCTACATACTATACACATATCCTTAATTTTTTCTCCTTAAATTAACTACAAAAATAATCTTTGGAGTTTATATGAATCTTAATTGAAAATTTTAATTTACCTTTGACCCAATAAAATCCTACCACTGCTCATGTGTGTTGAATATGTTTCACTGTGAAGAATACAAATTGAATAAAGTGAAGGAAAATCTATGTGGTTTCGTGTGAACATGAAACCCTATTCAAATGCGAGATGATAGTGCAAGCGCAGTAACTAAGGCTGATGGCTATTGAATATCGGTTCGTCCCTGGAACAATTACTGCACCATGACCAACTGTCGCATTTCAATCGATACTCGCATTAGTTCAATCCTGGCTGAGTATGGTCTTGTAGGCATCGTACCCACCCATTGTACTGCACTGTGCTATTCGATACGCTACGAAGAGCGGAGTATTACTACAGCCCGAAGTAAGCTTTATGAGCAATTAAAAACATCCAAAGATTGAATGTTTAAATATGCCACAATTACCACTTTCAGACCGGTTTCATGTTATGGTGAAAATCTTCTTCATATTGATAGACAATACTATGTACAGAAGACTTATATATGCAATATTTACTAGTATTGTTCATCAATTTATATTAATTATGTAGCTGGACAAGAGAACGACATTAGTTCCTTCGAAATCCAATAAAATCATCGTTTGCGAGCCTGGTTGAGCTGGCTCCTTGTCCTGCCTAACGAATGTGAACATTTTCAGGACACCTGATGTGTATCACACAACTCGTCTTAACCTTCCTGCACTGTAAAATGCATAAGGAAAAGGATGGTAGAAGTGTACGCTCGGTAAACCTTCCTAACCGGGTCGGCTATGGCGTGCAAGCGCATAAGCGCACGGAGTAAACTAATTAATGAAGATTTACCAACCAATTGAGTTTGGTCGGAATTGTTACGGAATTGTCCTCTTTGCCATCCCTCGCTTTGGGATCGCCTCTTTTCCAATCCTTGTGTGGGATCTCTGATGGAGTGGCATTATCTCCCCTGCATTCTCTCTCTCTATCTCTCGGTGAGTGTGCATCTTAATTAAGTAACGCAAGACGAGCATGTGTATTGGAAAAGGAAATAAAGCTGATCTACTTCACAAAATGGTGACCCACGGCTAGCGTCGCTGTGCATGGCACAGAGTTAAACTTTCCGCTCTTGGGACGTTGGGCTGGCTCGGAACTTTCGACACAAGGCTACACATTTTCATGCCCTTTCGCAACACGCGTCTTGCGATCGGTGTGTTCCTTTCGTCGGACGGTGCCGTCTTCGGGGCTCGTGTCTCGCTAGATTGGATTTATTAAATCAGCACCGCTTGGTCTCCCGGTGCGGGTTGACAGGATACGTTAACGCCTTTTGCCCTTCACAGTGGCATCTTACGGCTGGCTGTACAGGCTTATTGGGCCCAGCGTTAGGACGTAAGCTTCGAAATGGCCTATCACTGTTTCCATCGTAATCCCTTCACACACCATGCCGTCCGATGTTCATGTATGTGCTGAATGAATAGGGAAACATTAGACAAGTAAGTGAAAGAACGTTTGATTTGAAGCGTACGATTTAGATAAGACATTGGATGTGTACAGGGAATCAAGCGGCAAATAAAACAAACAGAAAAGGTTATCAAAAAGGATGTTCTGCATGAAAAAAGTTTGAGGAGTTTGAATTAAGGAGTCCTTAAATGAAAAATCAATATTCTATCCTTATTTTTATATTATAAGTATGTGTAAATTCAATCAACAATTGTGTTAAAATCTCATTTAATGACAATTGGTGTCCGTTCGTTGCGCCAATTGTTCGCTCTTTATTGCGAGAATGCAAGTGAGATGCTTCAGTAGAGTACCGCCAAATTAAATCACTTACATTTAATTAATTGACCTGCAGCTGAAGCAACGTGAAACGGTTGTCATTTTAGTGATTTTCAGAAATTTAATTTGTTCCCCCTTGCCCTTACCCTTATCCGTACGCATCGGAACGGCTCGTGCTTTTCCCCCGGTTTGGGACCGGGGAAGTGGGACGGGCACCCCTATCACACCGATTGAAAGCGGTAGTAGCAGTCATTGACTTTAAATATTGACCCGATTCGTATCCACAAATCCTCGGTTTGTGTTATGTTCCCGGTCGTCTGCAAATGATGCGAACTGCGGCTAGTAGCTAACAATGTGCACCGCCATGATTAAAGGGACAGGCACGAGGCGATTAAACAAATTGCTCATTACGTCCGTTGAACATTTTTGGTGCAACGAAATCCCCGGACAGGCGGAATATAATGGTGCCATGGATTTGGCATGTAGATTGCATTGCTGCTGTGCTTTCACAATTGGGGGAATGCTTGTTTGCACTTGCTTCGTCGGTGTACAGCGACGGGCAGTGCAGTGCACACGCCGTACTACATGTCTATTCGATCAGCCTCTAACACCCCCCTTTTCAAATAGAGCACGATGATTTAATTTTAGGCAATCGTTGAATGAGCTGACCCATCACCGGATGATAGGTGTTGTTATTTGTCAAGCTTTGTGTGCAAATTGTCTGCGAGTGTTGTGCGCACAACGAGATCCTTTAATTGGATTTTAATTATAATTTTAGAAACATGGAATGGAAAATCGTTCGCTTTTAGTTTACTTTTGTGTTCAGCATCTTCAATACTTTTGATAATTTGTATCATTTATCTGCTGCAGGCATTTTATAGATTAAATGATATAAAAAAGAGTCGAAAAGTTATGTATTTAAAAATTACTTTCCACAATTTCTACACTCCTGCATACGGTCTTCCAACAATCCAAAGTATGTTAACGCTAACCCCGCATGACTTTGTGTAACTACGAAACAAGAAGGAAATTCTTCACCCTCACTCGTTTAGCAGGACGAGTGTGTGCTCATCGATCGAAACTCCTGCCTAGAATGCTCCATCCACCGTGCAATTGCATGGAAATTCCTTCGCATCGGAATGTTTGATTTCGTGATCGCTGATTTATTTGCCGTAGGGGGCTACTACCACAACTGTCACGCATGCAATGTACAGAAACAAACCGGTAAGCTTTCTTTTACGGCTGCACCTGTCGATATTCCAGGATTGTGCAGCGAGTGGATTGTGAATAAGTGCACGTGCTTCCTGCGATACATTCGGTTCGATCCTGCTGCTGGGAGAGATAGCGTACAAACAATACAGTCCTATAAGCCACAAGAAAACGGGCTAGAAATGGTTCAAGATATCGTAACAAAGAAAATTAAATTTCCATGTGAATTTATAGCACCGGTTTTGTACCATGGATCTTGGAGATGTTGTCTTTCGGATGCCTTCGTTAATCTTGCCGGCGAAGAACTTTGTATGCTGAACTTGTGCTTTCAGCATCGTTCGGTGAGGTTGAGACGGTGGCAGTTCTTCGATGCTATTGTAAACGGTAAGCTTTAGCTTTTGATTTGAAAACAAAAAGTCATTTCGCTGTATTGTTGGATGCATACAGCGGTGTTATGCAGTTTTGTATGTTTTCGATTGCGATTTAGACTTGGTTTTATTCTTTCAGAGTGCACAAATTGCTTAAGGGGAATAAGATAGATAAAATAATACATTTTTCATACAGCAAATCAACTTATAGAATGGGTAAAAATAGATAAAGAGAAAGAGGAATAAAACAAAAGTGTAAAAGTACAGCATAATAAGTTTTTATTGACTACAATAAGATTGCAGTGGTTCTTCTGCGGTTCAAATCAAATAAAACCGAAAACTAACTTCTTATTGATAACTCACTCGATTGAATGTGGTCGTACGGTGGTAAGGAAGCATAAATACTCAAGAAGTAAACCTAATCCAATGCTCTGCGGTATGAATGGTTTAGCTATTCATTGCACTCTTCAACATATCGCCCCGATGCACCCGATGCAAACTAACCTCCGACAGAGGGTTGAGTGTTGCCTTCTTATCCTAACCGTGCGTAAAGTTTATAAATAATTTATTTATTCACTTACTTGGTTTCTCGTTTCGATTTGCTACCGGCGCTAGTGGGCAAGTGTGTGCGGTCAGCAAGGATCCTGCAACCGTGCGGTATCATTGGCCAAGCAGAGCAGACACTGATCGAGACGGACATTCAGTGGCAGCGGGTCCGTACGGGTGAGAGACTTGAAACTCTGTTCTGTTACGTTGGCGTAAGATTATGCATCCCTCGATGCGTTTTATTTATCCCTTCTCCTCGTGTGGCGTTTCGTTGTGGAGGGGCAAAGTTTCCCGACACCATCCAAAGCGCTGTGTAAAGTTGGTTTAGAATCTTCTATCCGGATTATGGTAGCCCAACGATTGACGGTTGCTTAGAAAGGAAGGTGGCGAGTGAAAGTTTCGGTTTTATTTGTTTGTTTGGGTGTTTATTTATTAAAAGTGGCAATGATACGTATTGTGTGAGAGTTGTTGTTGTTACGCGAAATATAATTCCAAGAATCTGGTCCCATTCTATAGTTACATAGTTACACATAGTTTAAAAAAATGAGGAAAGTTGTTAAAATTTCTCAGTTTTTTTGGAAAAAACAATCATCGCAATTCAAATTAAAGACGTCTAAAAGTACATGCTAAATAATGTATTTTACATAATGCAACATATTTAAGAGAATTTTAGTCCAATAAAAAAAATGAACTCTTTTGAATACAATTACCGCTTTTTAGTTTATTCTGGAAATGTCGTAAGGATGATAAAGTAGGTGCCACTATCTCTTATTAAAATATTCTTAAATTTTGGACACGAATCAATAATTCAATAACCAAAAACGTGATTGAAAGTGCTAATTTATCTGTCCTCTCTTACTTACAATTCAGATGATAAATGTTAAACAATACTCCACCACAATCAACGTGCCATACAAACCACCGTTCAACACCCTAAGGTGTTTATTGGTGTATCTGTAGAACTGTAAAACGGCACCAAGTACCATCACACCCCGTCCACGCTCGCTAACTGCTTAATTACTTCATTAAATTTTGCTCCTAATTACCCCCAAACAGTTTCGCTTGATATGCAATCAAGCACGTGCAGAGAAGAGTACATGCGCTCACAATTCGCAGGCCACACGACGCCTGACACGCGGCATGGTATGGTAGACGGCTGGGTGCAGTGTGTTCCATAATGTCGGATGCTGATGATAGCAAAATATGCTTCGATATGCTCTTGCACTCGCCGTTTTTCATTTGGTTTCAGTGTACCACCGCCCCCGTACGGCGCTGTTCGGTGTTGCTCTTCTTCATTTATATGGAATAGCTACTTAAGCAAGCTGAAACTGTTTCTCCCACCTGTGGAATGTCGAAAAGGAAGGAACGGTTTCTTATTGCAGTGTAAGGGCATTCTCCCATAGAGGGAGCTTCGTAGTGCAGACACTTTCACACGTAAAGCTGAGACGATGATTGGCAAAGTAATAAAATGTTCCTTAATCGTCAATAACAGTCTAACGATTGCTTTAAAGGTCAAGCGTGCTTCTTTTTACATTCCCCAGTTGCATACTTCTCTTCTCTCGATAGTTTAATCCGGGCACTATTATTGTTAGAACTCACCAGAAAACATTCGCCTAATGTCCACTAATATCGTTCTAATGTTTTTCCATTTCAAGGTGCCAAATGCAGCTCGCCAGTCGCAGCAACAACGCCGGGCGGCTGCCCCCGAGGACGACGATCCCATCGTGGACGCGGAGGAGATTGACACCAACTCGAACAACTTCGGCGACCCGGGCGGCTACGGCGGCGGCGGTGGGGGTCGTGATGCCGACAGTTCAATGCCTCGCACGTACCGGCCGCAGGAGCTGAAGAAGTGGCGGCAGGCACCAACGGTCGCCGAAAACTATGGTCGTCCCGGTGAAATGGGTAAGTGTCGTGGTTCGTGGAGTTCGGCGGGATCACCGAGTATTAAAGGGATATCTTCTGGCTGGCGGGCGACTGATCCGGCTGATGTCAAGCAGACGCGAGAATAGAAGAGCAATGTGGTGTGACATTGGGGATTCGGCGTATGTGTGTGTGTGTGTTTGTGATCAGTGCACATGGACGCGCCATGGTTTAAGGACGTTCCGAATGACCAAGCTTAACTTTTTCCCCAAAACCCCCAGTGGACCGGATCATCAGTAAGAGTTTGGTCATGGGTTTGGTTTCGGGGATTTCGATTTTCCCTGGATGCTCTCTGTATTGGCCATTCCGTCGGGGATGCATTCTTTATTGGAGTTACTAGTTTTCTTCAATTTGCTCCTAAAGCATGTTCTGGTGAGCGTTGTAGAGAAATAAATTGGTAAATAGCATAAAAGAGCTTAGCTGCGCCATTGTTTGTGGATGTCAGTTTTGTGTCCTTCTACTGTTCGCCCATTAGCACCACCCGTGTGTCCGGTAAAGCGTTCAAAGCGCCACACGAAGGTACACCTTTCCCCCAACGTGTGAGAACCCATATCCCGGTGTGTGTGTGGTCCACTGGATGAGATTTTTCATCAGTTTGTCGGTCTCGGTGGCAAAGCCACGATGACACGTTTCGCTCGAACAATGTGTCAACCGCAACCGGCGAGAATGCTCTTGCGGTGGTACTCTTTCGTCGATCGGGCGATTATTGGCGTGGCGTGGAAAAAAAGTTTCCCCATTAATTTCGTCTCTTAACGCGCTTCGCTGAGCTTTTGTTTTATTTTTCCGGCTTCTCTATGGGCTACTACTGGTCAATGTAAGTGTGTGCGAGTGTGTGTTTGTTTGAAATACTTGCCGGGAAATCACCATTGTTCAACGGTGTCGATGATGAGCGTTTTGCTCCATCGCAAAAGCTGCTCAATATATATGTATTATATATGGACCCACAGCAGGCGGCCAATAATGTTGGGGCTAATTTTTCAACGATCCCATTGTGTTGCTCTGGTCCCCAGTAATGACGCTTGGATGTGTGTTTGTGTGGGTGCGGGAGAAAGGAGGCAAGAAAGAGGAATTACTTGGAGCGTGAAAAATATGCTTGTTCATTTTGAACGTTGTCATACAGGTGTTTGTGGCTGATGCGAAATTGAAAATAAAACTGCTCAATTTATCGTTTTTTTTTGTTCTTTTCAATAAATGCATCAACAAGTATTGGTTGAAATATGATTCGTGTGAAAGCGTTTTCTGCAAGGAAGCGATGTGTAGTTCGAAACATTTATAATTGAAAGACAAGTACAGTAGAACGTCGATTATCCGGGCAGCTCGGGACCAGGTGGATGCCGGTTAATCGATTTCCACGGATAATGGTCCAAAAAATGTCAAATTCATGTAAAAATTATTAAAATCACTGGTTTTACTTAGAATTCACATGAAACCAATCAATTAATCACTAGTAGAATATTTTTTTAATCAATCACAATAGATTTTACAATTGTTCTTTATCAAAAATGCAGTCATAAAGTATCACTAGACACTAGATACCTGCACAACAAATGTTTTTGCTAACCGGTTCATCGCAGAAAATGTTCCCCACTACAGATCAACTGTCAAATTCATGCACACGGTTTAGCCGCCCGCCGCTTAATCCGTCCCCGGAAAATCGACGTTCTACGGTAAATTCAGTGCACACTAGTGATGGGAAAGGTTGGCAAAAGTCCTGTGTCGACTCCGATGCGACTCCGATAATTTCTGAATCGACTTCGACTCCTAAGTCCGCCCAGCATTAGCCGGAGTCGTTTGGAGTTGTCCGGAGTCATTCGGAGTTGTCTGGAGTCGTTCGGAGTTGTCCGGAGTTGTGTGGAGTTGTCCAGAATTGTCCGGCGTTGTCTGGAGTTGTCGGAGTTGTCCGAAGTCGGCCTTCGAAACAAAGGCCTGTTTACGAAGTGCACGCGCAAAGTGAGAGACAAAAAAACACAACGAAATGAAATTACTGATCACAAGCACATTACAACGGACGGCTCCTGTTGACTCCCAACGATTCCGATTCCGGTCGACTTTGATCGACTCTGGATGACTCCGACTGCCGTCGACTCCGGCCGATTCCAGTCGATTCCGGATAACTTCGGACGACTCCGGACGATTCTGAACGACTCCGTATGATTCCGAACGACTCCGCGCGATTCTGGACGACTCCGGACGGAGCTAGTGGTTCGGATTTTGCCGGAGTCAGAATTGAACTAACCATAGCCGGAGTCGGATAGGTGTCGTTGGTGCGCTCCCCAGAGCACATCACCAGTGCACACATTTGCCTTTTTACCCATTAAACAGTCGTTATTAAGTATGAAGAATTTTAATCATTCCTGAAGGATGGTTGTTCATGTTCGTTACACATACTACCTTATTAGTACAGTAACTTTATATATTTTCCACCACCATGCCGCATCCAAACACAGCAAAGGCTGCGTTTGTTTATGAGGGATACTGTTTATTTATTATCTTCCCAGAGCAGCTTGCCGGAACCATTTTGCAAGCTTATCTGTTGAATGGCTGCAAAGTCCATGTAACAGGGCTTTTCCCCTTTTCTCCCATCTTCGATTTATAAATCCAGCTAACCGAGAAATCCACTTCAGAGCCGGCCTCATCCCACACTCCACATTGAGGCGGTGGCGACCCCGGTGCATTGTGCGTGAAGTGATAAAGTGATCATAATTCCATGAAGGAAGTTATTCTTCGCTTTACCTTCGCCCCCCTGTGCCCTTTGTTTGTATGAGCGAGTTCGTGTGTGTGTGCTACAGCTCTTACAGGAGTGGTGGAAGGCTTCATCCATCGGAAAATTTGCTCAGATTATGAGGCTCAACGTGCTGAGCCGGAGCATTAAGTCGAGCTTTCCTTTCTGTTGCCTGCTCGTTGGTTGTGTATTATCGTTATGAGCGAGGTAATGAGTGGTTCTTACACACGTGCGCGCTAAAAGTGAGCGAGCCTCCCCCTGTTTGCCTGAGCATGTATTAGTTTAGTGGGAAATTGTCTAAACTCTTAGCTAGTGCAGTACTACCACGGGAGCCTTGTTTTGTCATGTGGTGTGGTGTGAAGGAGGTGAAATTTTCCATCAAAATTTAGTTTGAGCTTGTTTTTCCTGCGAGCTCAGACCAACTCGGCAACGTCAGCCAGTGCCTTGGGGCAATTTAAATTTGCTCCCCGTGCTAAACCGAACCATGGGAACGGATAATTGTGCAATGAAACGAGCATGTCTTTCGTTGAGAGACGCTTCCTATAACGTTGTGACATAGCGATCACAAAACGTAGCCTTCTTTTTGCCTTCTTTTTCCGACAGTAATCTGCTCCTAGAGGAGGGTAGGACAAAAATGAAGCTAACTTTCTCATGGAGTTCTTCTAAAGTCGCGCGAGACACGAACGAATTTTATATCCTGTTAATGTGTGAGCGTAACCATCCATTCGCACACTACTCACCCTTGTATCGGTATTGGTTTTTTGGGATTTGCCCTGTGTCTGCTGGTTGGTTCCGGGGCGGCAGCACATACACAAAAAAAAATGCGGAGCAGATTGATTAAGAGCATAATTTATCGCTTACCTCCTGCGGGGCACGCAACCTTCACGCTTACTCATGCACAGATTCCAGACGGTGTGTAGAGAAGAGAGAGGAGGGCTACTTCCTGCATATGGTGCTCTTTGCCCTCTGTGTGGTTGCGGCTTGTTGTGGGAAGGGAGAAATTCTGAAGCAACAAATTTAGGCCCCCCCGACCAGACGGAACCAGTCAGGAGATGCCAGAAGCATTCTTTCTTTGGTGTGCTTTCGTTCATCACGACGAAAAGGGTGGTGGGGAAATCGGAAAGGTGGTGTTGCTTTTTTTTTGGAGGGGAGTATGGTTATTTTGCTAAACCCTTGCTGTGTGCTAAAATCAACATTTACCGCAAAACCACCCGGGTCCCGGGTTCTGGTGCGCTTTCCTTCTAGCTCGCTGTATGCATTCTTTACCACCTACTGTGCCGTTTTCCTTTCGTCCGAGAGTGGCACTGCTCAGTGCCAACGACGGGAGGAATTAATCCTCCTGTCCCTTCGCCCTTTGCGTTCTCCTCTCTTCCACATTTCCCTCGCTGTGGTTACGGTGTTATTCGATCGTACCGAAATGTCATTAATCACTCTTTCACTCTTGTGTGGAGAGAACAAACGAGAAAGGAGGTGGTGATGATGGTGGTATCCATTCTGTTGCTCCCCTTGTCTCTTCTACTTCAGTTCGCTTTTTCTTCAAAACGTCTAAAGATTATGTAGAAAAAGGAACGAACGAAAAAAAACGATGTTGAAAAGAAAATTGAACCGGAAAGAAAAAAGGATTCAGGGAGAGTGAGAGAGAGAAGGGAAACGAAAAGCTTGGGGGCGAACAGGAGTCACGAGGAGTTCTGTAGAAGTGTGCAGAAAGTGTTGCGTTGCTCTGCATATGCTTCACCACCTTTGTCCTGCACTCGAAAGAGGAAAAAAGAACCAGCCTCACTCACACACACACACACAGCCTTAATTTAAATCAAGTTTAGCTTGAGCGTGTTCTCCTGTTCCCCCTTGCCGTCCTTGCACACGTTCATTTGCTCACTTTTGTTTGATCGTCATTTTTCATGCAACGTTTTTGTCTTGCTTTCTCTGTAGCTTTCTAAATAACAGGTTTTTATATCCTTTTTTCCTTTCTCCTTTCCATCTATTTCCACAGGTAAACCAGTAAAAATTCCAGCGAACCAGCAGGAGCTGATGAAGGAAAAGTTCAAAGAAAATCAATTCAATCTCCTCGCCAGTGACATGATCTGGCTGAATCGATCGCTCACCGATGTGCGCCATCACGAGTAAGTATTGATGGAGTCTGGTGGGGAAGGGGAGGTTGGAAACGATTCGAGTAGAACCTGGGGGGAAATTAAAGGTTTCGCGTGCCATGAGCTTTAATGCTCTGTCGGTGGCGCGCCATTCGTGTTACCGGCTGGCTATTATTTCCTGCGGGTTGATGACATTTACACTTCAAGCGCGAACAATGGACTTCATTCGTTGTTCGGCGTTTTAGTGTTTTTGTTCGAGCAATGTAGCTTTTTGTCACCGGGTGACAGATAACCTTTAGAAGATTTCGTGCATCATTAAATCCCGGCCGGTGCATTGGTAGGGTTTGATTTTTGTTTTTTTTTTCATAAATCTTGAATGATTTATTGGGACGGTCATAAATTCCTGTCTAAGGTTGCGGAGCCATCATAGTTTAAGTACAATCTAACACTGAAATGTGTAGAGAATGGAAACAATCTTGTCAAAACACATCCGAATCTAATATTGGTGCCTTTTATGATACTAGCCCGCTTCTTTATATGGAGTTTGACAAGTGGCGGCTGAAATCATGTCAACATTCCATACAAAACCACTGGCAACTTCACTTTTTTTGTACTACTGCGATTTTCAATCTAGATTATTTCAGCCTCAAAGCTAGAATTAGATTGAAGTACCTGTTCAAAAAAATGTCAAAATAAAGTTGTTTTTTTCATTCATCTCAGGGTGCATTAACGAGATCAGGTGGTGGAATTTAGAATCAAAGCGTAAGTAGACCAGGTGGATCGTCCCATATAGTTGACCACTAATTCAAATTACCCGAAAGCCTGTTTGAGTAAACATTTTCACTCAGCAGAACCGATAAAAATCAACCTTCTCAATACATGCTCCATGGGATAAGCCCACCTGTATATTATACCCCCTTTGATAGCTGCTCGAAAACTACTATACAATGCAAACAGCTGATAGGCTGAAATTTCAGCCTAAGAGCTTATAAGAGAAAAGGGCCCATTGTAAGTATTTGATTTTCCAGTATGCTGGACTCGAGTCTTATTCTGACGCAGAATGCACATTACTACACTTTTATCTTGCTTATGTAAACATTTATTGCTAAACTCATAGCAGTGTTTGGCTTGTGTTAATGTTTTATTGAATTAAAATATGACAATGGTACCCTTTCCGTTTTAAGTTGGTAGGCTGAAATTTCAGCCTGTCAGCTGTTTGCATTCTATAGCAGTTTTCGAGCAGCTATCTAAGTGGGTATAATATACAGGTGGGCTTATCCCAAGGTGTATGAATTTAGAAGGCTGATTTTTATCGCTTCTGTTTCTGATTGAAGATTTTAAGAGTGTTTTGTGTATTCATCAAGCCTCTAGAAAGCTTGCTTGAACAAAAGTTTTCACCCATCCTGTCAAAAAATGATATTCCAATTTGGTTATAAAAAAACATACTATGAGACCACCTGGACTACATACACTTTGATTCTGGATTCCATCACCATCACCATCAGATCTCTTTAATGCACCTTGGGATAAATGTAAGGCGGCGCTCTAGCAGCAATCGAACACGACATAAGACACGAACAAACCCATATAATCATATGGAGGTGCACTGTCAGACACAAACAAACAAACAAGACAAACCTCGAGTCGAACATGTCAGTTGATTCTGTCTGTGATGTTCGATACCCACCTGTGCTGTGAGTACCTTGGCTGTCAAACGCTTCACAGCTACAGTAGATAGAATTCAATGCGGGACATTTTCAAGTTTTTTTTACGTAGTTTGTCTCTTTTTCTTCTTAAAATTGCGTACAAAATATTTAGAATAGCTATCAATAATATTAGCAATGCTTCACAATCAATTATAACATCAAATATACAGGTTTGAAACGTATAAAACTATTACGTGTACACAATGCATGTGTATGCACTGTATGTGTTTTGGCATGGACGTTTGTTTACTTTTTTCAATAATAAATTTGAATGATTTTTGTGTTATTTTTGATATTAATAACTAGTTTATTATTTGTTGAATCTTCCCCCTGCAGATGGATGTTCATTTAAACTATGAACTCATAGTTTATAGTGAACTCATAGTGCTTCATTTTCGAGATGATAAGATAGACGTATTGCAGTGCATCATGACAGGTCTATAAGACATCGAACAGCTGACAGAGCACCTATCGAACAGAGTCGTGTTTGTTTGTCTCGTTCGATTGGTCCCAGAGCGCCGCCTAAACATCACCTTGTTTTGCCATTTTTCGAGCAGGTACTCGAATCTAATTCTAGCTTTGAGGCTAGACAAAACAGAAGATAATCTAGACTGAAAATTGCAGGCTAGTTTTATGTGGGGTTTTGTATGGAGTGTTTACATGATTTCAGCCTCCAACTTTCAAACTCCATACAAAAAACTGACTAGAATCGTGAAGGTCAATATTAGCATAATATACCCAAAAAGACAAATGCAACAGCATACATTGAACTGTGCCCTTCGTTCAGTCGCGCCTCCACTGTCCATGGCGTAGGTCATCTTACCAACATTCGGGAATATGCTGTAAAAATCTAATTTTAATATTTGAAATCATATAATTATTACTGAATAAATGTCATAATGTTTTCCGGCATTTCGATTAAAAATGCTCTTAGAGTGTGAACTATTAGTATTAGGGAAGTTTTCTTTCATAATTTCCCCGTTCACAAATTATGAAATGCTGCTGCTGTTTGAAAATATGCTTACCGATAATAGATTATCCAGCAGTTCACATTAAATTAACTGCAGTTCCTTTTAAAAGCCTACAGTGTAATTTTGTCCACACGATGCTCTAGCTCTGCTGCTGATGCGATACATTTGTCATACTAATCGGGTAGATTGATATCTTCCCCAGATATGGTCATTAATATTGGAGGAGGCAGGTGCAAAATAAATAATATCAAACCCCGAATGCAAATAATGGCGGCCCCATAAGTGACAGATGAAGGAAAAATCCAACCCAGCCACTCACAGAGAAACAAGCAGACTTGCTAAAATACACACACACACACTCACACAGTGTAAATAAATGTCCTGATATCTAATAACCGTCAATCATTTCATCTGTCTTGCTGCTGCTCTTGTTGGTGGGGGATATGTTTCTCACCGAGTACCGGCATCCTTTTAACGCTCTAAAGTGTGTACGTATTCCACATGTCCCTCGGAAAATTGGTCGGTTATGCGGGACCCGCCCCCGTCGGTCGCCATCCCCGTCCTTGAAGTTCATTTTTGTCTTTCTACTGTGTTTTACCTACGCTGTATTGCAACGGAGGCATATTCCCCGCATGAACGTAGGAATCTCGCCAATCGAGAACAAAAAATTCCCATACCGAAACAGAGCCCTCACCTCACTTGTGAAACGCTCTCGGGCGTTTTCCTGGTTGGCACACAGGGCTCGTTCCAATTTAGCGTACGGGAAATGGAAATTGCTGGAGTCTTTTCTCATTTCGTTTTTCGTTCCATTTTTTTTTTTTGGTTTTTGGTTAGAAGGATGTGCACGCCATCATATAAAGCACTTGTTAGTAGTTTCGTAGCTGTAAATAGACACACGCCCTGGCCCGAAACTTGCTAACCCAACCGCACGGAACTTCTAGCACACTTTCGGCGGGGGGCGCACTGCGTTTGAGCGTTGAGCGGATTTTGCAAACCTGGTTAAAAACCTATCCATTATTCACATCGCTTCAAATTGGAGGAAGGTGCGGTATGTCTGTGTGTGTGTGTGTGTCGACGAGATGAGATCCTCGGCAAAGGAGTGCACACGATGGGTAAAATAGATACTTGGCTAAAGGCCCTCGGGACGACAGTTTGATGCGCGCGTGAAGACAACCGTGCGGAGGCTTCCTGTGTATTGCTCGCCAGGGAGAGAACCTTGTGTGGTTCGTCCCAGGCACTCCATGGCGAACCTTTGTGTGAGTGTGTGTGTGTGTGTCTGTATCGTCGTCTTTGGTGAGTTGACGTGCGATATATTTTGGATCCTGAGGCTAGAATGCTTCGACACTGGAGTCTCTATACACACACACACGAGCTCCATGACATTAATACCTGCCTGTTTGCAAGGCACACGCTCTAAAACACTCCACTTCTCTAACGAGATAAAGGGGAAAAGTCGCCGTAAAGTTGACTTAACGAAGTCAATCTTTTCTGCCTGTGCTTGCGCTTGCCGTCGTACAAATCAGCAGTTTGCACCATACCCGACGGCTCGGACGGCTCGTGCCGTAGCGTGTGCGAAGCGTTGCCTGGTGCATCTCAAACAACAGGTCCCCTAAGCGGTGGATGGTGCTTTATTTTTTGCCCACAATCTACAGCACAGCACGACGGCGCATGTTAAATATTAGTAACTCTACAGCGTGCATCATCGGTGTACGAAACAGTTTCAGCAGAGAAAAATGTATCTATTTCACCATCCCCTGGGAACAATCCTACAAGGAAATTCTTATCGCAGCAGTGAAGCGATCCCAGTTTTATGTTTTGTCCCTCCGCTGAAGATACTTCGTGGAATTTGGCAATTGGGGCATACCCGTGCCTTCCCAACATGCGAAAGAATGCGAAATGCGCGTTTCCATCTCGCTCCGGATGTGTCCGATCGTGACGGCGGCTCGACAAGGGGTCACGCCGTACGCGCGTCACCTTCGCTTCTCGGACCTGTGATGCTTTCCAACTGTCACGGCTGGCCGTTGTCTGCTATCGCACGGAAAACCTGAAACCGGCTGAAGAATGTTTCACAACCTTTTGTCGATTTGTTTGCAAAGTGTTAACCCTACCGGGTGTAGTTTTCCGGCTGTGGGGTCCGTTCCAGGATATACTAGAAGGGAGGAATGGTGGTGCACATTTCGGCAGTCATCGGATGCCTCGGGTGTGCGTTTGTTTCAACCATCTATTCCGGGACTGTCCGGCCTTCCCAGCCCAAAAAAAATGGAAGGGGTTTGCCTCTAGGGAAAAACCAGGATAGCCACTTTTGTGAAGGTGGCGATAGTGGTGACGCGAGAGTACGGGTGAGGCTTTAGGTTTATTTATCGGTTTTAGTTACCAAACAGACGACGACGACAGAGACACACGTTGATTGTGGATTAGATTCCCACCACTGCCAGGGCTGGTTTGAGGATGGATAGCTTCGTGCTGGTTTTGTGGTTGGCTGGCTTTTAATGAGTGTTTGTTTGGATCAACGTGTAGTTTCGTGATTGTGGTTCAAAAGGGCGCAAAAAGTGCTCGGGAAGGCAAGGTTTTTTGTTAGTTTTTGGAGTTTTTAAACCGTAAAAATTGCACAAACACCCATTTATTTGTAGAAAATGTTTGAAAATGCATCCGTGGATGATTAGTTTAGTCCATCTAAACAACGAAATGAATTCAGATAATAAGCTATTAATAATCTAAAGGTTCGTTCAGGTTTCATACCCAATAAAACTATCCCCAAATGTGATACAAAACGCTGCCTACAAGCATATTTCGCGCGAACCTCGTTGTCGTCTCTATTACAAATGAATAATTTAATCGGAAAAACGCATCGCACAGCGCTACCAAACCATAGCACGAATCCCTCCACCAGCCGAACTAAGCACATTTGGTTTCCTTTTGTTCTTCCCCGTTTCGCTAGCTGCAAAAAGAAACACTACCCGGCGAAGCTGCCAACGACCTCCATCGTGATCGTGTTCCACAACGAAGCCTGGAGCACGCTGCTCCGCACGATATGGAGTGTGATAAATCGGTCGCCCCGGCCACTGCTGAAGGAAATCATCCTCGTCGATGATGCGAGCGAGCGGGAACATTTGGGCCGCCAGCTGGAGGAGTACGTCCGCACGCTGCCGGTACCGACGTTCGTCCTCCGGACCGGCAAACGGTCCGGGCTGATCCGTGCCAGACTGCTCGGTGCCAAACACGTCAAGGTAAGGGCGGGGAGTAAGCCAGAAGCAAGTGGACTAGAAACTGTGCCAACAGCATACATTTAAAAAAAAACTCTCCCGGTCACCCTTTCATTGGGGTAACGGGGTTTGTAAGTGTGTGTGTGCTGTTGCCATGTAGTTACAGTCACCAAAGAATGAGGTTTAACATGCGGAATCAAATTCATTTCCCAACAGGGGCAAGTGATCACATTCCTGGACGCGCACTGCGAATGTACCGAGGGCTGGCTGGAGCCACTGTTGGCGCGCATCGTGCTGGACCGCAAGACGGTCGTCTGTCCCATCATCGACGTGATATCGGACGAAACGTTCGAGTACGTGACGGCGTCCGACCAGACGTGGGGAGGCTTTAACTGGAAGCTAAACTTCCGCTGGTGAGTAGCAGTCGCAGTAGTGGCGCCCGACGAGGCCCGGTAGCACTGGCTGGCTGGCTGTTGACAAATTCCATTAATGCATGATCCATCCTTCGCGCAGGTACCGTGTGCCGGCGCGGGAAATGCAGCGACGCAATCACGACCGCACGGCACCGCTGCGGACGCCCACGATGGCCGGTGGACTGTTTTCGATCGATCGGGACTACTTCTACGAAATCGGCTCGTACGACGAGGGCATGGACATTTGGGGTGGCGAAAATCTGGAAATGTCATTCCGGGTAAGTGTGGCCCGTTCTGTGTTGTTGTAAGCCGTGGGTAAGGGGACACAACATAGTGTGTGTGTTGTGCCTCCCACGGTTGTTTTGTTTTTAGGTGTTACGCGTGAAAAAAAACAGGCGTATTGCGCGAATATTCATCCCGAACGGCACAAAGAGAGAAGCGTTGGCGGCACCAGCAGCAGCACCAGCAGCAGAAATAATGTTCCCTAGCACTAAAACTGACCTGCGAAACCTGGGGACACAAGTCGTACCGAGCATTAATTGAATTGATTTACTCCTTCCCCCCCCCCCCCCTACCCTCCCTCCTACCCCATCAGATATGGCAATGTGGTGGCATCCTCGAGATTTCGCCCTGCTCGCACGTCGGCCACGTGTTCCGAGATAAGTCACCGTACACGTTCCCGGGCGGTGTGGCAAATATCGTGCTGAAAAATGCGGCCCGCGTCGCCGAAGTGTGGCTGGACGAGTGGAAAGAGTTTTACTATCAAATGAGTCCAGGTTTGAACACGTTTCGTTTGTGCTAATCTTTTCTTTTTAAATCCCCCTCCAAAAACAACTTCTCAAGCTAAAAATCGTCTGTCGATCCTTCATCATTTCCTTTTTCATTCCACTGTTTGAAAGGGTTTCATATGAGTATATCATGAAAAATCTCCCCTCTAACCGTTCCACTCCAATAGATGCCGTTAAAGACCAATCCTTTCTCTGGCTTCTTTGCATACTTATATATACAACAAAGTTAGAAACATTTTTGTCGACTTTATGTCGTCTTTATATCTACTTGCGAGACACTTAAAGCTTCAGCCTCGTTTGCAAACGACTAATCCAATTAAATCCGATTAGAATTAAATCCGATTAAATCCGAGTACGAATTGAAACGATGGTCTGCTCTGCTTAGAAACTTAATAAAACTTTAGATATTTAATGCTTGGAGAAATAGCACTGATCTACGACGTATTGAATAACACTTTTAAGTGCGTGTGTGTGTGTGCTGCTTAAAGTTAAACCAATAACTTTTCACGCCTACACGTAGCTCAGAGCTTGTCTGGCATGTGTTGATTAACCTACTTCACACAAAAGAACAAAACTAAGTAGATGTTTTAACAAACGGTAAAACCTAACTTCCGCTGTGTGTCCTTTATTATAGCTTTGCAGGAAATGGTAGTACACGACTGGCTCTTGCTGCTGATAGTTCTGGTTCCTATGCTCGGCCCGTGAAACGCTAGTTTACCTATTTAAACAAATAATATATTCTATCATTTTAGGCCTCCAACCGTAGACTAACCTATTAACCAATTGATGTATTTCTCTTCTTTTTCTTCTTCTCTACTCCCTCCGTAAAAAAATGGATAACATGTGTGTGTGCGTGTTTTTTGTTGTTGTATTGCTTCACCTTTTAACCTTCTCCATTCGCGCCCGCGTGTGTGTGTGCTCACTGCCGCCACCTACACGGTGCATAATTATTGAAACCCGCAAAAACCGCTCTCCCTTACTGCCCTCCCTAACTGGTAAATAACATTAAAATCGGAAAATATATTTAAAAACAACTTGCCCCAACAAAAACACACTAACAAAACGTTCACGCTGAAAAAAACAACGGTGGCATTTATGATGATACCTGTGCGCGCGCGCTTTGGGCAAATTGCATCAAACTCGACTCGGCCGCGACACACCGGCCGTATCCGACGGAACCAATCAATTGCATGCGGATGGGAAATATTGTGCACACCGCAAATTTATAATCTAACAACAACAAATCGTCCACCGGGTCCGTCCCCGGTTTATGCTGTGTCCCGCCTGGCTTTGATGCGTGGGGGGCGCGTTTTCCATCATCATTCCCATGCTGCTGCTCCCGTGGATCCCGTGAATGGTGGATGCCACAAAACACAACGAACGAACGAACGAACGTATCCCGCCGTCGTGTCTGGTGGGCTCATCATCGGAATACATTATTCGCAACATACACACATACGTGTGCTTGCGGTGTGGTGCCTGTTTACTTTCCCTCCCCCCCTCCCCGCGTTGCCGTTTGCGTGCGTGCCTTAGGTCTGGATGTGCGGTGGTACGCTCGAGATTGCGCCCTGTTCCCGCGTGGGCCACGTTTTCCGGAAGTCGACGCCGTACTCGTTCCCGGGCGGCACCTCGCAGATAGTTAACAAAAACAATGCACGGCTCGCCGAAGTGTGGCTCGATGGTTGGAGTGAATTTTACTACAACATTAACCCAGGTTCTATTTTTCGCCTTTTTCCGATACGAATTTTTGATCTCCCATGTTTTTGTTTTATTTCTCTCTCACTCTCTTTCTCTGTTGCACTGTGCTCGTTTGTGAGCTTTTCGTTCACCATCTACTTCTTTTTTGCTATGTTTTTTTTTTTACTCCACATACACGTCGGTGCGCACCGGTTTTGCACACATGTTTGTCACAGCTAAAAAACGATGAGTGATGTTGAATGCTTCGCACCATGGGTTTTGTTTTGCACGATTGTAGCAACAGTTATGTGTGTGTGTATGTGTATGTTTTGTTTCGACTTGGGTTGTACTATGTCTGTTTGCATGCCTTTTTTCTGTGTTGGTTTATTGAATTTATGATGCCTTTGTATGTTTGTTGTGTTTGAATGTTATTTTGTTTAAGTGTAGATGTGTTTAATACTGTTTAATACCAAGTATTCTAATCGTTACTAGCAATAAGTGTACTGATTATATAAACTTGTTAAACATCTTAATAGAAATGGATTATGTTTACAAATCTCAGATTATACACAATATTTGTAAATGCTTTTTTATAGTAAATTGTGAAATGAATATTATAAATAGGACAATTCACTCTATTCCACGAGGAATAGTGCAAAATATCCCTGTAATGTTTGTAAAATGTTTTCTGGGGGGTAATTTATTTAAGGGCTTTTTCCATTACAAGCCGAATAATCATAAATTCTGTCTGTTGATATCTTCAGTTCTTGTACATTTGATCTAAGGTTAGTTTTGTTCACATTTGCCAACGAAACTATAAGACTGTTGTGTATGCTATATAAGTTTTTTATTATGCTGCGTATGTTTTATACAAAGTTTTGGGTAAAATGCTCTAAAAATGCTCGTTCAGCGTCAACGCCGACCTCCACAAATCCTTGGCTTTCGTACGGTAAACTTGCTGCGAGATAAAATGTTTCGCTCGGCATTTGACACGCTTAGTCCAGCGAACCTAACGAACCCGGAGCATAGCCCCCCGTGTAAAGCATTCGGAGGTGGAATGTTTAACCTCTGCGCGCGCTTCCCGTAACCCTTCCAATGGACATAAAGCGTCCAAAGTTCATGGTCCGTGTGTAGCGGAGCAAGTAGCACTTTGCCGCTTTGTGTGCTCTGTTTCGTTTGGCTGGCAAACTCTCCACCGCCAGTACAATTCCTCCGGTGCATCGGGCTGGCACTAATTGACTTTCGCACTCGAGGAAGCAGCCGCCGTGTAGCACGGTTTGGGTATGTAAAAAGCGAGAATGCGCAAATACAATGGCGACAGCCGTGAAGGAGTGCTTGCGTGTGTGTGTGTGTGTGTGTGTTTGTAGAGATTGTTAGAAAGGAAAGCTAAAGAGTGTTTCCTTGTGTATATATTTAAAGAACCAATAGCAAACTGTACAAACGGCTTTTGTTCTGTGTGTATGTGCATTTTTTGTTTTTTTACCTTTGAAAAAAAGGGAAGCAAGGCCGCTCATGCTGGCATTATTTTCCTATGGGTTGATCGACGAACACCGTCGCTGCATTTCAGCTCGAGAAAGTACGGTGAAATCGTAAAATAAAAAAAAATGTATAAAAAGAACTTTACAAAATCACGACACACGACAAGTCCCAACGGGCAGAAATTGGAGACTGCCAATAGCTTAGAGCGAAAAAATGGCAACTAAAACAAAAAAATACGTACACTCACACACACACAAACACACGCATATACATCATTGGTTTCTTTTTTCCCCTAGCGTGCTGCCATTTTCCCTGGAGTGTGTGTGTGACGTTTGTTAGCGCAAAAGGGAGCGAAAAAATAGGGCAACAAAAAAGCGAAACACTTTATCCCAGCGATGGAAATCTCGTTAAAAAATGTGTCGCCATTCGATGACAAAATGTCACCAAACGGAAACAGTAAAAGGGCATGTGCCATGCCGCATATCGCAAAATCGGAACCAGCACGTCGAGCTACTGCTGCTGCTGCTGTGTTTGAGTTCCTGCATCCACATCCACGATCAAATGTCTTTTTGTGAATACATTCGCACGAGTAAGGGAACGAACAAAAAAATGGGCGCTTCAGCTTTCAATCGCAAAGGCCGGACAGCGGCGGGAAACTCCAACGCCGATGCTCTCTAGCGTAAAGAAGGTGATCGTGGAAACAGCCGGGTAGGGTTGCCGATTTTTGTCACTTTGCAAAAAAAAAGAAACAGGGAAATCGTTCATGTCAACAGATGTCAACGCGGATAGACAGACAGAAATATTATCGTTAACTGATGAATTTTACCATACGCTCCTTGCCTGGGCGGCCGGGCAGATTAATGTGTCAATCAGATTGTCTGGCGCGCGTGTCAAATCATTAAGTAGCATCGGAGAGAGTGCAGGTGACATCAAGAGGAAGATATTGTGCCCTGCAGCGAGTGTCTCGATTTGGTTTTAGTGCATTCAAATTGAAAAATAAATAAAATCCTTACATTAGCCTTCAGCTGAATGGAGGCGCCTGGTGGCTTGTAAATGGAGCAGCCTGGTTTTTCACGATCCTTTTGGGATGGAGCCGCCTGGTGTTTCATGATTTTGTGGCAAACTATCCACAAAGCGGAGATAGCATTTGGTTGCGGCTCAGTGACACAGTTTTCTTTTGTGTTGCGATAGCAAATGTATGTGTGCTGTATAATTAATGTGTTGTCCCCTTCAACCTCGCAGCAATAAATCTTGCATGGAAAGATTCAAATGAAAATGGCATTAAAAGTGTGTGTGTGTGTCTGAAAGACTGATAAAGCAACATTTCTAGCCTTTTGTTCATGTTTGCCTCATCGCTTTCAAGCACTGTATCTAATGGGCGTAAATTAATTCTCCTTAATCTGTTTTCTACACACAAATACACTCACCGATTGGGTCGAGGTTTTTACCTGAAGACGAAGACCAAAGCCTACGACCGAAGCCAGAGACAGCGGGTGTGTAAAATCCCCTTACCGCTCTCGCTCCTCATCACCCATCTGACATCGTTAAGAGGCACCACTTCGAGCATTAACCCTCCTCATCGTACTGTGGGGCCTTTTATCGGGTTATACGGTGGGTTCGATTTTTGTCTAGGCTCGGTACGTTTCTTGGAAGCTCTTTTTTCCGGTCCCTCCCGATCGGTGGTTTCGAAAATCGGTTCGAGATCTGTTCACCACCACCACCAACGCTCGTGGCTACGGGCTACGGGTTTCTCAAGAGTAATTGGATTTTCAAGCCAAATTGTATTTGATTGAGAGGTATCTTCTCGGTCGGCCCGGACGCCAGCAATCCCCCGCTCCGCTGCAGGTGTTGGGCTGCAAAATTTGAATAATTTATTTACTTTCCATTTTGCCCGCCGTTTCGTTGGCGCTGTTTGTGCGAATGTGCGAACGCCCGTTGCCGCCGTTTATCGAAGCCACAAAAGCACTGCATTAGCGTTTTGTTTGTTTGTTTGTTGCAGTGTATGTGTGTGTGCTCGCGCAACTGTGGAGACGAAAGGGGCGATGGTTTTTTGTAGTCTCAAGTTTTTATGTGTTTTTAAAATAACAACATGATCATTACCCCTTTTAACGATGATTTGGGTACTCGTGAGATTTTAAAATGCGTTACCGATAATCTTACAAGTTTTATTTAATGATCCCTTAGGAAAAGCAACACGTGTTGCTGTCACAGAAGATGTATCATTTATTTAAACGAGTTTTTGTTCAATGTGTTTTTATTTTTCTCGTTAAAGCATAGCGATAGTTTGTAAAAAAAATGTAAACAAGATAACCATTAAGCTTCACATCGTGCATCGTTATGTTTATTCTGTTTCGCAAAAAAAGCTTTGCTATGATGTGCTTCTTTGTGTTGTTTTTATTGCAATTTATGTGCATATTTGTTGTATATATTTTTATATTCCTTCTCCCTTACTCCCTCATTTATCTTCCTTATAATGCTTTTTAAAACCAACTGTATATTTATTAAATTTTCATCTCATTCTTCCTTTTTCTTGGCATCATTTCCCTGTTTATTCCCTCATGCTCTAACATTCATGATATTACTGTAGCAATACCATCACTATTGTAAAATGTAGCACCCATCCATAAATAGTTTTCTGTACTATATTGTGCTCTTTTTCCCGAAGCTTGAGGTTTTCATAGCCAATATGTTTGTTGGTCAGCGGTAAACTGTTGTTATTTACTTTTCTTTTATCTTTGTAATCCCTTCATTTGTGAGTTCTATTTAGCTTCCAAAAAAGATATAAATAAGAATGGTCCAGTTATACAAAGACAAGAATATAATTTGTTCCTTAATTTTAATTGATTTTAAATATAATGGTTACAGCATTATTACTATCAAGTATTTTGTACCGTATACAGATCATGTTGATATAATTTTCCATAAAATGAAATAAAGCTAGAAGACATGTCAACTGGATTTTGTTTTAAGCATTTTAATTAAGAACTCATTATTAGCTTCAAACATGTATATATTGCACTTTTTATAATGCATAATTAATTATTATATCTTTCTAAAATCAAAACACTTTTTGGATCATAGCACTTATAGAAATAATAGCAGCACTTTTGTCTATTGGATGTTTTCAACTGTAATATGAGTATGGGTATAGTTTTTTAAAGTTTTAAATTAAGTATGAGTTCAAAAAGAACTTTAAATATAAAAAAGGTTTCGAATTACAAAGATAAAGAGAGAATTAATAACAGTAGTTTACCGTGATAAAGCAACATATTTGCAATTAAAATACTCTTTATAGCAAAATAGGACGTTAAAACTAGATCTTGTGCTAACATAAACTATTTTTTTCTCCCTCGTCCGTTTTGCTGCTCCGCCATGTGTGGTTTCCATATATCACCAGGTGCCCGGAAAGCATCCGCTGGTGATGTCAGTGAGCGACGGGCGCTTCGAGAGCGTCTGAAGTGCAAGAGCTTCCGATGGTATCTGGAAAACATCTACCCCGAAAGTCAGATGCCACTGGATTACTACTTCCTCGGCGAGGTAAGTACTGTCCTTTACTCAGAGTTGGATGTGTCCTGAAACTATTCACCTAATTTTCATTTTCAACTGCACTCCTCCGCAGATTCGCAACGTGAAAACGCACAACTGTCTCGACACGATGGGCCGCAAGTCGAACGAAAAGATTGGCAGCAGCTACTGTCACGGGCTGGGCGGCAACCAGGTGTTTGCGTACACGAAGCGTCACCAGATCATGTCGGACGACAACTGTCTCGATGCGTCGAACGCGCTCGGACCGGTCAATCTGGTCCGGTGCCACGGGATGGGCGGCAATCAGGAGTGGATCTACGATGATGAGGTAGAACGCCGGGGCGCAACACAGTTTTATCCCACCTCTTGTTTAGTGTTTAAAACCAAGCTCACATCTCCCGTTTCTTGCGCTTGTAGGAAAAAACGATCAAGCACGTTAACAGTGGCAACTGTTTGACGCGCGCATCGGAGGACGACCCATCGACACCGCTGCTGCGGCCGTGCAACTACTCCGAAGGCCAGCAGTGGCTGATGCAGTCCAAGTTCAAGTGGCAAGCGCACCACGGCGACAACCGTATCGGTGAGGACAGATAAGACGCACTGTACCGTGTTCGATCCGGTGTCGTACAGCGCCCGTCCGGCCAGCGGCAAACCGGCACCATCGAACGCTACGGAAGCAACATCGGTAGCAGTGGCAGTAGCGATAGCAGCAGTAGTAGCAGCAGCAGCAGCAGCCGAAGCCGTAACAGCAGCAGTAATCACAACTATCAAGCAACTATCAAGCGTGCACACACGGGTGGTGGTGTCGGTATGATGCCGACAAACCGTTGAATGCATCGATCAATCCACTGTGCAGCAGTGTAGGTGATGTAAAATTTGTACGGGAAGTAATAAGACGAACTCTCGAACTCGTCCTGCCATTTGTATTCCCCCTGGTGTTCCTGGTGCCGTGACACGGGTAACTAGTGTGAAGCGCGGAGAGAGGGAATGTATCATTATGACAGGACGCTAGACTCCCTCTCCCAGCTTCTATCCCTGCCAATCTGTCTGTCTGTCAGCGGGCGCTATCAAACGGCCCAACGAAAGTGGGGGCAGCCGTTACAGCGCGTCCGTCTCCTGTGAGAATTCCATTTTTGTAGTATAATTTTTATTCGCACACTGCACCGGTTGCGTCCAGTCTGACGGTGTACGTTAAGCACATAGGTTTTAATGGTCCAATTGTTATTGTTTGTCGCACACTTGTAATTGTTCGTTTAACGTTGTTTCTTCCATTGGATCCTTCCGTTCGGGGCAGCATTAAGCTTAGATTGCTTTGAAGCTGCTGTAACTACCTGACTGTCGTTTCGGGATTTTGTTTTCTTCTATAAGTACCAACAAACTCCAGCCACTGATTCAACTCCCGGAAGTCGAAGAAAATTAACACACACAGACAAACAAAAAATACATATCAGTTTGTAGTGAAGCACGCACCAGCCCACTCTAAATCCTTTTTTTGCAATGCTTAGGCTAATTGTTTTATCAGTTACCTTGTTTTATGTTTTATTCCATGTGTTATTAAGGAAGGGTGCGATGGATAGACCCTCCCGGGAAGAAGAGAAAACAAAAACTTTAACAAACAAAAACAAAAAACCGCAATGTTGGACCATTTGCATTTATAGAAAGCACTCGCATAGAGCGAGTGAATGTGTCGGATGATGGGGGAAGAAAAAAAGTGGCAACAGGCAAGGAATTGATGTCGAACTAAGCGGACGAATAATCGCTTCATAACGGTCGACCACGTGCAGCGTAAGTGCATGATGCTGAGCCCCGTGGCACACCACATCCGTCTTGTACATACAATATATCAACCAGAAAGGGAAGCAAATAGGGTAGACACACACACACCACAGAGTAAATGGGTGCAGATGCAGGATAAAGGATAAACAAAAACGATCACCACCTATCAGTGGGAAATGATATCATTTATTTGTAGTAGATGGCGCGATCCCTTTAAAATAATCACGTAACACGAGAGTGTGCAAGAATGTGAAATGTTTCTTGTGGTATTGGAGTAGTAATCGAAATGATAGGATGAGTAAAATGGAGAAACGTGATCAAGTACCGCACAGTCTCTCTCCTGAGTGAATAAGTAAACCTGCAAATGTGAATGTAAATCACACACACAACTAAAAACAAGAGCGCGTGCGAAGAAGAAGGAGCTGAAGGGGGGAAAACGGTTAAGAAATGTCATGAATGGCAAATGATATATACATATAGGTATAATAATTTGTATAAAACAGAGATATTAGAAGAGACTTCTCAAGAGAATTTTTTTGCCTCGAAAGCGGAGAGAAAAGGAGACGAAAGTGTGCGAAACGCAACTATCATTGAACATGAGGCATGGCACTGTCTAGTGGCGCACAATCGAGCACTACCGTACACACATATCGTTTGTACGGGGCGTGCGTATGTAAGAAAACAAAAGCAACAAAACAAGGAACAAACAAACAAACAAAAAGAAACAAATGTCCCGCTACGGAGTGACAAAAAACAAACCAATATCCCCGGGCTGGCCAAGCAAAACAATCGACACACCGCTACCGTTTAAAGGGGGGATGTGTGTGACCGTGTTGGCACACAGAAACACAGTTTTAATTAGTTCTTCCATTCGTTTTATGCTTTAACACTTTAATTCCACCTTAGTAGCAGCAACAATCAGATGTTCTTCGCACGACGACTGAGCTTGCACGCTCTTGCGGCGCTCATCGCAGCGACGTTTGAAGGGAAATACTGCAGTCGATTGCGATATTATACTGTTTCGTAGCATGAGTTGAATGATTTAAACCCCGATAATTGTAACGCCCTTTTTCGGTGGATGCTCAAGAAGGGGACCTATTTTAAAACAATTCTATAAGACCGATAAGTGAACAACGCGCGGAGCGTTATGCTCTGTTTTAAGTCGTCCAAAAATGTGCTTGAAAAGAGAGACAGAGAGAGTATCATTTTTATTGGAAAAGCACGGTCCACTCGCTCACTCGCTTTTTATATGGTTTGTGCTTTTTTTTTTTGTTAGGGTTAGCATTTTATTGGACAAACAAAAACAATCCTCATTATGTGGAAAGCTTTTCTTTCCAAGAGAAACAGAAAGTTCGATAAAATAACAGCATAAGGTTCGTTTTGCTGCTTTCCTGTACTAATCCCTAAGCCGGATTGCTTTTATCCTTATCCTATATATCTTTAATCTTTCAGGGTGATGGTGTGCAATTTATTAAGTTTTAGAAAAACATTTGTTTTACGAACACAATTTCATCGTTTTTTTTTAATTATTATTATAATATACTTTAAACTTTATATCAACTAAGTGAAGAACAAGCTGTGTTTATACAGTGGCAGGCATTATCAGTCTGTTGGTCCTATTAATTGTATGTTTTCTTCTTCTTCTTCTTCTTCTTTGTCTGTTTTTGTAACAATTAAACAAAATGTGTAGAAAACGAATGTGCATTAGTCGGTCTTTGCAGAAGAAGAAGTCCTTTTTCCTTCCCCATCGGTACGCTCCTTCTCCTCTGTGTGTTTTAATCAGTTGTTTGTTTTTTTTTTATTGCTCAACCACACTACAGTACAGCTGCTTAACGCTTCAGTATTAAATGTATAACGTCTGAAACAATTAGAAATACATTTTAGCCTTCGTTCAGGATGTTTGCAGTATGCCAGTTGTGTAAAAACCAATCAGTAGCACAGTTCAGATACATTCCTTACTAAGGTGTTTTACGCTTTACCATAAATCCAATAGGAAATGTGCGCCAGATCCCAGATCAGATTTCTGTTCACCTATTGGATGTTCTTATACCTAGCGAGAGCTTTGATTTTTCTTATTTCATTTTTTTCGCTACAGCAGTTCGGAGGTACGTGCTTTTTACAACAAAATAATATATTCACAATAACAAGAGCAAACAAGCAGAAACTACAACAAAAAAAACAAACAAACACTATATGCCGTCTTTCTTTTTAATGTAAAACATTAAAGAGCAAAATAAAATGCAACAGTTCAGCCGTAAAACAAAAGGGAAGGAACTCAAGCGATATGGAGCAATGCACATCAATAGACAGAACAAAAAGACCAACTAGTAGAGTGTAAACAGTAAACACATGTAAACGAGAGATGAAAAGTAAAGGGGACGAGTTAAAGAAAAAAAAAATCATTCACCGTGCATATCATCTAGACAGGTGTTTAGAAAAGAATGCGGGGAGGTCTCGATGTGTGTTACGCGCTCCCGCAATGGGGATTAGTGTAATAGATTGTAGTAGGCGTGGAATCGAAGGCAGAAGGGCAGACAGTTTGACTATAAGCTCGGTGTTATCGATATTGGTCCATTGCAAACGGAAGGAAAGAGAGATATAAGGGGAAGAAAGCTGCAAAACACTGTATGTGAGTATGTCCAGTTTGGTAGCCAAACAAAAACGGGGGACAAACCGCAGATATGTTACTGAACTATAGAGAGAAGGAAAGAGAAAGCGAAAGCAATGTTGATACAAAATGAAGACTTTCTTTTATCCATTCGCTGTATCCGTTTGTCGTAATGCATTCACACAAGCGTTTCTTTCGATTTTCAAAGCCAATTTTATTTCTCGCGTTTTTTTGTTTAAAAAGTAAACCAATTTGTTGTTGATAGGTGGTAAACACGGCAAGAGAGAAAGGAATTTTGAAAAAGAAAAAAAACAAGGAAATGAATGAGTGCATGTGTTCAGAGCAGATGATGAGCAGAATATTGCAAAAAAAAGAATAGAAAAACTAAACAAAAAACGAGAAAGACTATAAACATTATGTGAATGTATAAAACATAGAAACAAAAGCGACGAGTGTACGAGAGGATAAAAAGTTTTTGTTTTTTTTTCTTTGTTTTTCCTTTCAGGGTGAGAAATGTAAACCCCCCGTACACACCGAAACACCACAAGAAATGCACCAGAAATGGAAGAGAGACGTTACATTCGAAAGAGATGTGATGGAACCCAAAAAGCTTCAGCTGCCTGTGCGTTGTTTCCAAACGGTTTTGTTTGTTTGCTCTAATGTACGTTGGCCTTAAACTTCTTCAGCAGCGCAATCGTCCGTGCCTGCTGTTGGCCGTCCCGCACCAGTATCAAGCACTGCAGTTGCTTCAGCAGCTCGAGCGCTTCCGGTCCGCGCAGTGCGTTACGTGCGATCAGCGCATCGACCAGCGTTTCGTATCCCGCTATCGGCTCGCGGGACAAGTCCACCTTGCGCAGAAAGCTTAACAATGCCCACGCGTTCGTACTGCTGCTGCCCGTTTGGAACACATTCTGCACGATCGCACCGTACGGTTCGCTGGTGTAGTTGGCCAGCTTCTCAAAGTTGGACAGGGCTGCCGGGATCTTGTTGTTGCGCACGTTTAGCGCTACGAGCTGCAGCCGACGGGCCATATTCTGCTGCCGTTCTTCGGCGAGCTGTGTCACGCTTCGGTTAAGCTGTTTCTCCATCGCCGCGATCTTGCGCTTCAGCTCCATCAGCTGCGATCGGTGCTGTGCGTTGGAGCGCTGCGATAACAGCTCCAGCTGCGCGTTCAGCTCCCGCTTGCGGGCTGTGTAGTGGTTTTGCATGTAGCGGTACTGCTGCTCATCGATGTCGACCGTGTTTTGCTTCAGGTTGTGGTAGCTTTTCTGCAGATGATCAATGCTATGGCGCAGCCGTCGAAGCTCCCGGGCACAGCCCGGGTTGAGCTGTGGGGCTGTTGCTGCTGATTCTGGTTCTGTTTCCTCGGAGTCTTCGTCATCATCATTGTTACCTTCGCTCGGCTCTCGTTCGATATCCTCTACCTGGGTGATCAACGCATCGAGCTCGTCCGCGGACAGTGTGCATTTGGGTGGCGGTGGTGTTGGTCTTCTGCCTCCCTGCTGTTGCGATTGGACGGGCGCTACCGTCAGTATTGCCAGGCCCGCAAGGACCAGCAGCAGTAGAGCCGCTGTGGGACTTCTAATGAAACCCATTTTCTAACACTCCTTGCACAATTGCACGGTTTTTTCACGAAATAAACACTGTCCGATGGCGAACAGAGCAGTACACCTCAACACTGGCGAACACGATCGCCCTTTGGCTGTGCTGCGCTGATAATGTGCTGTTCAATGCGTTTAGCGAAGAATGGCGAGAATCGACCGACGGGGAAATACCCCGATTGATAAGGATTTTTAAATAAGGAATTACGGTGTGTGAATGTTTGATGTAATCGTCTTGGGCGGGTGAATCTTTTGTTCCATGCAAACCTTTGGTGGAAGAAGTTTTGAATTAAATTTATTTGGAGTTTCAAGAACAGGATGATTATCAAAGTTGGGTGAAAAAAAACTAGATTTTTTGTGGAAAAATACTTATTTTTATAATTTTGAAACCTTTTCTAGCACTGGTCGCTACAAAACCAGGCGATGATCGTGATCTGTTTGAAACGGTGTAAACCTACGTGGTACAAATTACTCTCAAACATCTTCATGAAGCTGGTACGATCGCGCAAAGGCTGTTCAAAATAGTGCACTGTCCAGATTTTGTTCTATTTCGATTAATTAGCTTTTATCAAAATTGGCAATCATATGAAAAATGATAATATTGCTACTCAACTAAATTATGAGTTTTCGAGGAAAGTTGTTTATTTTTTACTGTTACTAATACTACTTTACTATAATTACTATTTTTTTACAACAAAAAAGCCGTTAAAAATGCTCCAAATTTATATTGTTTTGAATGCACCAAACCCATAGTGTGTTAATTGCAAGCTGCTCGACTATGCGATACTGCTCGAAAAGCATTCAATCTACTCGAAAGCAACAATCTGTGTGGATTTGCTGAGTTTTTAGATTTAGGAACAATTTTTAATTCAATTTAATATGTTAAATTCATTCAATTTTGCATACTGCGTTCACTTAGCATGATAAAGGTTATTAAAAATAGAAAAGAAACTGCCTTTCGGTAAATTGCCCTATGCGACTGCGTCACGTTTGGCAACACTGCCCTTGCTCCGATCAACTGTCACTAACGTCAAAACCGTTGTTTACAGTAAAATTTATTTTGTTCAGCGCACAACACGAAAACAACTCGCATCGTCCGCGTCGTACCGATTGTGTATTTCCACTTTTCTCCCATTTTTTTTGCTCAATTCCAATCATCTTTCGCATCCAAAATGGGCGACAACTTTGGCATTCACCGTGGGCACGGCAAGAAGGTGTCCGAAATGGTGGAAGACCGCACCCAGGGACAGGTTTTGAGCGACTTCATGATGCAGCTGGAGGACTACACGCCGACGGTAAGGCAGTAGTGGGGACTGGTTCCCCGAAAACGGGACTGCTCTCAAGTGCTGATGATTCGGATGATGCATTTTGACACGCTTTTTCGCTTTCCAGATTCCCGATGCAGTCACCTCCTTCTATCTAAACTCGGCCGGTTTCGAGGGTGCCGATCCCCGAATGTAGGGCACCGATCGCAGAACGCAATGGCGAACGCTGTTAATTGACCATTTCCCTTTGTTTTTACGCTCTTTCTGTTCGTTTGCAGCGTCCGGTTGATTTCGATTGCGGCCCAAAAGTTTGTGTCGGATGTTGCCAACGATGCGCTGCAGCACTGCAAAACGCGCACGAACAGTGCGCCGAGCTCCGGGCACGGGTCGTCCAAAAACCAGAACCAGAAATCGTCCAAAGATCGCAAGTACACGCTCACGATGGAAGATTTGCAGCCGGCACTGAACGATTACGGCATTACTGTTCGCAAAGCGCACTATTTCGTCTAGACAGGGAAGGAGGTTTAGGGTGTGTGTGTGTGCAAATTGCCACTGGAGGGGGAATGTTGTGCAGGTTGGAAGGGGGCGAGGGAATTACAAGAAGAAAAAAAATGTATCTTTATAATGGCTGGTATTATTGAATCCATTCGTAGCGGGGACTTACGGCGCGCACATGAAATTCTAGGAATGGCAACGCATTTCTTGAGCCCGCTCCTACAACGCCACGGTGAATAACTGTAGCAACCATCTAGTACGTTAGGAAAATGAGTGTCGGGACGTACGCCGCCGCTACGAACGGATTCAATAATAACAGCCAATATCCTTTTAAAGAGAAAATGGTAAAATGCTAACGAAATAATCAATTGGATGTAAATTTGATGAGAAATAAGTAATAAAGTGATTTTCCATTCTAAGGGTATGTAAGGTTTCGCTGGTTTTCTTCCCAAGCTCTAGTAGTCGCCGTGGCAACAGGGCCAGTGCACCATGACTAGAGACAACTTTTCTACTTTTCTTTCCATTCTCACCAACAAACAACGAGCGCATGGTTTTGCTTTTTTTTGTTTACTTCATAATTGTAATTTTATTTTGTGTCTCAAATTAATCATCTGATTTTCCGTTTCCACTTGTGGCTGTGGCTTTGCTGGAAAACATTGTTTTTCCCTCGTTGAAGATGAATATAGTTTTCACATTTTTTGTTTTGTTTTGCTGAGATAATTTAATAACCCACTTGCCTATACCCACCCACTAAACATAACACTCCAGCTATGAGTTTGTTTGCAAATTATTCCCCCCCTTTCAACTAAATCTCGTCCAATCTTAAACACACACACACATAAACACAAACGTCGCCCACATATGTGTCTCTCACTTCACAGCAGCAATTTTGAAAACCATCCGGCAGTTAAATCAATAAAGTGATAATAATAGTATTTTTTGAATTATTAGTTACTCTCCCTTTAATGTCAGTGAAGTAGAATAAGTAGTACTTGTAGTAGTAGTAGTAGTGGTAGTAGTAGTTTGTGTTGTTTGTGTGATAATTAGTAGTAAAAGTCGTATGATTAAAGGTCCAATCAACCAATGTGCGATTTCATTAATTGCTCTGTCGTCCTCTTATTTTCTCCTCTTGTTTCGTCTTGTTGTGTTGTGATTTGTTGAAGCGTATTCGTTAGTATTTCTGTTGCTGTTTCTTTTAAACTAGTTTCAACATTGATTTCCCTTGCATTTATTAAATTTCACTTTAACGCACGTGTCTTATTATATTTATCTTTCTCTGTTCCATTATTGTTTCACGGAGTGTCTGTGTCTACAAAACTGGTTTTTCTCCATCGACTTGTTGCGCCTCGTGTTGTGTTGCCAAATAATAGCTAAGGGGGAGGTGGTGGTGTATGGATAATTATACCGGATGGTGGTGTGTGGGTGGTACACATTTTCTTCAAGTTTTTATAACACATTCTGTAACATTTTACTGTTTTATTTTCTTCTTTTCTTACACCTTTCTACACTCTGTCTATCTCTCTTTCAATCTATTGAAGCAAAGAAAGTTGAAGTAAACCGGCTGTGGGCAATGTTAATATGTTGTAAGTGAGTGTGTGTGTGTTTCAATTAAATTTCAGCATCTTTCCCCTTTTCCCTTTTCTCTATTCTCTTCTTGAGTGCTAAAATGAGCTCTAATTAATATATTTATATATATGAAAAGATCTAATACATATCCATTTTTTTCTTCTTCTGCTTCGTAACACATATTATGCTCGCCTGTCGTGATTTTTTCAATCTCTCTTTCTCTCTGTATTTTCCTCCCTTTATTATCCCTCTTTCTCTCTCTCTCTCTCTCTCTCTCTCTCTCTCTCTCTCTCTCTCTCTCTCTCTCTCTCTCTCTCTCTCTCTCTCTCTCTCTCTCTCTCTCTCTCTCTCTCTCTCTCTCTCTCTCTCTCTCTCTCTCTACTCAACCATATGTGTGTACATGCGTGTGTGTGTGTGTGTGTTTCCCTGTTTCCAATTGCTTTCCCACCCCTTCCCTGTTCTCCCTTGTATTCGTTCCCTCGATCCGAATATGCCCGCGTTTCTCCTCCCTGTACCGTTTATTATTATTATTATTTTCGTATTATTTCAATTCCCTCCCATACATACACACACACACACACACACACACCACAAACACACACACACACACCACAAACACACACATATATTTGCCCACCCCGCCTCTATAAGGTGTCATAATTGTAATCTACTATTTGTAAGCCCAGATCCCAGATTTGAAATTCTATCACTTTCAGCACGTTACACCACACTGCGCCCGCGTGCCGTTCATTTTTCACCCTTATTTGTTTGTTTGTTTGTTTGTTTGTATGATTTTCTTCTTTTCTTTTTTTCCTATTAATTATAAACAGAGATATATGTAAATATGTGTGTGTGTGATTTTTGTTTGTGTGTGTATATATAAGTATGTATATGTATAGAATCGTAATCATAGTTAATAATGATAGTATTATCTTTCACCTTCCACAAATTGCAACTTTGCATTGGGTAAGAGCTGTGGCTTTTTTCATCCTTTTGTGTGTGTGTGTGTGTGTTTGTGTGTTGGGCAATAGGGAGGACAGCACAACACAGGATTTTCCAGTGGTACACATAGGTGTAGAACACTACCTTGATTCTTTCGTATTGGGAAATGAACTTCATATAATGGAAATTGGATTCTATAGCAACCGTTTTGGACGGGCTCCTTGGAAATTCCTATTGGATCATTCATTCCTATTTGTCCAATAATGGTACTATAGAATCCAATTCCCATTACATTAAGTTCACGTATGAAAGAGTCAATAAAGTATCCCACAGCTATGAGAACTCCTGGAAAACCTAGTAAGAAAATGGATATTGTGGTTTTCTACTGTTACTGATACAATAATTGCGCTGTTTTGCCATTTTTTCTTCAGTTGCAGCAACCCGACCAAAGTGTGTGTTGCTATTTTGATACAACCCAGCAACAACGCAACAGGAGCATACACTCCTTCTCTCTCTCACACACACACGCACACATAGACACTAATCTCGTCAAGGGAGGGAGAAGTGATGCGGCTACACACTTAAAAACGGGCTACATCATCCAAGCAAACTACTAAACCTTCCATTGGCGCGGGGGCTTTTTAGAACTAGCTCGCCAGCCTCACTTCAGCTTATATTTCATCCTCATTGCAATGGTAACTCGAATTAGTCTCAGCATGGGTGCTACACCTCGGATGACATTCAACACACGCACACACACACACATTCACACACACAATTGACAAAGTTGAAATGGGATTTTACGGGTTGATGAGGCTGTGTGCTGGCTGGCTGCGTGCGCGAACACTCCCGTACCTTCTGCTAATCTAAACAGGATGCCTTCTTTAAACGACCTAAGAAGAGATACCTTCGGATGGTATAACTTTTGTAACATCTTTTCGTGTGTGTTTGTTATACAGTACTTGCTCGATGTGCTCTTTCCGATCCTGTGTTCTGCTGTTTTTGGTACGGTTTGGGAGAATGGTTTTGAAGTTTTCCTTTGCAAGTGTCCCTTTTGCTTCCGCTTAAGCCGCCGCCTGCTTGGATGTGCAATGTGTCGCGCCCCAGTGCAAGAGCAAACCCTGCAGTGCCCATTTCTCCCCCTCCTCGAATTACTTCATTACTGCTTTCTCGTGCTGCTCTTTTCAACAAATACTACCATTACCATTAATATTGATATTTGACTCGATAGGCGACGCGGGCGGCGATGGGGAGGCGCACGACGACGATGAAGAAGCCGGCGAGGGAGAGGACGACTTGGACGAGCTGTTGCCTCCACCGCCGCTGCCACCGCCCCCATTAGTTTGATCGGTCGACTGCCAGCTGTTGTTCGGTGCGGCCGTCTCCTTGCTGTTCTCTACCGCTAAAATCACATGCTTTCCACCGTGCACTTTCGGCGCCGGTTGGGCACCACCGCCACCACCAGCTGGCTCCTCCGGTCTTCCGCCGATCGAGCCGGATGCGCTCGAAAAGTTGGACGATATGGTGGAGCCGGTTTGGTTGGGCGAGCCCAGGCCCGGCGGTGCCGGTTCGGCCATCGAGGTCGCCCCATTCATACGGCTGCTGGCGCCGGTTGGGCCGGTTGGCGGTGCGCCCGTGTTGAAATAAATCTCCGGCAGGCTGGTACTCTGCTGGATGCGGTTGGTGCTCGAGTCGAAGTGCAGCTTGTGGAGCATCTTTTTCACCGGGTGGTGCTGCTGGTGATTCGTTGCAGCATTGCCGCCCCCGGAAGCGAGAGAGATGGTCGTCGGTGCACCGGTTGGCGGTGAGCCGGACGCGGAGCCACTGCCGATCGTTACCATGGTGTCGGTCGGTGCCGCTCCCTGCCGTGTCTGATGCTGGTGTTGGTTGCTACGATGCGTTTGATGTTGCTGCGACTGTTTCGGCTGCTGCTGCTGCTGCTTGTAGCTGTCCCGACTAGCGTTGGTGCTGTAGCTGTTGTTGCGGCTGCTGCTACTGCTGCTGCTGCACAGATCGTACTCGTCGTTCGGAATGTTGGCGGCACCGTGGCCCAGTCCCACCATACTCTGCGCTCCCTTGGCCATACCACCATCGCCGCCGCCGGAACTTCCCGCACCATCGATATTGTTGATGCTCTTGCTGTTGTTCCCACCGGCACCGTTGCTTCGAGCGCGTCCACCACCTGTCACGCCCCTTCTGCCGGACGTTTCCCCCCTGCCGCTGGTGCCCGCGCCTCCCGTGTTGATCACCTCGTTCATAATGTCGATCTTGGAGTCGTAGATCAGCTGGCGTATCTTCTGATTGCTATCCTGTATCATATCCTCCAGCGAGTAGTAATAATCGTTCTCGCCCGCCGTAAGCGACGAGGTGGCTACGGCCGCAGCGGCCGCCGCCGTCGGTCGATGATGCCGCCGGCTAACGGCCCGGCCCGCCAGCCAACCACTGTCGCAGGCCGACGTGCCACCACTGCCCAGCATACCGCCAAAGTAGTTGCTGTTGCTCACGCCATTGTTCAGCTTGTTGATGTGGATGATTTTGTAGTGCGATTCGCGCGGATCGTGGCTGAGATTCTTCATCAGCAGCGTCTCGTACTCGCAGGCACTGGCCGAACCGGATCCGCCGCTGCCGGAACCACCGGCACCGCCGCTACCGCTGCCGCTCCCGTGCGACGGCCCGAGCAGCAGTTTCCTCTTGCGCCGGTGCTTGCGATTGTTCTTAAGGCTGTAGTTGTGATGATCGTCGTCGGCCGAATCGACACCGTCGAGCAGGGTGGTGGCGGCGGCCGCCTCGTAGCCGACCGGGCCACCGGCGCCACCCTTTGCCGCCGCACCGCCCAAGCCGAGCAGCAGCGGGCTCGCAACGGTCAGCCCAAGCTCGGGCCCGACCGCCAGCTCGTCCTCGTCCGCATACCCACCGCTCAACCGGTTCGGCTGCTGATGGCACAGCCGGTACTTGCCGAGATGCTTGTCGTACATGAAGCGCGTCGTCGGCTTCATGATCGATTTCAGCGGAATGTCCCCGCTGCCGGCGATGACGGATTTGAACGATTTCGGCGTGTCGGCGTGACTGGCGTTCATCGCTAGAGCGGCGGCGCCAAGGTGCAGCTTGCCGGCAGCCATACCACCGCCCACGGCCTCGTCCTCATCGTCGTGCTCGAGGCCCGCTGGTGGCCGGCCGCCCAGGTAGTTGATGTGGATGGGCGATATCTGTGGCTCGGGCGTGGCCGGCTCGTCATCGTTCGGCGTGAAGTACACGGACGCTTTGCTCTCGTCCACGCTCTTGGTGGAGAAGTTCTCCAGATACTTGAGCGCGTAGTCCGAGCCGACGAGCACCTTCGTTGGTGGCACTTCGTTGCCTTCCATCTGGGACAGCTTCTCGATCTTTGCCTTCAGATACACCTCAAAACCTACCACAAGAAGAGAGAAAGAGAGAGAGAAAGGAAGGACAAGGGTAATGTTAGAATTTGCGCTTAAGTACACGCTACACCACAATCTCGTCTTATTTAAGCGCGTGGGTTTACTTGCACCGTACACTCTTCAGCAGCGACCTGGGCACTATGGAATATAGATCTGGATGGAATGATTTAATTTACAACGTTACAACCCTTGCACCATCCATCGTTACACCCGAACGACTAACCACAGCCAATGCATTACATGAGCTATACATTTTGAGTGTGAGTTTTAGCGCAAGCAGCCAGCACCTACCACACCTACCCTTTTTATAGCTTTTTTTTTGTTGATGGTGTTAATGTTTCGTTTCAAGGGTGATCATCTTAACTAGCATTGCTATGCATGCTATAAGCAAAGGTGTGGTTGTATGACTATTTTCTACAATTTGTTTGTGGTTGTTTCATGTACATGATATTTTTTTCACATAATAGGCCCATATCACTAATGTTAGAGAACTACTGATCAGTGCTGCAAAATGTCATAAGCATTACGAGATGTTCACCAACGAAAACAATGAACATATTCATGGTAGCTTGATGCTCATTGTTGATATTCAATGAAAGTGCGTCATGACATGTCGAACATGACATGCGAGTGCTTGAGTCGAACGCGATACTCTGACTGACAAGCTGAGCTTAATGTCGGCGCAAGCATAATCATGACATTTTCTGGCTGTGAACCGTGCTGCCAAATGCCACTGTTTCAGACACCAACACTCATGACTGAAACCCATCACATGCTTGATGACATTTTCTTAAACACCCAATTCTTCATCACTCACTTGGTAATGACATTTTCTGTCGGTGATAATCACGACATTCTTGAAATATACTTGGCGTGTGGTCCCAAGCAGCAAAATGAGCATGATTTCTCGCTCTGTCTGGTTTGATGGTCTGTCGGGTCAAACAGAGCAAGAAACCATGCTCATTTTGTTTCTAGGAACCACTAGCAGGCATCGCATATCTCCCATGACTATCAAATGACCAACAGTTGGTTGCACAGAATGTCACCAAGCATACGATGGTCGCACTAACTGTTTGACTCTCACCTCTGATCATCACAGTAGAGCACGTGACGCTGACCTTTTTTTTCAGCCGGAATTTATCATGACTACGTCAGTGACATTTTGCAGAACTGATCACAGTGAAAAAAAAGTCATGACATAGTGACTGGCCAAACGTTGGTCGAAAAATGTAACGAAGCATGCATTGGTCACACTAATCGTTTTGAGTATCACTTCTGATTATCACAATAGAGTACGAGACGCTGACATGGATTTTGTTTCAGTCAGATTTTTTTATGACATTGACACTGACGTTTTGCAGCACTGAAGTACATTTTCTATCACACGCGATAACAAGCTCAGCGGGTAAAAGTCCATGTTCCAACTATGCTAAATTGAAATTATGAAGAATTTTAACGTTTATAAAGGATGTTATTTGAACGCTTCTTACATTTACAAATATTGAACGTCTGAAGGTGTGTAACATAATGTAATAAACATAATGCTTCACTATTTTTAGTTAATAATTATCATAGTTATTAATAACTAATGCAATACGGGTATTTATTCAGCTTATAGCAAATCGTTTTTTTGTTATTGCGCTGCTTAGAACTATGTTGTTAGGCCGTCTATTAATTTGTCGTTGAATATTCCATTTTTTACAGCATATAAGTAATAATTCTAGGAACCGTAGTGTCGTTATTAAAACGTCACAAAGATTGCCAAACGTATTAAACATAAAATTAAAACAGTAGCGTAACAGATTAAAAATATTAGTAAAGCATTTAGCCTGCATTAACCAGGAATCGTGCCAAAAAAAGAGGGTTAATAATTCTGCAATAGCTTCTCTCAAACGTCACAGCAAGGATTTGCAATCGTAAAAATGTAAACCTTATCCTTAGAGTGAAAAATAATATTCTATTAGTAATGCTTCTGCTCCATTATTGCTGACTCTATCAATAATAAAATAATAATAATAGTAAGGACACAAAAGTACAATGTAAACTATCGTTCTACATATGAAAAAGCTACTTTCCATTTCCGTTATCCACCAACCTAAAATGTTACGGGTTCCTTTTCTGTGCCCACATAAATATCGAATAATTTATTACAACATTAACGTATCCATTAAATACTCCAACTTTACATGCACTTTTGGTGCATCAGGCGGTTATGTGCGGCACTAAAACCTAGTCCTGAGTAAAGCAAGCACCACCTAGTAGCAATCTTCTTCTTCAGGTGATACATCAACTGCTTAGTGGCAGTGTCGGGCTGGGTTCAAGGATTTTTCCTTGCCTTCTCGAGCGCTGCATCAGTAAGCAGCACCATCGTGGCATACACACCAACACAGCGAGCAAATCCCCAAACCCATCATCCACAGCCAAGCTGTAGCGGGACAAACTATTGATTGTACCCGTCGGGGGTGGGGGAAGGATGTACTGGCGACGAAAACGGTTTGGTACACAAACAGTCAAACCCGGCAACGAGGGCAGGCAAAAGCAAGGTTCGGAGGCGCCACGGTAAGCTTTAACCCGTTATATTTCCTGTACGATCCCCGATGGCTACATGAAAAGGGCACTCGGTTTGGCGGAAAAGGACGCAACTTACGGGCGCTGTCTTTGACGTTCACCGCCATCGTTGCACCACGGTTGCAAACCGAAGCCCCGGGAAGGGTCAAGGTTAATGGTTTCTGTTTTCGTAATCGAGCTGTTTATTGCGCGCCTTTCAAGTGCCTGAATGGCCGGGTGGACCCGAGAACCGACCCGGTACGTTGGGTACACGTGGGAGAAATTGAGACCCCACGGGAGGCAGCAAAAAAAAAAAACACACATACAAAAACTTTTCACATAACTTCACATTAGGATACCCACATGTGCTTGTAATGGAGGTCGAGAGAAGCCCGTCCTGGCGACCCTCCATTTCTTGGGAAAATGTTTGATGGTTTCGAGTGGGGATGGTAGTGTAGGTACACACACATACACTACTGGCGACAGTTTGAAACGGACATACTTTCCGCCGCTATCAAAACAGAAACTAATGGGCCCATCACAACCGTATGTCCCTGTTCCTGCCACTCTGGCCAGGCGCAAACCGTGCAGTAGGAAAGCTTGCGGTGGAGCGAACGAGTAAGCAAATGGTTCAAGCAAAAGCGATGCATATTTCACAGCATGGAACCGAGGTGAAATCGAATGAGTCAATAGCTTTGAATTTGTTTGCTACAAACGTACATGTGTGTGTGTGTACTGCTCTCTATTTCAAGTGATGTTAGCGACGAGATGGAAGCGTTTGTTAGAAAAGCTTGTTTCGTGGAAAGTGCGGAATTACTTATAAACGTACCAATGGAAGCATCACAGTACAAACTTCTACTTAAGCGATTTTCAAGATGGTTTTGTGGTAAAATTTATATTAAAAAACATTTATCCAGTTTATTGTTTTTAAGCATGATCCAAGTTTCATAAGATTTTTCACAACGTTTACTGACAGATTCCCAAAATTATTATTGTAATGTCTTAGAATTTTCATAAACTATCCACAAAATTGTATTGTGCACATTTACTTTTCTTGAAATAATGAATTTTAAACCATTTTTTCTATACTAAAGTCGTTGAATATTTTAAAAGGCAAAAAAAAAACAATAAAAAACGAAATCGATATCTTTTTACAATTTTTAAAAATAATATAAAAAGTATAGAAAAGCAATATGGCCTTCTCGGACCGTTCCTTCTGAATAATAAAAAAAAGTAGAGAAAAATGCAATGCCTATTGCAAGGAAACAAAATTAATTTCGTTGTAACTCAAATTTCGTTTTCATGAACTAACAATTTTATGTTTTTGGATTTTTGGTCGATTTTTAAAAGTGAGCAACCGCCCATTAAAATAAAAATTTAGTTATACTATGAAACTGTACTAAAATGATATCGAAAAGTTATAGGAAACTACCGCAATAAATAACTACAATGAACCGGTAATCATTACATAATGGAAGAAGCAACCCAGTAATTGATAGCAGTCCCTTTACATTACTGGAAACTGGAGCTAATATACCATTCCCCCAAGCCCAGCATGCGCCATTGCCCCAGCACCAACCGTGACCACCACACATCCTCAACCTGGCCCAATGTTAGACGTGATTGAATAGCTGTACACGGAGTAGAACGAGTGGATAGAACCGGACACAGAGGAGGCAAGCAAACAACAAATCTTAGCCTTTTGAAAACTATCATTCTATCATTGCATTGCCTGTGAGTGTGTTGAAAACCAGCGATAAAGTATATAAACAAGATGCAAACACATGATAGATAGAATCTCTTACAAACTAAATATAGCTCGCCGTACTTTACCATGTATCATTGCAAAAGCCGCGTGTGTTTGGTTTGGTTCGGTTTCTCTGCGCGGGGGCTTCTCCATCACGCGAGGGGGGGGCTCATTGGATAACGAGGATAACGCACGGATCGGTTTGCCGATAGTGCAGTTCGTCGCTGGTGTCTTGCTTGGGTTGGGTGTGCTTCGTGTTGGTTGGGTGGTGGTGCCGTCGGTTGCATTTCGGTTGTCGTTTTGAATTTGAACTATCACGCCTCTAGAGCGCTGATAAGTTTGCAACAATGGGGGCCCGGTCTCCCGGCCCAGCTGGCTAGCATTGTGTCGTTGTTTTTAAATTACCAATTAAACAATAATCGTATCTACTCCGGTAAATCAAACCCCGCCGGAGTAGCCGGAGCAGCGTCTTAGAATCTGGTGATTTGATCATTTCTTCGCAGTTGATAGCGCGAATCTGGGTTTTTTTTTCATTTAAAGCATTAAGTTACCCGATGCATCGGGCAAAGCGTTTTGTGTGTATTTGTGGGGGAAAGTAGTGGCCGAACCGTAACATTTTTTTTTGTTAAAGAGAAAGAAAGAAAGAAATGAAAAGAAAACGAAACGAAAGAAAAGCCATTCCAAATCGGTCGTGTACGTACGGAACGGCAGCGTGTCGAAATGGATAAAGGTTAATAAAACAAGGGTAACAAAAACAAAGAAAAAAAGTATTACTAACAGTTTGCTATCTACGGCACGACACCCGTGCGCTAGCTACGGCTAGGTCTACTACTACGAATAGTTAAAAAAGCGTTATTAAACGACTAGCTAGCTACTCGCTGCAGAGAGCAAAAGCGTTCCTCAATTTACTAGCTGCTGCAACGGTTGCCCTGCAACCGGTCGGCACCCGGTGCCCTAAGCATTGCCCAACACTCACCATCGAAATCTTCGTCCTCTTCGTTGCGGCCGCGGCAGTTCTCGAAGTAGAAGCTGGGCAGATTTTCCAGCACCTTGTTCAGCGTCTGCTGCTGGTACTTGTAGCCCTCGCGCAGCCGAAGCGCCTGGTGGGCACTGAACTTGCGGATCTTGTTGCGCTGGAACACGTAGTTCTCCCGCACCCAGGTCAGCTGACCGGTGGAATAGTCACGTACCCGGCGGACCTGCACGTGTGCAAGGAATACGCAATGAGCGCGTTAGTGAATGATAGACACACACACACACACACACATGCATATATTTCTAGTTTTGTACCAGTTGAGCGTAGCTTCTGCTATGCACGAGTAGTGCACACTGCTTGCTATCTAGTACGGTGTTGCACAAGTCAATACTCACCTGATCGTAGTACTGATCCCGCAGCGTGGTGAGATGATGCGTTCCAATGTCTCGGATTTCGCGCAAATGTTTCGCCTGCGTCGAGTAGCTGCCCTGTATCCAATCGACCTGCTGGGCACAGTTGTCCTTGATGCGATGAACCTGCCAAAAACGAAAGGATAATGATTCATTAAACGGCTGACAAACGTAACACCAAATTTCATGCAGCTCCAACCATACGTCTGCGCGTACCTGTTGCGTGTAGTTATCGCGCAGCCGCTCCAGCTGCTGGCTCTTGTAGTGTTCGATGTTGTCCAGCATGGCGTAGATCTGGCGCGCCTTCGACGAGGTCTTGTCGTTCTTGTAGCAGTAGCTGCAACAGTTCTGGCAGATCAGATCGACGATGTGGAAGCGGATGAAGATGCGCCGAATGCCCTGGAAGATCAGCGTCAGCGCTAGGAAGGCGGCCGCCGAAATTGCACCGGTAATGATGCTACCGATCTTGACGCGATAGAACACGATTGGATCGATGTAGAGGCTAATAATAGCACCGTGTCCCACAGCGCAGTTCCAGCAGCACGCAGGTGACACACCACACGGGTGTAATTTACATAGCGCGGAGGGGAAGTAAAAGAAAAGGGAAGAGAAAAGGAAATCGCACATAAATATATTACACTCATCGAGCACAGGAGCAAATACCATGCCAAGGCCATTTCAGGGCAAGAGGGGCGAGCCTGTTCGAGAACATAAGATAGCACGAAAACCATATCATCCGTTTCATTTCCTCCCTGCTGTTTGCTCCGTAGTTGGTATGAATTATTCATTTTTGCCGTGGCCAAAAATCAAAGCCATATCGACAGTGCAGCAGCTTGTATCGATAAAATTCTTGCAAATGGCGTCCCTGTTATTTAGGTTACCAGGGAGTGGACGATGTAGGACGGCGGCAAAGGAAAGACAAGGCAAGAGGGTGTGTAATTGAAGTGAAGAAAACCTGCAAAGGCGTAATCGATTTCCATCAGCTGTGAGGAGCTGGCGGGTCGACCGTTGGTAGAATGTATCGAAGGCACGACGAAGCGTGGCGTTTGCGAAAAGTGCATTCGGGCATGATGCAACTGATATAAAGTGCAAGCCGAATACACGCTGAGAGGGAAAGCAGGAGGAATTTCAATTTAGCGCAACGTTTTTGGTGTTTTTTTATGGGAATTTTTTACTTCTTTTGATATGCAACGAAAATAAATGAATGCAGAGTTTTCATGGTAATAGAGAAAGAGGAATTTGATATCCGAAACTGATTGGCCTGGAATAATATATTAGAATCTAAACAATTGCAGTTAGGTTGGTCTGGTGGTAAAATCGTCAACTCGTACGACTAAACAACATGCCCGTCATGGGTTCAAGCCCCGAATGGAACATCCCCATACGGATAGGACTGACTATTATCTTGCTATGGTAATAACGTATACGCTCAGTTATCCAATCCCGCACGCTCGATAAATCTGCACTTATGACAATCAAATTCTGAACAGGTGTGTACGGTCAAAAGTAGTGTGAACTATGGTTTAAAAAAAAATATAGATATAAAAAAATATAAAAATATATATATATAGATATATTTCTATTTTTTAAATTATAAGCTTTCTTCGTACATGAAAATGTATATAATGTAACAATTAACTCATGCACCGAGACTAACCAAAGAAGTTAAAAAACACGTCAAAACGTCATTCGATCATTCGCACTCAATCAAGTGCGGATTACGGAGCTTATACTGTAAATCAGATGTGTCAAACTCATTTCTTCGGTGGGCCACTTGTTAGCCCGAAAAACCAGTCGCGGGCCGCAATAATTAAATTAAATATCGATGATAAAGGCAAATATGGACTGGATTCATCATTACTCCATAGCGTCGACGGCCGCATACAGAACTAGTAGTACAGGCAGGCCTTGACCGACAATGTTTGTTGTGCCAAAGAAGAAGAAGAAACAATTGCAGCTATTTATCTTGTGAAACATTACCAGCAAACATAAAAGGACGGCAACAAACCGCTTGCCCGTTTCCCCAACATTGGGCGAAAATGTTGTTCTACCAGCAGTGCAGCTAATGTAATTATTATAGCCAGCTAAAAGCTTCCAAAATACCACCAGCCTTTCGAATCGAATAATCTACCACGGACCACACACACACACGCATACAGCAGTGCAGAACATCGCTTGCAGCACACACTTACCGTATATCGGCCGTGGCATTGCCCATGATATTAATAGCGTAGCACGTGTACAGCCCACTGTCGCGCCGGGAAATGTTGTGAATCCGCAGGAAGCCATTCTCGAGCAGCGTTATCCCCTCGTGCAGCCCATCGCCCGTTACGTTGTCCATCGTGAGCATCTGGAATTCGACCGCCTGCTGGTACTTGCGGTTGCCGCTGCCGCCGCCCGGCTCATCCTCGAACAGCAGCGATTTCTGATCCTGCTCCTGGCTGTGCCGCAGGATCTCGTTCTTCGGCGTGATCCAGATAATGTCCGGCGGCGGATTGCCGGTAAACACGCACTCCAGCACCGCGTCCGACTTGAGCAGATGCATCCGGCTCTCGGACGACTGGAGCAGCTCCGGCTTGAAGCAGCTGATGTGCTGCAGCACGCGCACAATGTCGCCCGGATAGCCGTTGCGGCACTTCAGCTCGGACAGGCGCAGCAGATCGTAAATCTTCTGCGTGTTGTTCTCCGCCTGCAGCTCGTCGAGCCAGCTCAGTATCCAGTACATGTGGCAGTCACAGCCGTAATCGTTGTCCAGGAAGTTGGCGTACTGCAGCTCGTGCAGGGTGCGTATCTGCTCCGGGATGTACATGATATCGTTGCTGCCCACGTCCAGGTAGCGCAGCCGGCGCAGCTCGCCAATCTCCTTCGGCAGGCTGGTCAGTCTGTTGTTGGACAGGAGCAGCGTTTCCAGGTGCGGCACATTGCGGAACACGCATGGCTCGATCTCCTTCAGTCGGGTGTTGTTGCGTATCGAGAGGTAGCGTAGACTGCGCAGCACCTCCTTGTTCACCGTGTGGTTGTTGCGCGCCACCCAGTTGCTGAGCGTTTCCAGGTTGGTCGCGTCCAGGTGCAACCGTACCAGCGCGTGCTGGCTGGCGAAGATCGAGTTCGGCAGCGAGCGCATCAGGTTGTTGCTCAGATCGAGCGACCGGAGCGACCGGAGCGCGGAAAACACGGTCGACGGCAGGATGTAGATCTGGTTCTGGTTCACGTTCAGGTACCGCAGCTCGTCCAGCGTGTCGAACGCGTTCCGGTCGATGAACACCAGCTTGTTGCCGGACAGGTCGAGCGACTGGAGCCGGCGCAGCCCGTACAGCGCGTTCTTGGAGATCTTCTCGATGATGTTGCCGTTCAGGCGCAGCACGCGCAGCTGCTTGTTGAGCAGGAAGAAGTTGTCCAGGAACGAGACGAGCATGTTGCTGGACAGATCCAGCACCTCGAGCGCCCGCAGCTCCTTGAACACCTGGAACGGCACCACGTACAGCCGGTTGTGCGCCAGGTGCAGCTCGGTCAGGTTGCCGAGCCCGGCGAAGCTGTTGCGCGGAAGATCGTGGATCGTATTGTTGGCGAGGTTCAGCACCCGCAGCCGGCCGAGCGGCCGGAACAGGTGCAGCGGCAGCTCGCCGAGCCGATTGCCGTGCAGGTCGAGCTCGACCAGGTTCGGCAGATCGGTGAAAATATCACTCGGAAGATTGTGTAATTGATTCGCGGATAGCTGCAGCAGCTTCAGCCGCTCCAGTCTGCTAAAGTAGTCTCTCCTTAACGTGCTAAGTAAGTTTGCGCTTAGGTCTAGTATCATCAGGTTGCTGAACTTCCGCCCGTCCCGGGCGAACGTGAGGGCGAACTGCTGATCGGTCACGTTGCTGTCCCGCCAGCGCACCATCTCGAGATAGTTCTCGTTCTTCAGGGCGAGCTGGTCGCTGGCCGGGCTCTGCACTGGCACGCGCTCCAGCAGGATGCCCTTGTAGGAGTTGACGGGCCGCAGGTACTCCTCGTTGACCGCCCGCAGGCTCGTGTCGGAGCAGCTCAGCACCTTGAGAAAGCTATTTACATCTTCGGTGTCATCATTGTAGGTTGGATAGTCGGACTGGGGCGGCGAGTAGTCCGCCGTCGGCACCAGCGGCGTCAGGTCGATCCGGTGGCGCCCGGCGTCGGCCTCGACGTCCAGATCGGCGTCGGCGTCCGGTGCGGACGGTAGCGTCGCGAAGTAGCTCACCGAGACGGTACCGTACGTGGACGTTAGGGCACATTTTGTCTGATCCGTCACGTGTACAATGAGGAACAGCTGGGCTAATATCAAGACGACTTGCGTATGCAGATGCATCTTGACTGTAGTGGCAATAGTTTGCAGTAGGATTCGCTGTCGTACAGTTTACGCGAGAGTCGTTGAATCCATTGAGCTACCAGAAACCGATGAGGCATCTTTTTACACTGTGACTGCGAATGAGAGAAGAGATTAGGAGTGAGAAAGTTAGTATGTGTTTGATGGTTTTGGCTAATCAGTTCATCAAAAAGGGATTTATAGATATCGTTTAGAAATTAAATCTAACATTCAAATATAATGGCATTGGCAAAAAATACGCAATATTTACATTTCACGCATAGTTTCTGGTGAATACATTATACCGTCCAAAAAGAGCAAACAAACAAATGGCCGTGGCCACATGGCACTAACAAAAAAAAGGAATCTGTTTTCCCGACACGCACAGTGCCGTTTGCCGCAGCAAATGTTTTCTACGAAACGGCAAACCCACACGAAAATTCTGCCACAAAAAGACACATCACATTAGTATTCTAACCGACGACGGCATAAGGTAGAGGTCCCGGTCGCTCAAAAGCAGCCGCAATTTTCGTTTCGGACATTTTTTTTTGCTGTAGTTTAATAACAAACCCAACTGGTTATGATGGTTGGTTAGCTGGCGAGCTGAGCGATCCAACACTTTGCATCACAATTGGAAGCATTTTTGTCCCAAAAATTTTGGTGATTATACACCACTCTGTTTGCACACATCCTTTTCCTCCGTTTTCATAAGGTGCAACACCAGGATTTTGCTATTTGGGCCAAAAATGAAATTTGCCTTTTATTAACGAGCAAGCTTCCACGGTCACGTACTGCAGTGTCGCGTAAAGTATGCAAAATTAAACGATCAAACACACTTCCCATGCAAAGCGGGTCTAGTGTCTTCCAAGCGGCAAGCTTACCGGTAGAGGTCGCACGCATTGCAAGTCGAGAATAAAATTGCCGTCAGACATCGGAAGATTAGTGCCGTTGCGGTGTAAAAGGATTAACGGAAAGGGTCGATGACCATTCGTGATATGCTTCGCCTCAGGTACGGTTCATATCAGATATTTCAACTCGAGCGTGAAGTTTTGTGTTACGATTTAATTTTTTTTTTGTAATTTATGTAACTTTACAACTGAAAATGTTGTCAACAGCACATATATGAAAATGTTCAAAATGGATCGAAAAGAAAAATGGCGCAATCATCATCATCAATCAATGAGATTTATACTGAAGAGGGCTTTTACGATACTGTTCAGCTTTTTTATATGGAGTTTGATAGTTGGCGGCTGAAATCATGTAAACATTTCATACAAAACCACACACAAAACTAGCCTTAGATGCAGCCTGAAAAATATGTAAATGCCGCTTCGTCGCAGGCTCGATAAGACAAGCTCAAGAAAAGTTAAACATAGTTTCGACCGATTTTACAAACGATTTCAAAATACATGTTCGGTTGTACACAAATGGTTAAATCCAATTTAGCGGAAATAGTTAGCTTATTACCATAGGTGAAGCATTTTTGTCATTTTTGGACGATTGAAGAATGTTTAAATGACACAGACTGAAAATGACTTTTTTTAGCGCATCTGGTAAAACATTCTAATTGCATTGATGCAGACATCACTAGAAGCCGCATGGTGGCCAAACCATTAGACGCTGTCGTCTTCTACAAGGCCGGACGGGTTCGTTTCCTATTTAGATCGTGTAGTCGCTACAACAGAACAGGAGTAAGTATTTAGAGGTTAGTATGTAAAAAAAGAAGAGAGAGAGAGTGTCATAACACACGTCCCAATTTTAATAAAATATTTATGACACATTCCGACACTCCTAGAGCTGTAGCTGGCTATACTCTATATACACACACCCTTCGTTCCGAACGACCCAAAATCAAATAAAATTTCACACTCTTATCACGCCCGGTTAGTGTCAATTTTATGGCCGGCTGATATAATTGGTTCATCTGTCACATCGTGCACCGAGGGGGAGGAGGAGAACCTGTGGTTAATAAAATTCCATCTCTAACTGTCATGTCACTCCCCCGTAGTCGTGGAGCTCCAGCACCCTGTTGGACTTCGCCCGGGAGCGACCAGACAAACCAAAGGCAGAGAACAGGCTAGTCCCTCTCACACGTCTCTCACGTCCACTTAGTAGCCATGTCTCACATTTAAATTGTCAACAATACTAACATCACCAAAGATATCTTTGGACAGTTTGCTGCTACCAAGGAGCATACACGGAATGTGGTAGAAAGCAATAAATTTCAATTTAATACACACCACGGCATAAGTATTTCGCAACATTCGATACCGACGAGAGAGAGAGAGAGAGAGAGAGCGAGAGCGAAAGAGAAACAGTGGACCACAACAAAGTTGGTAATGGATACAGACACAGACACACAAAACCGCCAAGTTGTTGTTTTGCTTCCCCCTCTTCCGGGTATAGAGAGATGGCCCGGTGGCGTTCTACCGATAGCCACAACCCGACTAATACGGGCGGCTTCACGAGTAAATACTTCGTTAGCATCTTTATGGTGTGCCTTTCGTTGTGCTGTCTCACACTCCCGGCGTTCCGTTCCATCTGATGACATCGCAAAAGTGTGCTTTTGTGTGTGAGTTTGAGTGTTTTGAGCATACCGCATACTCTTTCAACGGGGGTCAACGGACACGGAACTCCAAAATGACAGGATGGAAACGAGCGATCGATCGATTTTTGGCATGCCTACACACCCGCAGGACAAAGTCATGCGAAGGTGAATAGATCAACACCACCCGTTGCAATGGAGAGAGAGCTTGCTTGCTTGGTGTGAAGCGTTATCACACTTTTGCGGCCCGTTTTGTGGAGCAAACGCGCCAGACACACTGTGACACCACATCGAGCACGCACGCATTTCTTCGGTAGGATACAGTTTCTGTTGGGTGCGATTGGAAGGAAACAGCAGCAAAACTAAAACGAAAACCAGCCACACCATCCAATGAAACGTCGAACGAAAGCACATGTAGACGCTTAATGGCGTTGGACGGCAGCAGCAGCATGAGATGTGCATTAATTTGATGAACCGAATTCAATTTATTATTTAGTAGTTGACGTATGGGAGAGGGCAGGAGGAGGCGCACACTGTCCACCCGATTCTGGCCCTGGCGTTCTGTGAAGCGATAAATAAACCATTGGACACTGTCAGAGTGATCTAATAAAAATTGGAAAATGTTTATTATAAATATTGATCCTGGATTGAATCACACAGCTGGGCGTAATATCGCTTTTTCCCTCGTTTTGTCTTATGTTGCTGTATTTTGCCCCCCCTGCGACAGTGAATCGTTTTTTTATGGCCGCACTGAAATATTCCTGCATCGATAATTCATAAGAGACCGACCGATTTGTGCCGTGATTCGGTTAAATACTAATGGCTGTGTAATGTAAACAGTTGTGTGCGGTATTTGTAGTTGATGAATGGTCGAATGAATTTATTATTTGTTGGGAGGAAAACAGAACACAACAAAACATTACACGTTACATTTCGTTCCTGTTATTGGCTTCCTCAGAAGTTGTTGGGATTTATTACTATTTATGAATGTTCGAATTTTGCATCAAATAAGAACGGCTACTTTATAAGACGATAAGCTTCCGTATGTTAAGTCTACCTTCAAAAACACTAAGTACTATTTAACGCCCACAAGACGTGCTTTGCTTTATGTAGACTCAGATCGAACGCTCTATTATTGATGTGTGTCGCACACAAATTACTGCCACGACAATAAAACGTTATCGAAAGGTAGCATACATACATAACAATTTCTTGTCGTATCGTGCATCCAAACAAACGAATATCAAAGGCCGTTCGACACCGACAGGGAAATAGCCACAACACCAATATCGATATCGGGCATATCTGCGCCTTGCTCCCTGGAGTAACATTCGTTTTGTCCGACCGACACGATAAACATTTCAATATTTATGCCGACACCCAGATGACCCAGATGAAAGTGTGTGTGTTTTTTTATTGCGACAAAGGCCTCGAAATCGATAAGGCACTAGAGCGAGCAGCAGCACAAAAGAAACACACACACACGCTTTTATCTTAAACAATATTCTACCTTTCTTTTGTACATGGCAAAAATAAGCAATCATATATCAATGTTTTCGTAAAAGGTGTGATTTTATTTCGCGATTGGTTCGCGCAATAAAAAAACTGCACTTACATCAGTACGAATGCTTCCAGGGACTTTTCTTGTAAGCGTTTGTACAGCAACGATACACGGTCATAGATGCATACGATGAGCAATAAATCAAGTGAAAAATTCCTTTGAACTTTTTATCCTCAGTTCATTTCTACCTTTTTGACGAGTTGTAATTGTTTGAAAGAAATGCTACTTCCATGAGCTGGACGTTCAGGCAATTACTTTTGCATCATTCAAGTTACTATCCTGACATCCACTTCACAACCTCGAAATGCTTAGCAATGGGGCATAAAGTGCACGCATTTGTTTAATAAAACCAATATATAAATAGATCAATTTAATTCCAACATAAAAAAAAAAATGCAAAATATTCCAAAACTATGCTTTCTATATTTGGACTAAACTGAACAACGCAAAGAGAAACTGCGAAAGCTAAATCTAGTAACTGCATCGTACATAAATGTCGTACAGGGCTTTCCAAGTCAGTTTCGAATGAAAACGTTGTTATTCACCGCGGGCAAGATGTTAATCCACATCAATCTGATATTTCATTTCCGTCAAAATCATTTTTAATTTCATCAGCATGATTTTCAACACGCCTCAAGCAGGATTTAGTTTGACAGTTCTTTGTTATGTGTTGAAAATCATGTGTTAAAACTGAAATTTCATTTTGAAGCAAAAACTATTTGACAGCTGTTGAAACCCATCTTGGTGAATAATTATGTGCACATTTGAAAGTGATTTGGAACACCCTATATTACGCAAACAACTTGACTAGCCAGATAGCTCAGTATGATTTGATGATTATTACTTAATAGCACCGTTTTCCAAATTCTTCACATCAAATTTATCTTGAAGATGCTGAAAAAACAATGAAACACTTGACCTATTTCGAATGAGTTAGTTTAGTTTTTTTTTCGTTTCGATGTGACAATGCAACTGAGCCATAAAGAAGCTTCGTTTCGCTTAAATGTCACTTAAATGTCTCATATGCATCTAGGTGAAAGACGAACAAAGGATAAACTGTTATGGAGTACCATTTCGCAGAGCAATGCAAGCGTAACAGTAACAACTCTGAATGTGATATAATGCATGAAATCGGAATGAAACAATGACTTGAGATATAACCAAATCACATTTTTTCTTCTTCTATTTGGCGATAGGTTCTACGCAAAAATGCCGGCCTTTACAGGTTTTCTAGACTAAATTTTTAACCAAGCAAGCAGGACAGTCAAATCCTCGGCTACGGGGTAACGACCCATTCCAGCCTTGAACCCATGACGGGCATATTATTAAGTCATTCGGGTTGACGACTGTACCACGGGACCGATGCCAAACCAAATGTTAAATAGTATATTTAAAAGGCAAAGGCTTTAAATTTTAAGTAAGAGCAACTTGTGGCCCTATTAACTGCTTACCTATTCAAACACAAAATAATGTAAATTGATAGTCATAACACATTTGCGTTCACATAATACAAATGCGTTTATAGAGATGGTAAAGCATTAACACGTACCCGGGTGGTGTTATATAAAATGACAGATTTTATCAATTTCCTTGTGAAAATATTCAATTAAAATTATACCAACCGGATTTGAGCCACTGAGAAGCAGCCACCGGTTCAATTACCGTCACCGATTCAACCGGAAGCATAATTGTACCAGATGCTGACTTATATAGCACCATCCATAGCAATCCAGCATGAATGAGCGGAAATCATTGCAGCCACTGATTGCAAATAGGGATGATACTGTGGTGCAAAATGCATGCAACGGAGCTCCCGGGCCGGAGCTCGATAGTTTACAGACCTTCAACAGCCTCAGTTGGCAAAAGTCACGTAACGCTGCTGCACGGCCGGATACGAAAGCCAGATGGAATGACTTCCGTGAGCTTCAGGTCGGTACACACCCCTCGGACCGCCATCCCATCAGGGATAAGAAAATGTTTTCCGATACGAAGATGGCGGCAGTTCTATCGAGCGACACGCGTCTGCTTACGTGTCGCCATGAATTCCCTCCCGATCAAAATGGCACCAGGGGACTTAGCGAGCTGGCTCGTGTTAGTTTTTAATTAAATGTAGCTTCTGTCAACCTTGAGTGTGGAGGGTGGAGGGCACGTTTCTGTTCATGTACGGCAGTGAATCTTTCTTGAGCGTATAATTCAGCTGACAATCATGATTTTAAAGACTTTCGTGAAGACTCATTGTGTGGTAGAGGAACAGTAGCGAAGAATAAGAGATGCTTTTTCAATAACTAGCCCAACTTCTTATTACTCCAATCTGTTATTTTTTTGACGATTTACTCGATGGTCCATTTACTGTAATTTTTGCTATGAAGCGTAAAAACTTACAGGTTATAAGAAAACAAATGCAACAAGGGTACAGTTTTAAGTAAAATAATATCATAGTTATATGTATAAATGCAATACAAATCAATACAATATAAATACAATACAATACAATACTCAAAGTAATCAATCAATCATTCAATCAATTGTTTCAAGAATCAAACGAGAAAAAAATCCGAAAAGGGAATGTCGGGCTATCGTTTTCTCGTTTTGATAAAACATGTTTAATATGTTCAAAGAATTGTACCCTTTTATAAAAGTATTAATTGATCAGTCGACCGATAAGATTGAAATATAAATTGAGTTGATATCAATATAAATCCGCCATATTCGAATTATCCTGAGCAAAATATCAGATTAATATGTATTGTTGCTTAATATTACATCGAAAATTCCACCCAGCACCAACACATGACCAACAGAAGCTCTTACTATAAATAAAAGCAACAAAAAACGATGCAGCGTAGATACTTTCCCGTCGATCATTAGCTTAAGTGGATGGATAATCTAATCGAATAATAGAGATGCGAATTTGCTAACACCATTAGCCGGGTTTCATTAGCCGTGATTATGCTCAGCTATCGGGTTTCCATCGGATGCTACACACCATAGACTATTGGCTCATTGTTCTGTCTGAAGCACGCAGAAGCAAGAAGGTTTCATTTGCAAGATGATTGATTAATCGTGAGAAACATTAAAAAGACACCTCAGAAAGCAATCATAGTAATTTGCACTTTGAGAGCAAATAAACTTAATCCTACGAAAAGCAATCAAGAAATTGGACTTTCATTTCAGAATTTCAGGCAATATTGTTTGTATTTAAACTAAAACCACCGTTCTCACAATAGGGCAGTGCTATGAGAAACATTAATCATGCTTTTTCCTACAATCAAGTGAAAATTCTCCATAAAATTACAACCATGAAACGATATTCATGGTTGGTAATACCATTTTTCGCTTTACCTGTTGTGTAAGCAGCTCCCTGCAAATCGAGGGAGTGAAAACAGGAACGGGCAATAAACTTAACCATGACCCTCAAAATACAACGGCAGCTCGAGACGCTCTCGCTGCGTTGTGCGCGTTATTGTGTTGCGCTTTAAGCCGTTGAGATGAAAAGCGTGTTGTTTTATTTTTCACTGCAAAAAAAGGACGTTTAGATTGATCTGGAATGCGCTTCCGTGGCAGTGTTAGTGTGTAGGACGGTCGGAGCAGTCAGTGGAAAATACACTCGAACCTTCGTGCAGCAAGACCAGCAAACATCTCCTTTTTTATCGTAAGACACCAGGCGCCTCCATGATTCGATAGTGCGCATGATTCCGTTGCCCGTGTCCTCGAACATTTTCCCACCTTTTGGAGCTGATGCAGAGGCGTGTGGGTGTTTTAAGTTGGCAAGTGGGTACCACGTTTTTAAGTGTGTGTGTGTATTTTGTAAAGCGTTATAAGAGCAGCAACCCACAGTGACTGCTATTTCCTTCGAACAATCGATTACAGCGCAGCATGTTCTTACATCCCACGCACTGTAAAAGCGTCAATGAAAAAAACACCAAGCACTGTGCAATGCACACTGGCACACTGGTTGGATGCAACGCTACAAGAGGATACGATCCTTCTTTGCCTCGGGTAAAAACAGAACACACCGGTGGCCGGAGGTATCGAGGAGCTGTTGTTGTTTTCACGGCCGCGTGAAGGTGGAAAATTCGTATGAAACGATAGTGTTGCTGTGGTGGTGGAGGTAGTGACAAACGCGTTGAATCATTCAATAAAGTTTCCACTTTTCTCTCTGCACAACTGGGGTTGTTTTCCATCATCGGAGAAGAGTGCAGGCGCTGGTAGAAAGTAGAGAAATAGCTTCGAGTTTATGAAATGTGTGGGACATAATCCTTTGAAACAACGTTTCACTAGAAAGGAAAATAACAATCCCACGTATGAATAACATCAAGCAGGTTATTTTCAAAGTCTTTTCTAGAAAAATGCAGAACGGATCGTTATTAAGTGATGCGTGAGTGAAATAATTGTTCCATTCTATAGTTATCGTAAATCGTTCCCCCATTGATGTGAATGAGGTCAAGTTATTACAGAAGAGCAATGCGAATCATTACGCGCAAAACCATTGCCAGCACTTTGGTGCTACTAATTTATGCTGATCATTATCGATTATGTTCACTGACAGTTAGCAAATTGCCCGTGTTAATTGGTTGTTTTGCTGATTGATGTGGAAATCACTACATTTGGTCATTAAAGCCCAGTTTAGAGCACTAAATGAAATGGTTTTTTTTATGGGAATTTATGAAACATAATCAACACACGAGCAGATTTGTATTTTTTTAATTAGAAAAAGGAAGAAAAGGATGATACAATAGAAAGACTGTTCAATGTTTTTTTGAGAGTATTTTCAAATTAATTTTTAAAATAATGGCAAAGCTATGGAGGATTTATGATGGCACTTTTGTAACTTTTCCACTAATCGAATAAAGCAGCGTAAACGATTCTTCTACAGAACCTTCCAGAATGTTGTCCTTTCCCAGGCCTTATGGACATGTCACGTTTCATTTGCAGTGTCATAGACCCGTAAAACCACGATGACAGTCTGACAACGGAATACCGATACCGTGAAAGTTCTGCTCTGCCAGGGCGAACCTGAAAATAGATTCATTCTATGTGCTGTCCAGAAACAGAGACGTCCATCAGGCATATTATTCCATACGCGGTATTTAAGAAGAAAAGAAAAAAAGCAAGAAAACTAACTACAATTTATTATTTTTTACGATACTCTTCTTTAGCTTGTATGTCACCGTTTGAGGCTTTAAAAAGAGCTTGAAGCATTGAAAAACCTCGCTGACATCATGCTAATAAAATGACACCCTTCAATAACGAACCGATCCACAGCTAAGCGCTGTCCTCGAGAGTGAATCAATACTGACGTGTGAAATATCTCATGCTGCTTCACGGATGAATTAAATTGTGAACCATTCGCCTCTTCCAAGCCGTCGAAGCAGTTCGTCGTCCACTGTGCGTTTGCCTTAGAGGTGACATTGTCACATCTGTTGCTCGATCCAGCCACAAGCTGTCCTTTCTCAATAGTATAACCGCAAAGCGCTGTCGAAGCCTAAAACCGTGGGACAAATATGGATCCCTTTATTCATCCCTGTAAGTGCTGCCCCTGCTATATTTGGATGGACGCTCTTGGTAAACATTTAATCACACTGTTCGAGACATAATCGCCAAATCGAGTTATTTTCGTTTCACTGCTGGGGCAAGCACCTCGGGCAGCGCACAAGAAGGTTCAGTTTCCCAAAGTTACGTCCAAATGCGTCATGAGCTAACACGCGATCTGATGATACCGTCTTCTATACTGCGTCAAATGGTGTGTTTGAATGTGTGTGTGTGTATCCCATTTGTCGTCGACATTTGTTAATGTTAAGGCAACTTGTGTTTTTGCTTAATTTTGTTGGCATTTTTAAGAGGCTGCTTTGAATGCAAATTAAATGGAGCAGCAGTTTTTGCACCTCAATGCAATATTATGAGTAAACTAGTAGAAGTTAAGAGTTTCATGATATAATTCTGTAAAAAAAATAGCTAAACATGATAAACAAATTATTAAGAGCAATCTTCAACAAACGCAAAAAAGGAAAATATCTTTTAAAGGCAAAAGTTTATACTATTATAGGATTTTCCAGGAGTTCTCACAGCTGTGGGAAACTTTAATGACTCTTTCATACGTGAAATGAACTTAATGTAACCTTGTTGGACAAATCTAATAGGAATTGCCATAATAGGATAAGAGAGTCCAATTTCCATCATATGAAGTTCACTTCCCATATGAAAGAGTCAAGGAAGAGTCCCACACCTATGAGAACCCCTGGAAAACCCTGTATTTTAACTCTTTAAATTGTTTGTTATACCACACAAGGATAATAGCTATCTCCCAACATTACACGCATAAATTCCACAACTACATCTGGACTTCAATGAGGTTGGTCCGCATGTCATTAAAATTTGACGATTTTTTCAACCGTTCACCTTTACTTTAGAGTTGAACCGTGTAAAGGCCAGGGGGTACATTGTCCGTACTCGCTAGTGTAATTTTGATTTTAACTAGCGCAACTGGCGACGGCTGGTGGAAGCTGTTTTTTTGGTGATCGAGGGAATGGTCGTACCGGATCTCAAATTTAAGTAGAGTTTTCACCATTTTTTTATGCGAAACACATTCACCTATCAATTACAAAGCTTTTCCAGTCCAGTTTAAATACATAACAAAATATTTTCTAAAGCGACTTCAAATTGTTTAACAAAATACTTCGGTCAGCCGCCGCCAGATGCGCTAGTGAAAATCTAAATCACACTAGCAAGTACGGACAATGTACCCCGGCCTTAAGACAAAAATGATTACCAGTATAAAACCAATAAGAACAAGTTAAAAAAAAATGCAAAACGCGTATCATCATTACACGTAGATAACAAAACAACATGCTTCCTTTACATCCCTATGCCGGCAACCGAAACGAGGTTACACCGTTTTCAAGTGAATTAATCTATTCCGTCCCACATTTGCACTACTTTACACACAACCTTCAGCACCGTGTCACAAAAGAAGTACGATAACATCCCCTAGGATAATTTAAACCATCGCCCAATTGTACCATCACCATCATCATCATCATCATCATCATCAACAGCACCATTATTATGATGAGTGTTCTCATTTCTATGGCGCGGGCATACGCATTCGTATCGTCACGACTGGTGACATTTATTTTTGCGCTTCCCGTCTCGTGTCTACAACGCGCAAAGAATAAGGGCACGTTACTGTGAAAGCGTTTTAACTGTTTTGCAAAACAACTACCTATTTGCACCACACGCACCAATACACAGCAATAACGACTCAATACAGTGCGGGCAGTGAATCGCACTAGAATCACTTAGACGGGGAAAAAAACGACACGACATACGCGAGCGCAATTAAAATGGCACGTAACGCAACTGAAACACGCACCTTTGCTCCACCATAGACGCATCATCACCACTGCTGGGCGCAGAAGTAGCAGCAGCACATTATATGCGCCAAACATGAATTCGCTCAGTACGTGCTGCTGTGCACTCCCGTTTTTATTGGATGTTCCGTGCGGGAGGTAGGACCACGCAGTTGGTCGGGTGTGTCACCATATTACAGCGGGTGACATTCCCACACACACACACACACACACCGCACAAGTGGCAGTGGAAGGAGTGGAAAGGAAAGGGTAAGTAAACAAACTACCAAAATAAACAACATCAGCACAAGAGTGTCAAACGCACACATACAGTTAGAGGCAACGACGGGCGTACTGCTCTCGTCGGCAATGTTTATTTTTATTGGTCCTCCCGAAACCAACGAAACCCTTCGGGGAGGGAGGGCATGCAATGGAATAGAGTAACAACAACAACAAAAAAAGGTAAAACCTTGCTTTCATTGCATGTCACGTCGAAATCGACCAAACCCCAAAAGACCAAATGGCCGGCCGGCTTGGGCTAGCGCTCTTCGCTCTTAATGGGTTGCTTGTCCAGCTGAGAGCCAAGCTAAAGAGAGAATGCAAATATTCTTCCACGAAAAAGGGGAAAACTACACATTTGCTGTCCTCAAATCTGCATAATAATTTCCAGCTTCACACATTAATCTTTGAAACTTATCTAAATTAGTTGATACATTTTCGATAAGAACGGTAAGAACTATCATAAAACAAATAACATCGTCTAGCTTTTTCCCCTTTAAAGTGATTGCATTCCAGTACGAACGCCCACAAACCGCTGGCATCGATAATATCATCAGCGAATGCACATAGCGTTGCATTTTCCAACACTGCAGGCGACTGCCTCGTCGGAAATCTCTCGTTCACCGTCTGCTTCACCGTCCGTCCAAGCTTGCAATTGCATTGCTGGCGAAGCACGAGAGAGCCACTCCGGTTTTGCACTGCTTTGTTGTTGCGCTGAGTTTAGAAACAATAACAAAAAAGAATGTAAAAAAGGCATAATACACCCCGAGTCGACACAACGGCACAACGGAAAGGGCGTATGCTGCAGTTTGTTGGATGTATTGTTTTTAATGCTTACCCCTATTGGAGGCCGTGATTAATCAAGCGGAAGACGCCACTGACGACGAACAGACAGTCATCCCACCACCACACACAGACTCAGCTGGGGGCATGGTGACACACCATGAACACAAAGGAAAGTGAAACCATTACGGTCCAAGGTATGGCCGTTAGAATGCGCACGGATTTGTTGTTGATTAATAGAGAGATAGTAAGATAGATGACACCCACAGAAAGGATAGCCTGTTTCTAAGTCATTTATGGAGAAAGAAAGAACGGAGATGAAAATGGTTCAGCAAAGTGTGCCTTATAGGAAGTAGTTACAGTAAGTAGATGTGTTTGAACATAAATAAATCTTTTATTTCTGTATTTATTTTAATAATTTTTAAATGTTAATGAAACCAAATATACTCTAAACAATATTAATAATTTAATTGTGAATGAATACATTCGTTTCAATAAAACCAAGGTAGTTCAATAGACCAATAACGATATTTTTCATGTTGTTTACTTCTTATTATTGCATAGTATTTATTTCCTAAATTGTGCTGTAACCCCTCAACACGTTTATAATTAGCTCGCTATTTCATTTCAACATTTGCTACTAATTATATAAACACCATTTCCTTATGATAATAAATTCAACGAAGGTTTTTAGAAAGCTTTACCATACGGAAAGACCAAACTATTTTCTGCACCAAGCATTTCTTTCCTTAAAGCTAGCGTCGTTACATGCCCACACCAAGCCAAACGCCATACTAACTCCGTCGGTGTGCGCGTCACACTCGAGAAAGCCTGGATTGTGTGTGTACTAGCATAGCCCGCGACCTTGAACATTTTTTTACACTCACACCCCCAACCATGTGACTACACAGCATCTGCTGACTCTCTAGTCCGAAAGGAAAGCACCAACCAATGCTCTGTTACATAACGTACTTTCCCCCCCTGTGCTGCGAATCTACCGAAAACGCGAGAGAAAAACGAATACACACTCTGGTGGCATATGGCAAGGGCAGCGTTGGCACAGGAAGGAAAAAAGCCTTGAAAGTACGCCACAAACCCGAAGCATGTACCTTGAGCCTTCTTTTTGTGATATTTTACCGCCCAAAGGATAGGAGGGAGAGGTAGGGATTTCAGGTACGGTTCGGTCAAAGAAAATTCCCACAAAAATTCGACATTCTAATGGCATTCTTGCGCACCACCGCCGCTTGCGAGTTTCGGGGCGAGTTCTAAATACATAAGAAGTAAAAAGGAACGTAGAAATAAGGGAGCGAGACGGCTGTGTGTAAAGGAGGCTGGTTGGTTCACAACCAACAGGTATGTAGAGCAATTTTGCCAAACATTTTAGCAGAAACAAAATAATAAAAACGTTTGCCGGAAGTAGCATTTGTAGCCAAACTGGGTTTAAAAATAAGCAAAATAGTAATGCGAAAAAAGACATTTAACAGCGTTTTCCATATTATGTTATATTTGTCTCTACTTATATGATCTCTAACCAAAGGCAATATTATATTCTTTCATAAGATTTAGAAACAAATATAAACGCAGTATTGCATTGTCTCTTTTAATTTCACCACTACAAATCATCACCATACAACCAAACCAAAATGTCCAAGGTATGTCCTATTATATTGAAGAAAATCTAATACAAAAGGAAAGTTAAAGAAAAGCTTGATAGATAAGCAGGCAAAACAATGCTTATGCATACCATTTTAAATTAAATTTAAAATAGTGCATACTATGTGAATGTTAAAAATGATAAAATATAAATGATATGGGAATGATAAAAAGTAAGCATTCAGTAATCCAAGAATCTAGAAGCTTTAATGATCGACATGTCAGATTAGAAAATTATGAAAATAGATTCATTATTTGAACATTTTGTGCTGTTCATAGATCTTATAAATTGTGTGCACAATACGGTCAATTTCGGGGCTTAAACCCATGACGGGCATGTTGTTAAGTCGTACGGGTTGACGACTCTACCACGAGACCGGCCCGACCGACAATGTTACATTGACCAAATTCAATATGGACAAACAAATAGTGAAATTAAAAAATCCTCTTTTAAAGCACAGCTAATTTATTTGTATAATTTGCAAAATAATTAAAAAAATGATTGAACATATAACATGCAAGTTCTTACTTACTTACATCTACAGACAAATTCTTTTTTAAAATGCACCATTAGGTTTGTAAGCAAGTATATATTTGTACTATCTCAATCAAAATGGTGAATCAAATCAAATTGGAGAATATTTGGTAATAGTAAATGGCTTGACCCAGCAGACTTATACACAATTTATTACAAATTCAATGTTTTGCGAGGTCACAACAAGCAACATCTTGTTTACTACAAGCATTAGTAAATAAGTTTAAACCTTTGGATTGCTTAAATCTAACACGATCAATTTACGACATAACTCATACTCCTTCGAACGACAATTTGGTGATTAATCAAACTCAAACTACCACAAACTATCTAACTACGCCGTTCAAAACATTCACGATACCTTTCCATGAAGTTCGCACTTCCCATTCCGCATAAGCTAGTCTACGCCAGAAAAGCTCATCAATTATCGTTTCCATAACATGAGTAGCAGTATCGATTGAACATCCTGTAACCTATAACGGATTAACTTCGTGGCCCTTTCTGCTCACCAAAATGCGTAATATACCGCATGAATGAGCGAAAGTTTGTCCCGAGCTTGGTGCCCTTTTTGTTTCACTCGCAATATTCCATTCAAGGCACCGCAACTTGACGCAAACACCGAACACACGACAACACACCAAAATGTAAATTAAGCTTCACAAAAGGCGCCCCGCTTACAACAGCATCGGTAAAATAAATTAGACGAAACCCAGCTCCTTTTCCGTAACCCCACCGCCCCCAAAACACCACCATGAATCGTTGCCCTTGAAGCTAATTAAATTTGGCACCCCAGCAATAGCAACAGTGACCGACCGCGATGTGTGCAGCAACAACACGCTCGCGTAAAATTTACACCAGCTTGTATAGAAGCTCGAACAATCGGGGAGTCGTTGTCTGGTTTTCCGCTGGTTCAGAAACCTCTCCACGCTGGAATTGAACAACTGTTTCCACTGCCACTTAGTGACAAGTGTTCGAAGAGTGGAACGACTATAAAAAAGTAGAAAGGATCATTGATAAGCACGCATCTCACTTGCTAAACGCGGCTCACACACATTTACTATTCCTGCTACGGGAATGCAAACATACACATGGGATACACACTACACCCCATTGGCAATTCATATTAGCGAGTAAAGCGCTTACAAATTTCCGTCCAATTAACACGCAACCGTTTGTTGACAACAAATTGCTCTCCGTCTCTCTGTTCGTGCCATCAAATTGACATGCTAAATGTAAGTAGTTTACGTCGAAAAATAACAAAAAATATACATTGTATCATGGTATCATCATTGTGTAATTGAGCTTTATACGGGGCTACGGTTCTTACATGCATTTTTTAGCAATAATTGATACATTCCTTTTTTTAAATAAACTTAACTTTTTCTTTTAATGTTAAACGTATTAGTTTGATATGCAAAAGAACTCTGATAAGGGTAAGATGATTAAAAGATCCCACCAAAGCTTAGAACACATTCTTCGCTTCCGAAATCCGATACGATGTACCCCCTGAATCGCACTGAATTGCTAATGTCAATGTAATTACTATGGCGCAGTATCATGATGATCCGTACGCGGAACCTGAGCAATTTGCATAAAATTTAGCACTAACGATCACACGACCCTCGCACTGAGCCGATGTTGTGAAATACTTTTCCTTCTGCTGCTACAACAGAGCACACGGCTTGCCGTCTTATGCGTTCGTTTTCACGGTGGCCTGGTGTGGTGGTTCTATCGTAACCGTACAGAACGCACACACCTCATGCTGCTCTCTCTCTGTGACGCATTATTTACTGCGTACATAGGTCAACGAGCGTTAGCCGGAGTTTGTACCAACACCAGGAACAAACAACCATGGCATGTGTGTTTACTGCGGAAGGAATCGTACGAACATATGCTCGTTTCGCCGCGTACATGGGCGGGTTTTTGCATTACGATTGAGCCGTGTGTACAATCGAACGTAAAACCAAAGCACACGATATAGGCATAATTCGTGTCTCCGACGGACCGTTCCCATTTATGATTGGATCCGGCAGCTGCGAATGCTACAACCGGCGCTCTGCCCATTGCTTATCAGCAGTTATTGGCACCATCGACCAGCTGGAGCACGGTCGCGACTGAAGTTATCAATTCCGACGACGATCGTCTATTTTCGTCATTACAATGCTAGCTGCATTGAAGATTCTGTCGAAAAGAAACATAACTCTCAACAAGTAAATAGGGGAAAGCGGGGCAAAATGGGCATGTGGGGCAAAATGGGAACCTTCTATTTAAGCATTATTTCACTACAAAGATACATTCCAATGCACAAAATGTATTCATTGGAGTGTTCTATGAACACCATGTAAGTTTTATAACCCTTTAATAACAAAAAAGAAGAAACATGTAAAATAAGATATAGTAGCATATTAATGTAATTTTTGCCACTCCGAAAATAACCTTAAACCAATGTCACAGGGATGCGTGGAAGTTTTACATGATGTATTTTTAAAGATATTATATTTCTACACAATTTGTCTGATAAAAAGCAAGGTGATTTAATGCGTATTTTTACTAATATAACAAAAAATACAAAAATGTTTCACGTGGAGCAAAATGGGCAGGTACGCTTGGGGCAAAACTGGCAGATGTTTGTGACATATGACGCTTGGTGAGGCTATCTAAAAACTGTTTTATTTTGATAGCATAATTTTGGAAGAATTGTAAAGCTTTCGTGAACAGCAAAACAAAATAAAAAGGACGAGATTACATTGCACGAAACGTGCGAAAAAGCATAGACCATTGCCTAAGCGCAATATGTTATGGTATTGTTCCAGTGTTTTGACGTTCCACAGTTTGTTTACATCTGCCCATTTCGCCCCGTATTAATCCATAGGTAATGGTAGATTAATCCATAGCTAAACGAATGTATTTTGTGGCATATTCAAAGGAATATTCTGTATACTGCTTAACATGCCCATTTTGCCCCGCTTTCCCCAGCAACCTTTCGCGGCGTTGGGGTTAAAGGCCACACACTCTCTACGCTTTGTGACTGACACCACTTTGACAAAGCAATAACGTTCGCGAGCTTATCATGTTACGTCTGTGGCCTTGATTATTTGCTTAGTTAAAAGGTAGAGAAACAAAAAACACGTATAGCAATTCGAATTTTGTGTTTCGTCAGTTAAACTGAGCAAACTAGAGGGTTTTTTTTCAAAGAAAGGAGGCTACTTTCATGAATCCGAAGTACTCAAATCTACTAAAGAGGCATGTCCTCGTACTCGACAAACCCAGACATAGCTATATTTACAAGACGATTTGCCAAGAAGCAGCGCATTGAGCTAAACTACTAGAGTAAAGAAAAATCAACATCAACAAATTTAACAGTAGCATGTTAACCCCCAATCATAACACCGACTCTAAACAAGAAAAAGTTCCACCTTTTGTTTACCGTGCATATTTTCAACGAAGCGCCACGGTGCGAGGCGCGCACCCGCCGACTGTTACCCAATCGATGTGGCTTATCTTTTTCCCACCACAAAGCCTGGCCCCACAGTGTCAGTGAAAACACATTTGATGACATACCGCGACGAGAGATAGCGACGATAGTAGGTGCCGCCGTTCGCCGTTGGACGAAAATCAAAACCAAATTCCCTTTACGCTCAGGCGATACCGGAGTGGAGATTATATTGGAAAGGGCAACACACGATAAGGGGGCGAAATGGTTGGCAGGGTCTGAGGCACTGTTTGTTTTAAGCGTAGCAGAGATACCATGTCACACTCACCGCTGAACCGTGAGCTCTATGTTTTTGAATGAACTTTAGTACTTGCGCAATGTTATGCGTAGAGCATTTTTTACGGAGCATATCATTTGGTCGGAATGAAAGCCCGGAACTGGAAGCATCACTAAACAAGAGCATTGACCATGCTGGGACTGTGTACGCTCACATTCCTTACAGTTCCATAACAAAGCTCGATCTGATCTCATCTGATCTACAGTGAATGGTTCCACAGCCGAGATAAGGCCCCGGCGTGAAGTGCCCACGTTCAGTTTTTTTAGCTCCAAAGCCACAGTTGGACCGGTCAGGGTATTACACCTTCTGCATTGGATGTAACAGAAACCGGTACCGCCATAATGATGACGGTGGGGTCTACTCTGTTGGTCTAGTTTTTCCAGCCATGACCGCCGTGAAAGGGAAATAAATCCACACGTGACATGCGGCACAAAACCTTCCTAACCTCTAAAGCTCTTCTCGCGTGGCAGCACCGCCTTGTGTCAGTGTATTGACGGGTGGCCGCGTTACAACAACCGCAGTGGGGGACAGAAACCCCCTCCACTCCATCACCTCCGTTCGCGGTATCGCATTACAGCTGGCCAGGTCTGTTTGTACAGAGAGCATCAGCACCTCACAATTTGTCAACGGGCAATTGGGCCGAGAAGGGGTAGACGTGTGGGCTTCTAAAAGTAGCTCGCAAAGCCACGTGACCTCTCCTCCTCTCTCTCTGTCTTTCTCACTATATCCGGAACGCACTTTCGGGGGGGCAGCCATACGTTCTGGGTCGCACGGTTGTCATGCCATGCCTTCTTTTTCCGCAGCAATTTAGGACTGGACCTTTCCCCCCGCAACCGTCCCTAAAATGGAAGAGCAATTTTGTGTGTGTTCAATCAAATCGATGATAAAGTTTTCGCAAACAATTAATACTGGTAGTTTGTTCCACCGAGTAACATTTCCGAGTGGGTCTCCAATTTCCGAGCACACAAACGTAATTCGCGTAACATCCATTGGATCCACAGCCCCAACTCGGGAGGCCGAGGGTTAGCGGCGTTCGTTACGGTCGTTGGCGTCCGGTGGCGATTGTTGCATTGCCGATTTTTTGCACCCACATTGCAATTGCGTGGAATTAGTAGTTTGTGTGTTTCTCGCTTTAGTTTGTAAATATCGATCGTTTTTGCTTTTTTGATTTGCGCCCAGCGTAAACAACAATCGCCACATTGTTGTTATGTCATCCGGTCGAATCGACAAACGCGTCGAACTGAATTGTGCAATGCAGTTCCTGCTATTTACCTGAACAACACACGCTGCCGTTCCGCTGCTGTCCTGTCGCGTACGTTTCCCGGGGGTGGGGGGAAATGTCTACGACGACCCGACCGGCCCCAGCGATGGAGCAGACGGCGAAGTCGACGATGATGCTGGCGCACGAACGGCCATATTTGATTCTGGCTGTCGCTGACTCTTCGCACGCTTGCTGTGGTCGCTTTTGCTTCGCTCGATTATGTTTACGCAAAGATACCTTTCGCCGGTGTTGATGTGTGGGGAGAAAGAGTTTTACACGTATTTTTTCTCGCACAGACACCGTTTACGCTACGCCAAAAAGCACACACACACACACACTAACACAAACGCGATTGCTTTTTTGCACAATTTTTCTTTTTTTTCCCAGCGACAACACAGCAGTGTCGGGTTTGATTTTCTTTTTTCAAGTTTCACCACACAATTCACAGATCACTAGATTGCAGAAGGACAAAAGGGGAAGGTTGTAAAAATATGCATTGCATGGTCGTAAATCAACTGAAAGTGCACTGCGTTTAACTCGAACTTTGAAGCTGCTACAAAGCGACCACTTATGGGAATAAGAAGACCTTTGCGGCTTTCACACTCCACACACTTTGGTGCATATATTTTTGTTAGCATTCTTTGCACCGAGCACTGAGCAGAAATACTCGCGGTTGTGGCTGATGCTATTTTACATCGCGAAATGCTGACGGACTTATTTTCTCCGCGTAGTTTGACCCGGCCACCAGACACATTTCCTTCTCTCCATCGCTCTTGCTATGGCTTCAGCGCAGAGCGGAGTTGAGCAAATGATCACCAAACGTGCTATTGCTCATTTTCTTCCGCTCTCCAAACGCTCTGGCGCTCTTGCTGGTGGGTGCATGCACACGTCAATACAAGACACACAGCTGTGAGGCGAACGGAATGAGAGCAAAATTCCTAACAAACAAACATAAAAAAACAACCCTCCGTTCCGATGGAAAATAAGTGTGGGCTTCGGAGAAGGTGTATTTCGCAATGCAGAAAGAGCAGCAACAGCTCCCATGGCCATCCGAGATGTTGTTTTTGAAGGCTCTTCCAAATACGATCTAATGCCGTCCGTTTTATCGGAACGGTTAGCAAGAGACATGAAAAAACTTTCCCAGCAAACTCCTACCTACTCGCATACCCCCTTCTTGAGCGAGGCTAAGACCATGGTTGTGTAATTGTAAGTGTCTCTTGAGGTGACAACCTCGGTACGTCAGCAGATATCGTTCTTCAACCACTCACTTATCTCTCCCCCACTTGTTTTTTTTTTGTTTTGAATGCTTTCAAAAACAAGGACACCAACGAATATACTTTCTTTCACCATCAAACTGCCCAACTTCACTTCATTGCATCACTGTGCAACGAAGGAACCTTCGCTACTGAGACCCTGGCGCTGGAGTGGCCCCCATACACACATACACATACACTCACACACGTACGCATACCCTAATTCTTATAGTTTCTCTATGCGTGCGATGCATAATTTCGTACCACGGGGCTTATTACAAGCACTGCTCCATTTCCCAACTTACATCCAAGGCGGAAATGCATTTTCCTTGACAACAATGCATACGCACTCGCTATCGCTCTACAAGGCGAACAATCGAATTACCTAAACGCACCTCCACACTCGCACACTCCCGCCGTTCCCACAACCGAGGAGATGCGTGAAATCGTCACCTCCGCCGAATATTGGGCAGCAACACAGCCGTTGCCCACAACCACCTCACGTCTCACACCGCACGGGGCAGTGGACAGTTTTGCACCATTTTCGCCAAATTTTCACGACCAGATCCGCAAAAGATGAACGCACTTTTCTCTTTGCGACGGAGAACAGCTACGACATCGAAAAGTGCACACAGAGAAAGGTGAGTCGAAACGGAGAGGTACCGCCATTTCAACCTGGTTTGACAGGGCACAAAATGACAACTGCCCAACTGGGAGGGTTGGATCAACACACATGCTTTTCGTTAAATTTCGTTAAATGTGCCGCATGCAAACATACAAAATAAACGTTACCGAAAAAAATATGTTAGAACTATTTGATGCTTTTAATGCATTGAAAAGATTATTTTCGGGTAATACTCAAACAGTGCGTAAACTACATGCTTAAATGTACGTTATGTGCAAACAAATGGTTTATGAATAGTTCCGGTTTCATATCAATAGTAGTGCAATCTGAACTCACTGATGGAACTTCGATTCCTTGCCAACTATTGAATATGTGCTTTTTAGTTTACACGTTTTTCCATACAAAAAAAATCTGCAATTTTCTTCGGTATGCAAACCGACGTGACACTTCGAACAAAATGAGCTTCAAAAGTTGTCTCCTTATTTCAAATGAAAATACGTTAAACACTAGCGCCATCTCTATAACGTTTCGCTTACTACACTGACACAGGCGAGAAACTGCTGAACTTCCTTTTTGTTTTCCTCCGCAAATTCCAACGCGCATTGTTTTATTAACTTCTCACATCTTTTGCATTGCTTTGGAAACTTATAAAATGATTTTCCTATGTGTTTTGTCCAATAATTCTCACAAAATCTTGCCTCACACTTCCTTTGCATTTTGTATTTAGAAAAGTTGTTTACATCGAAGCAGCAGTGAACAGAGCTTACTTTGACAGAAGTGATCGCCTCACTAGCAAATGACAGTACTTTCGTATGAGACACTTTTGTAACGCAAGTGTCACGTTGGTTTGTCGGTGGTATTATCTCCGACGAACCGAAGTGACACTTTGAACAAAATAAGCTTCAAAAGTTGTGCCCATATTTCGGATGAAACTACAGTAAACACTAGCGCCATCCTCGAAAAAAGCCTTTATTACTTTGACACAGGCGAGAAACTGCTACGCCTCCTGTTTGTTATCCTTCTCAAACTCCAACGCACAATGTATTATCCACTTTTAACATCTATTGCTTTAATTTGGAAACATAGAAAATTATTTTTATGGGTGTTTTGGACAATTATTTGTACATAATTTTGCCTCAAGCCGCTGCCAGATACACCGAAAGTAAACCACCGTAACGAAAAAGTTTGACAAACAAAAAATAATGCTTCTTATTGTAAACAGACAAAATGTGAGTTTTGTTTTTTCTCAATTTTGATGACAATAACACGTAAACTTAAGTTTAATTTGTGTTACATTGCTGTTTTGCACTGCATAAGTATTTCGATAGGATTTCGCTCGCCAACGGGTGGACCAAAATCGGTTGAGAACGTTACAATGCGTTATATTCCATCTGTCTTTTTTTTTTGTTACGGTGGTTTGTCGGTGTGTCTCTCAGTGGTCTCACACTTCTTTCGCAATTTGTAATTGGAAATATTGTTTACATCTAAGTAGCCGCGAATAGAGCTCATTTTGACAGAAGTGATTGCTTCAATGACAAATGACGGCGATTTCGCGAGGGACACTTTTGTAATGCAAGTGTTTTTTCTATAGTGCAAATAAACAATTTAACAAATGTTACTTAATTTTTCTAATTATTCTCATCAAAATTGAAGAAAATAAAACTCCGTTTTTTATTCACAACAACATGCATTTTTTTTCGGTACGGTTTTTTTTTAGATCTTACTGGTAGTGGCCTTAAACTAAGACATGCTATGTCAAAACTATCGTAGAACATTTATCGCAGCTATATCTTGAATCGCCGGCTCTACCTCATATTGATTATCTGGCTTTTCGATTGCGTGCGATTTCTTTCAGAACCCTTTTTTGAGAACTTTATCAATTCTGACATATAAATAACTGATCGTAAATTCCTCGATTGTTCTTCGTCCGTTCTTCGTTTAAAATGTTGCTTTTGAAATTATTATGCACAAACACCTTCACGTTTGGTGTAAATGTAGCTTCAGGCCATTTGCAATTCAACGAAAACTTCAACTTCATTCACGATTTAACGAAAATCATATACGAAGTGGGCAGGTCCTAACCAACATAGCTCCGCCTTCTTAGATATCGTGAAGTTGTGCGAGCACTTATGAATAAAATAGGGTAAACAACTCCACACAATTGTTGTGCGAATTAATTGCTTGATTTGAGTTTGCCGTATGCGGACGACGTAAAGATAGCAATGACTGATATTCAAAGTGGAAAGATAATAATGAATTTATCCACTACTGACAAAATCATCAATTTTTTTTAATTTCAACCTTTATTTAATATGTATTCCAGCACATGAAACATCAATGAGTTTAGTGTATGATCTAGAGTATAAACTAGAGCACTCAAACAGTTTGACTGAGCCTAAAAATTATCCATCTTGAAAATCCTATTTACTTGATTAACTTGAAATAGTTCAAATTGACAAGTTGGAAAAGTTGCAATTTTTCATTTATACTTATTTATACTTATTTATACTTATATTTATATTTATTTATTATTTACTTATTTATACGCATGCGATTAGTGCAATTGCTCAATAACAGAAGATATTTAGGATAACGTTATAGACAGATAGGACAACAACAACCAAATACCCGTACCAATTAGCCATTGATGGCAAAACTGCTGTATGTTTTAAATCCTAAAGCTTTATCCAGTTCAATGGGTCATATTTTGAAAGGAACGGACTCCCGTGAACTATTACACTATTGCTACTTGAAATGCTCGATTGTATCGTGTATGCTGCTTTGCACAGTGTTCTTCATTATCATGGAGTGTTTAAGATAAAACAAACCGTTGAAACTTTTGAAATTGGAAATGCTACTACTACATCACTCAAAAATACCAACAAACAGTAAAGCATGTTTTACATAACTTTTACCCATTTTTACTCTTCGATAATCTATTTGGCTCTTCACGTGGAACTCTACGAACATTTTTATACAAATTGACTCTTTCGATCGCACAGTTTGCCCATCGCTGGGTTGAAGCAATAGCAATACATTCTGGTTAATCTTGAGTTATCAAATTAGCCAAAGGATATTTGACTTCATAAAATAGCCACAACAAACTAGAGCAGCTATAAGTGATGAAAAGAGCATTCATTTGATTTGATTTTATTTGTTACGATTATTATATGATGTTATGTAGTTGAGTTATATTTTGTTGTTTTAAAAATAATATTACTTCTTCAACATAAAATCTTCTGCAAGCTAAAATTGCATCAGTTTTTAATTATGTAGCTAAATTTATTAAATGCTCTGAATATCTAACACTACATATGTATTTTTGCAGTATAAATACTTATACAGAACATTTTAACATAGTAAAGCATTTGCAACCGAGAAATACTCATTTCAAAATACATATTTTAAAAGATTATTCTTTCTTTGTATTCAACCGATTAGGTGCAATATTTTAGTTATTTTATTTTAGTCTAAACCAGGGGCCTCCAAACTTTTCAGCCCGCGGGCCGCATTGCTTCAAAAATCACCATGTTGAGGGCCATTTGATGTTACCTATAATTGATGAGTGAACGTTTAAATCTCATTTTTATAACAAAACACTAACGATACTTGAACAGATTCGAGTTACTAAAGCTTGATTTTTGTCTAAGAAATGTAAAAAAAATACAATTTGTTTTGAAAAAGTCAAAATAACTTAATATTTATTCTAAATCTGGCAAAGTCATCGGGGCCGCATTTTAAGCACTTGAGGGCCGCATGCGGCCCACGGGCCGTAGTTTGGAGACCCCTGGTCTAAACGAATGTCAGAAAACTTTTTACTCCCAAAAAAGAGGAAGCTTAGAAGCTTTCTCGTCATTGAAACATCGGCCTTTTCTTAGCCTTAAAATGTTTTTTAAACAAAACACCACAAAGCCTTGGGAACGTAGTAAATACTTAAAAATGCCAACTTCTCTCCCCCCAAAAACCACATACCGAGGTTTTGAAGGTATTTCCACAGCGTTCATTTTGGGTTTTTTTTCTAGGGGGGCCACAAACGTTTTGTAAACTTTGGCCCGAAAACTTACACCCAAAAGTATTTTTGCACATGGAAAAGTGCAACTGGTGCAGGATGATGTTCGTACCCAAAAACACACACAGCCTGGTTTTAGTTCTTCTACGTGCTTTTCAAATGTTGAACGCAAGGCTCGAAAGAAATGAAGGTGGTCGGTTGAGTCTTTTGCGCCCATCTTTGCTTGAAATGGTTTTTTGGGGGTCATCGTTGACAGAATAGAAATCTGGAGAAAAAACATCTTTTTATTTATTGTTTTGCCACAAAACTTAAACAATCGAACGCTAAATTCTCGGTATCCTCACATACATTTATATAGATTGATCAAACAAGTTAATTGACTCGACTTAACTGGTGACTAGGTTTTTCGCTGGCAGCATAGCAAAAAAAAAGTGGTACATTTTGCTCACCAAACAACAAATTCGCCCTTCTGCTTGGAAAGCAGGTGGCCGGTTTTTAATCGTAAGCAAAAGTAAAGTGGGTTTACTTGTTCGTTCTTTTTTTTTTCGTTCGTTGCACAAATGAATGTGCAATCGAAACCATTTTACCAATCGATCACCGCGAGTGTGTGTGTGTGTATATGAGGCAAGTGTAAATGTGCTGCAGCACACTTCATAGCACACTTGATCGAGTTCTACCTTTTTGCAGCACGGTTCTTTCTGCTTTGGTAGGCAGAAATGTATGGCACGATTTGTGTGTTTATCGTTTTGTTTGACTATGCACTACCTCAACATATGCTGCAACAGCACCACAGCTACCCTCACGTGTATAATAAACCCGGAGGGTGATTGTGTTTGGAAAAATATATTTATTAAAACTAAACGAAAACAATTCATCCAGGTGGATGGATATGGAGGAGTGGAGGGAAGGGGGGGGGGGGGGGGGGGGGGTTCTGGAATTGGCCATTCGATGTGGGCTAGTGTGTCAATAGATTTGTGGGTCAATTTCTTCTCCAAGAGTCCTGCCCCTCCCCCTCCCGCTCTCAATATGGTTTCCGCTGCATGTCTTTTAAATTCTAACAACTGCAACAGGTTGTGAAAGCTTTATCTTGATGAAGCAATACCGGATTGCACTCTGTAAATGGAATGTTATTGCTTCTTCGCTGTGTCTACGGTACATTTAAAAAAAGGTTTTATAGTTCAATTAGTTGACTTTTTAGTTGACATCCTTTTTGAATTGAACGTTCAATCGTTTGACTTACAATTTAATTAAAGAGCATGCATATGTATAAGAAACCCAGTTTAAACAAAATTACAAAAATATCCAGGTCTTTAAAAAACCAAACTATTTTTATATGGAAAAAATGCCAACTAAAAAGTTCAAATTCGATAAATGGCATGCAATTCAAATTCAACCACTAATCTGCAACAAACAGTGGAAGTTTACATCGGTTCCATGGTGTAATGGTTAGCACTCAGGACTCTGAATCCTGCGATCCGAGTTCAAATCTCGGTGGAACCTACCAGGCTAAAATAACTTTTATTATGTTGTTGTGTTTTCTTTACGAAAAGAGAAGATAAAAATATCGATGGTAGAATATAAAAAATGCCGTGAGCTTGTACATTGATACAAAGAACCGAAATATAAAATTAAAATAATTATTGTTAAAATTAGAACCAATAAGCAGCAATATAATATAACTATATAAAACATTTAGCTCTGCACTGAAAAACGAAAAAAAGAAAAATGTGTTTGTTCATGGTTTTCAATTGTGTCAGAGAATGGTTTGAATTATGTTCAATAATCAATCAATTAACTTTTTTTATCATACGAATATTGCCAGAACTCTCTCGATTGCACTGCTTGCGATGGTTTTGAAAAAAATCAATTTATTCTATCAATTGTTATTCTATAATTATAGAGGTACTGGACCTCGTGGGTCTCTATCACCTTTAGATTGGAGGATGAGATTAATTTATACAAAAAATCGATATCAACGTGTCAGTTTGCACTGCGCAACTCGCTTAATGCATCTTACTTGTACGGTGCCGACACTGGTGATGTAACTAGTGCTTTTTTGTATACTAATAGAGGGAATAAGGTACAACATTTAAACGCATCTTTAATTTGTTACAAACCAGGAGCAAATATTGTACTTGTTCATTGTAAAACAATTCAATGTTCACTAAACACACGTTTGCAGTCCGCATGCGCTAACAACCGAGTGCGCTGTAGCGTGCACCATTCTTCATGGGGGTATAGCTCAGTGGTAGAGCATTCGACTGCAGATCGAGAGGTCCCCGGTTCAAACCCGGGTGCCCCCTCGCGGAAAGCTTTTCTTTTTGATACTTTTTTAGATGCTCGTGCACATTGGATCGCACGTGTTTTGACAGATAAAACTTGGTAACGGCGTAGTTATTTTATTTTTCTCATTTTAATCATTCTCAGCCTGCTGTTACTGAAAAGATACGTGTGACGTAAAATTATGATCTGTGATTCATTTATTTGTTAATTAATATACGTTAACTGTTAGCCAATGACCAGGCACACTTTTGGTTGCTACAATTTGAAAATTCATAATTAAAATCAATAAACCATATAATAATTAGAAATAAAAGGCTAGATAAATACTGATCACAATATCATTATGATACGTGTCATGTCAACCAAGGTAAATAACACCCAGTATTAACCAAAAATGTAAATCGATACGATTCAATGTATCGCAGAAACTACTCGCCCTACGTTAAAATAACATACACGCGGTCACAAAGCCTTTCTGTGCGTGGTAGGTAAAGGGCACTACTCCTGCGGCCAGTAAATGGAAGTTGAGGCAAGGGTAAGGGTTCCACAAAAATGAAAAGCTGGTAACCCACTTTCAAACCCCGCTCTAGCTGCTCTAGCCAATGTGGCAAATTCTAGCCTGCCTAGGCAAACGCGTTGGGCGCCCTTCTGTGGCGGGGTGTCGTTTGCTTCCCACATGGAGTGCCAGGTGCTGCGTGAAGAAAAACTACCACCACCGTGTGCAGCAAGAAAAACGCAAACGATGGACACTTTCCCCTCTGCCTGCCTGCCAACACACCACTGCCGCCGTCCTGTTGGCAGCGCCACATTCGTTTTGCACTCACATAAGCACTTTTCCTTCCAGCAGCGGTCGAAGAAAAGCTTCCTACTACTGCTGGTAGGGGAAAGCGGGGCAAAATGGGCATGTGGGGCAAAATGGGCACCCTCTATTTAAGCATTATTTGACTACAAAAATACTTTCCAATGCTCAAAATGTATTCATTAGAGTGTTCTATGAACACCATGTAAGTATCATAACCCTTACATAATAAATAACCAAGAAAAATGCAAAATTAGGTTTAGTAGCATATTGATATAATTTTTGCCACTTCAAAAATAAGCTTAAACCATTGTCACAGGGATGTGTTGATGTTTTACATGATATGTTTTTAAAGATATGATATTTCTTTACAATTTGTCTGAAGAAATCAAGGCGATTTAATGCGCATTTTTACTAATATAACAAAAAATACAAAAATGCTTCACGTGGGGCAAAATGGACAGTTACGCTTGGGGCAAAATGGGCAGATGCTTTTGACATACGGCGCTTGGTGAGGCTATGGTGTTGTATTTGTCGCCTCAATAATGATAACAGGCACAGCTTCAAAAGATTCAGTTTTGTAGATTTAAACGTGTAAAAACTGTTTTAATTTTGATAACATATTTTTGGAAGAATTTGAAGGGCTTTCCTGACCAGCAAAACAAAAGATAGAACGAAAATACATTTCACGAAACGTGCGCATAAGCATAGACCATTACCTAAGCGCAGTTGTTGTGGCCCATTTTGCCCCAGTGTTTTGACGTTTCACAGTTTGTTTACATATGCCCATTTTGCCCCGGGGTTATGCCCATTTTACCCCGCGTGTCAAAAAAGCTTCTCGTAAAACATCAACTTTTATTTTACATTATTTTCATCTATTTAAGTTGTTTTCGTTCTATGTGGCAATTTTAATCCATAGATAAATGGTGGAGGCATACAATAATGAAAGAAATATTGAGTTTTGTGGCATATTCAAAGGGATATTCAGTAAACTGCTTAACATGCCCATTTTGCCCCGCTTTCCCCTACTGGTGGTAGTGGTGCGAAAAACAAAAGAACATACAACCAACCCAACAACAACATACACCCGGGGGCAGGAATGTAAGACTTTGAACTGCAGCACCTAAATGCCCACGTAGCAGGTGAGGCTACGTATATTTCTGTTTTAAAAATATACCCACCACTACGCTACACATGTAAACAAAGCGTGAAATCGATCGCCATTCCATCCATAGCCAAACACGTCAAAAAGGATCATCTGCGACATCTCATAATGGTCAAAGCATGCATTGGTATAGGGTTGTGCGTTGTTATGGTGATCCCACGCCGCCGTCAAATCAAACCTAAACGGGGTCAATTTTCCACTCTACGAGTTTCTCCGCAACTTTAACAATCAAAAAAAGGATACGGCACGCGGTCGGTTATTGGACGAAGCAGAGCCCACCGTGTATTAGCCGAATAGAAAATGGAAGAAATGCTCACATCCTAAGCGCAAAGATCGAATAACAGCAGCAGGAGCAGCACACTAGCAGGCGAACACCATCGCGCGCGCTTGTACGCGTGTTGTTCATTCGCGCATTGTGCGCTGCTAGTGTGCGCTCGCTCTCGCAGCCGCGACACGCTGCGCCGTTCCGATTGGGGATGGAAGGTTGTGCCATTTCATTCGCTCGCTTCATTCTAAGGAAAACGCGATCTCTCGCAATCCCCTACACACAGCCACAGTAGTGAATTCCCCGCTGGCCGAGAACGTGTGTGCGTGTGCAACTGTTGGCGTTAACCGCGCTGTCGTTTGGCTGATGTGCGCGCACCCGGGGGATGGTAAAAGCGAAAAAGTGAACACGGCTCTCCGTTAGTAAGCGGACAGTTTTCGTTAAGTAAACAACCAACTTCGGTCCGCGCGCGCACACATTCGCTGCCTCCGGGACATTAAAATTCGCAGTGTGTGGTGTCCAAAAGGGAGCAGATCCGGCACCCAGAGATCGTGCTGGGGGATATTCGTTCTTATCCGATCAGTTTGGGTAATTTTTTGAAAGTTTTTGGGGATTTTTATTCAAATCCGCATATGATTGCTGTGGATAAAATATTTGCAACTCTCGATGTTTTTTTGTGAGTGTGTGAGGTGTGAAAGTGTGTGAAAAGTTGAAAAAATTATCGAAAATCCGAGTCGTCTCAACAGAAAAAATAACGCGTGACTCAACCAGTACGTGGCGCTGGGATAAAGCTTTACCGACAACAACACATTTGTTGAGAGAGAATTGAAAACCCTGTGGAAATAATGTGTGCAGTGGTTGTGATTAGTGCATAGTGTGAATTTAGTGCTTTATTGCAACTGAGTGCCTGCCGATATACGACTGCACCGTATCCTGCAGCGCACTTTAGCGGTGGTGGTGGTGACAAGAATTGCTTCAAAAATTTCAACAATTCTTATTGGAAGTGAAATCGACTACAGTAAGTATTTCACGTTCACGCACAAAGGGGAAATAGTTACAGAGGTGTAAAAACATAGTGAACTTAAGTGTTTTGGTTAATTCTTACGTTGAGGTTTTGGTTAATTTGGCTTAAAATTATCATATTTAAAATAAATCAAACCAATTTTTTGCTTCCTGTTTTGATCGGTGATGGAACCCATTTCATTGAACACAACAAAACAAAAGACCACAGATTGCAAGCTATGCGCAATTTCCCTGTCCCTCTCCTGAACGCACAGTCGATCTATCTGTTGACAGTTTCTTGCTTGTCGAATGCATAATTGCACACGTACGTGGTACGCGGTGTTTATATAGAAGAAAAGGAAGCAAAACACAGTAACGCACCTTCGCGCAAATGCACTTGTGCACTATCGAACAGCTGCATATGCGTGTTGTGGCGTCCGGGTGCCAATGCAGTTGCACTTTGCGATATGACAGGTAGCCCCACAGACAGGCTGCTAGGTAGGTGGTGTGTATCACTGTAGCCACGTAGCGAGCAGTGTAGTAGGCTGTGCAAAAGAATTGCATTTTGCAACTGTAACGGCACGTGTTTCCTTGTATGACCTGTAGCGCTGCAGCTGGGCTTCTGGAGCAAAAAATGTCAGACGAACGGCGAATGTTCTTGAAGCAATAACAAAAAAAGAAGTATGTTTACTATTTTCAAGTTCTTCCATCTTCCCCTGATCCGGCGGCTGATATACAGCATCCAGCTTTTGTTTTTACAATCAAAATTTCAATTTTCAAACATTATTGTTTATTTGTTTACCATTTGTGGCGCTTCCACAACATTATTACAGCACAAAACAAAAACCCCTCGCACGGTTGTGTGAATGGGATATTACGCGCTTCACTTGACCGTGAGTGATTAAAGCGAGCCCCCGAAGCTGTCAACAGACGACCATCAATGTTTTCCAATTTCTATACCAAACAAATATCAATTACCTCCCCCTGAGTGTCGCACGCACAAAAAAAGAAGCCTTCTACCGGGAAGCGAAAACACACATAACAGAAGTCAAACTTTCATCCCCATAATAAACGAGCATCCCTCCCGTTTTCGGTTGAAAAAATCTCGTCTGATAAGCGATTTCTTGTTTCCTATCGCCTTCTTGAACGGAAAAGTGAACGAACTTTGACCAAATTGCGATCGAAAAGAAGCAGAGGGCTGAAGCGGTCGTAAAGCGAACGGCAGAAATCGACAGCAACGCATTTATGGTTTGAAGCTGTGTTTTCCATTTTTTCCTTTCCTTAATGTCTTCTGATTCTCAATTTTTGGGACGCATAACGTTGATAAGTTGTGATTCGCAGCATATGATTCGGATTGCACGAGGATCATGTAATGGTGCGGCTGATCTTCTAGAATGTTGGTGATTTCGCTCTTCATTTTTTGAAATACTTTTTACAAATAATATTGTTACGGTGTAGTTGTTTGGTAAATAACAAACAAACAATTAAATCGTTGCCGATAGCATGTAATTGATAGCTGGTTCGGATCGGTAACATTAAATCATATCTATTGCAGCATAAATTGTGCTGGTTACACAGCCGAAGTAAGTGGTGAAATTTAATTGATTGTGTTGTTTCTGTAAAGCTGTTTACAAGGTAAAACACACGCGAGCGAGACTACGTACACGTGCGTCAAACTGAATTGATTTGTTTTCCATAATAATTGTGTTTATTGCGAACTATCAGTCCTAGAAGACTGATTTTGATTTAGATAATAGACGCGTCGAGCAATAATTGCCAATTTAAATGGTTGTTTTCCTTGGCAAGACAACAACTTGAGTGACCTTCCAAGCGGTACGTATTATACTTCTAAGAAATTTGTACATTCTACATTTGAAAAAAAAAAAAAAGATAATTGGAATAGGTTTACTGTTTCGTCGCGAATAGTTTTCGGATAAAGTTTCCTTTTCTTTCTTTGGTTTTTGCTGCTAATAATTACCGAAGCCGTTGTAAGAAATTGCTGGTGATGAAGAGAGGGAAAAAGCCTTTTCGCCCTCTATTTATTAATTTATGATCGATAGAGATGTGTACATCAACGGGCGCGGATGTGATCCGATCCGCAGTTCAAATCTGCACGATTCGCGTAGCTGCTCGAACATCCTCCCCACCTTGACGAATGTCAACAAAAAGTTGCTTCCTAGACTACACGTGGTTTTCGCTATCAGTTCTGAGCGGTAAAACGCATATTTTCGTGATCGGTCGCGTAATTATTCCCTTAGCTGTCTTAAGCGTAACGACGCGTACTATCTTGTCTTCACCGGGATGGATTTTAACGATACGCGCGAGAGGCCAACGAGTGGTGGGTAACGATTCGTCCATGAGGATCACTAACCTGCCGGGAAGTATGTTGCTGTTGTTGCTGCCACCACTTGCATAACATTTCTGCATTTCTTGTAGATACTCAGTGGCCCAATGCTTCCAAAAACGCTGAACCAAAAGCTGCCACTTCTGAAGATCATCTAGCGTGCAGGATTTCAGCTGGGTGTAGTCCGGTTCAGGCACGGCGAACATCGATGTGCCAATAAGGAAGTGTGCCGGTGTGAGTGCAGCTAGCTCGTTGGGATCGTCGGACAAAGGCAACAGCGGACGGGAATTCATCGCTGCTTCGATTTGGTGGAGCACAGTGCAGTAGCCTTCGTACGACAGCCGCGTATTGCCCAGGTGACGATAGAGGTGTCGCTTCGCCGTCTTTACTGCTGCTTCCCATAATCCGCCGAAGTGTGGAGCCTTTGGTGGATTGAAATGCCAAGTGATTCCCCGGTCAGCGCATCTAGTAGCCACGGTGTTGCGGTGTTGTTCGTCGTTGAACAGCTCAAAAAGCTCCTTCAGTTCACGTTCTGCGCCTTCGAAGTTTTTCCCATTATCAGAATGGATGTGGGCTGGCAATCCGCGTCGTGATGTGAATCGGCGTAGCGCTGCTAAGAATCCCGCCGTTGTGAGGTCTCCTACGAGTTCCAAGTGCACAGCTTTCGTTGCGAAACACACGAAAACGCACAGATAGCTCTTAGTAGCTGCTGCCTTCCGGTGCGCTGGCTTCAAGTAGAATGGACCGGCGTAATCCACTCCGGTTACAGAAAAAGGTCGGCTCGGTGTGATGCGGGATGGTGGAAGCTGGCCAACCGGCTGCCGGGCGAGTGCGGGATCTTGCCGAATACAGCGGAAGCAGTTTCTTGCAATGCTTTTTACCAAGCGACGTCCGTCCAGTGGCCAATACAGTTCTCTAATGCGGGATAGCAATAGCCTTCCACTAGCATGTTTCATCTCTTCATGATAATCTTCCGCAAGTAGACGGGTGAATTTGTGGTTCTTCGGTAGAACAGCTGGATGCTTGGACTGATACGGTAGTTGCGACAAGTTCAATCGTCCTCCCACCCGTATTACTTCTTCTGTATCCAGGAATGGGGTAAGTTTTCGTAAAGGAGATTGTTTCATCAATGCTTCTCCCTTTTTTAGCTGCTTGATTTCCGCGGAAAATGCATCTTGCTGGGCTAGTCTGCAAAGCACAATTTTTGCAGCATCCACGTACTTGGGCGTGATCGTCTTGGATGCATTGGTGTGCGGTATCGATCGCTGTGATCGCGCCTTCTGCTTGGTGTTGCGCACAAAACGTATGCAGTATGCAATGATGCGTACCATTCTGGTGAAGGATGAAGAAATGCCAAACCATGGATGAGTTTGTGTACAAACTAAAGCGGCACTCACCTGGCGTGTTTCTAGGTCCGCCTCATCGCTTGGTTCTGGATCTGAGCTGGGCCAATGGGACGAAGGTTGCACAAGCCAATCTGGACCGTTATTCCAAAGCTGATTCTGCGTGAAGTGTGCTGCCGACATGCCTCGGGAAACCAAGTCAGCAGGATTGGATGTGCCAGGAACGTGCCTCCATTGCCTTGGATGAGAGTAGTGTTGCACCTCAGCTACTCGATTTGCCACGAACGTCTTCCAGGAGTTGGGAGGTGACGCAATCCATTTTAGCGTCACTGTTGAGTCGGACCAGAAAAACGATTCGGCGCACACGATCTGCATTGCCTCCTTGACGCGATGATGCAGATGGGCGCCCAGGACAGCTGCGCTTAGTTCAAGCCTCGGCAACGTGACGCGCTTCAGTGGTGCCACTCGAGACTTCGAAGCTAATAGGCTGATGCGGACTTCTCCCGCCGCGCTTTCACAACGAGCGTACACACATGCTCCGTAGGCGGCCTCCGAAGCATCGGTAAATGTGTGAAATTCTACTGTTGCATCTGGTAAGAGAGCGTAACGGTTAGTCCTGTACTCGGATAACGTTTTCCAGTCGCTCTGAATCGCCTTCCATTTTTTACAGATGTGATTAGGAACAGGTTCATCCCAGCCGGATTTGAGTAGCCATAGCTCCTGCATCAGCATCTTAGCACGCACGATCACCGGTGCTATCAATCCGAGCGGATCGTACATTTTGGCAATGCTCGACAAAATAGATCGCTTGGTCGACGTGGCTTCATCAGCCTCAGTGTTGGATTCAAAACACAGCTCATCCGATTCAGGCTTCCACGAGATGCCGAGTGCTTTGACCGTCTCGTTGGGTATAAAATGCAGCGATGAGTGTGTGCCGATATACTCGGTGCTTAAGCCGGAGAGCACGCTCAGATTATTTGATGTCCACTTGCGCAACTCAAACCCACCTTTGGCAAGTAGCGCTGATAACTCCTTACGCAGCTGAACAGCTTCGCGAACGTTATTGGCACCACCAATGAAGTCGTCCACGTAAAAGTTTCGTTTCAGGGCTGCAGATGCAAGCGCATATTCAGTCCCTTCATCATCTGCTAGTTGGATAAGTGTGCGTGTAGCCAGAAACGAGGAAGGTGCTAGTCCATATGTAACGGTGTTGAGCTCATATACTTGGATCGGAGCTTGTGGCGAAAATCGAAAGAATATGCGCACCAATCGACGATCATCAGAATGCAGCAATATTTGTCGGTACATTTTCGCTATATCTCCCACAAGTGCTATTTGGTAGGTGCGGAATCGCAACACAATATCAAGCAGCTCGTCCTGCACGATTGGACCAACACATAGAATGTCATTCAAGGAATAACCAGTGCTTGTTTTTGCAGATCCGTCAAACACGACCCTTACTTTCGTGGTGGTACTGGAGGCTTTAAATACGGGATGGTGCGGTAGGTAGTACGCCTGTTCATCCCCACTATCTTTGTTCATGAGCGACATGTGCCCCAGCTCCAAATACTCCTTCATGAAGGCATGATAGTCTTCCTTGAGCTGTGGGTTGCGTTCTAGCCTCCTCTCCAGCAGCTCGAAGCGTCTCAAAGCGGTAGTTTTAGACAGGCCAAGCTTTTCCGTGAAGTCGGTCTGTTTGGGCAATCGTACAATATAGCGACCCGACTCGTCGCGCTGAGTGGTTTCTTTATACAATGTTTCGCATCGCCGCTCATCAGGTGAGTACGAATCATTGACGCTTAACTCTTCCAGCTTCCAAAATCGTTCGAGAGACTCCTCCAGGGATGCCATGCAGACGATTGTGGACGCGGCGGTGCAATCGGTCGGAGATGCAGGATTCTGAGGAGAGGTGGGACCAATCATGACCCACCCAAAAACGCTGTTCAGCATAGTTGGAAGGTTCGGAGCAAGCTCGTGCGATTTTACGTTCGTAAAGAAGGAAGCGTAATGACGGGCACCAAGGATAATATCAATCGGGGCTGATTTATCGAACAGTGGGTCAGCCAAAACAAATTCCGAAGGAATGTTCCAGCCGCGAGTGGAAACATCATGCGCCGGCAGATCAGCGATCACCTTGTCTACTATCAGAAAATCGACATCCAAGTCAAAGTGTTCAACACGTGAAGCAATTTGAGCTCGAACCGACCTCCTCACCGTTCTGGTGGATAGTCCTGCTCCTTTGAGGGTTATGTTAACCGTGCTACCTTTCAAAGCCAACCTCTGAGCAAGGCGATTGCTCATCAAATTGGGCTGTGATGCGCTGTCTAAGAGTGCACGCACAGGATGCAGGATGCCATGTGCATCGGTTACATTTAGAAGTGCAGTTTGTAATAATATTTGTGAAGGTGATTGTTTTATTGCAGCTGCGTAGCTGCGTTGTATGCTAGCCGTGTGATCATCAGTGGCGTGTGTTGTGTGTGAAGGTTCATCTTGCGCAGCTAGCATTGGAAATGTAGTGGAAGATGTGCTGGGAGTGCTTTCAGTGTGAATCATTGTGTGATGCGCCAAGTTGCAATGACGACACTTGTACTGTGACGAGCAATCGCGGGCACGGTGATTGTCTCGCAGACAATTCAAACACAAGCGGGCATCAAGTACCTTACGGTACCGCTGGGCAGGATTCATGGCATTAAATCGCTGGCATTTTGTTATGGTGTGCGGCATATTGCACAACGGGCATTTATTAACATCGCGGTCAGTGGTAGCAAAACTAGCAGTGCGCGGAAAATTAGTGCGTCTTGGTGGTATCGGTGCTTCTATAGGTGATGGTTCGGGTTTGTTTACTAATAGCGTCTCGAGTACGCGCATACGGCGGTGCAAAAAGGCAATCAACGAATCGTAGCTCGGATTGTCATTGGTCGAAGCAAATTCTTCCCAATCGCGTAATGTGTTAGAGGGCAATTTTGTGCAAAGTAAATGCTCTAATATGCTGCTCCAGCCGTCAGTTTTCTCTCCCAAGTGATTTAGGGTTTTTTTGTGACGCTCGAACTCGTCCACTAACTGGTGCAGGGTTGTCGCACTTTCCCTCTTCGCTGGAGTGATGCCGAACATCGCTTGTAAGTGGCGTTTTTTCAGTAAATATTCATTCGAATATCGCTCAGCGAGTGTTTTCCAAGCTAATTCATAGCTGGAGGCGCTTATTGTAATGGCCTCGATCACTTGCGCTGCTTCACCTTTTAGGGCTGCGCGTAGATAATGGAATTTTTGTATTGGCGGCAAATCAACATTATCGTGAATCAAACACTCAAAGGTATCCCTAAAGGTCAGCCATTGCATATAATCGCCGTCAAACTCCGGCAGAGCGATGGTGGGCAGTTTTATGCCTTGTAGCGGGTTCCTACCGGCTCCTTGCTGCGACACTTCGCTGCGCGGAATTTCTCTATATTTCGCTTTCAATGCCGATTGAACGCGAATCAAGCGCCGTTCAAAATCCTCCCTAAGGGCGGCATTGTGTGTCATCTCTTCAGCAGTGGTTGCACTGTCCTCCAGCTGCTGTTGAAGGCTCTCCAAATCCTTGCATATTTGGTCAAATTTGGCCATACGAGTTTCCACCTCGATAGAATCCCTATCGGGCTGGTAGTTTTGAAGAAACTCTTCGTAACGGGCCAAAATGGCAATCAAAATCGTTCGTCTCGACGACAAAATAAGCGGTTGAGCTGGCATCTTACTAAAACTGCGATTATCGTGTGCGCGAGTGTAGTGTAAAGTGCAGTGTAACGGTCGGGCAGTGAAAGGCAAAGGTGTTTAGCACTTTATCGAAAAAATTGCGAATATTCAGGATATCGGCACAATCCTGGTCACGGCACCAATGTTTCGTCGCGAATAGTTTTCGGATAAAGTTTCCTTTTCTTTCTTTGGTTTTTGCTGCTAATAATTACCGAAGCCGTTGTAAGAAATTGCTGGTGATGAAGAGAGGGAAAAAGCCTTTTCGCCCTCTATTTATTAATTTATGATCGATAGAGATGTGTACATCAACGGGCGCGGATGTGATCCGATCCGCAGTTCAAATCTGCACGATTCGCGTAGCTGCTCGAACATTTACTTTCTGCTCCTTTCTCGATACTGCCTAATATCCTAATTGGACTAAATTTATCCATCATACTTTGCCATTTGGTTTTTTTGTTGGGGTTTGTTGAGTAGGTTATCAATTACGCTCCTCAATTTACCATCCCATCGAGTGCGATGATATACAGATGATGTTTATGCTGCCATTATAGATCGCTTCAGGATATATGGTTGCTGTATCGAAGATCTGTTACGAGCGTAAAGACAACGCTCGGAAAGTATCGAATATCGAGCGCGTACCGTATTGCGTGAGGAGAAAGGATATTTTTGCTTCTGCTTGGTTAAAACAAAATGCCTTTAAGTTGTAAGTAAGTAAAGTATGCATTTTTGATAAAAATAGCACTTTTTCCAATTCTAGATTTTCTAGAATCAATGTAGGGCCAAAATAGCTATAAAATTCTGTACCACTAGTTGTCAATTGATTGTTTGTATCTAACTCTTTTCATCCCATTTCTATTTATTTCAGTGTTGGCGACAACCGCCAACAGTGACATGGCGCCGCCAGACGGGCCCATGCAGTACGACTCGAAATGGTCACCGATGGTAAGTTATAGAAATGATGATATGTACCAAATACCAGTAGGATATGACCAAAAATATGTATTTTTACTGCTAAAAATATTCACGCGAAACATTCATTGGTTTGAACCATTTTAATTACAAAAAGATTTCGTGTAGGATCGTGTAGTAAAAGTGATCGATTTGCAGTTTAATAACTGATTTCTGATAATTAGGAATGAAACGATCGGAATATTAACCATCTTAAATTGACACATCAATACACATAAAGCGGCATGTAATTTAGTGTTTTTTTATTTAAGACGTTATGTGTTGTGTTTGATTATTAGACATACACCATTTGTCATACATTTTTTACATAAAAAGACATACATTTTTAATTATATTCTACACTACCAAGCAAGCTCAAATGCAAATATTTTCGTTTTGCAAAACTGCAAAACCCCCATTTATATTAAATATTTGACCCCTGCGAAGGTGGATGCGATAGGACAGACACATCATCTCAGCTACTGCTAACTTTCTACTACTTTCATTCAACACATTATGCTTCGATTTTTCCTCTCCACTTCACACCACTGATTCACGGTCCTAAATCTTTAATCATTTTTATAAACTTAATCGGTTTGTTTATTTATTTTTTCCGTACATTTATGTACACGCCACCGGACAACACAACAAACAGCAGCGTAAAAATCACTCGTTCCGGATGGGATGGTGTTTAATATAAAAGAAAAAATGGTTGTTATTTACTTTGCGCGACTCTTGCGTGAACCGAAACTGTACCCATCCCGGCCTAATGAGCGCGAGTGACTAAGGCGCGACACAAAAACATTACAAAAAAAAAATTGAGAGCAATTGCTGTGGTGAGGAATTATTGTTCCGATAATGGCGATGAAGCATTGGTGAGCGCATTTTGGGTTGTTTATTTTGTCTAACACGCTAATGAGTTAGTAAGCATTGGGGTTGCATGTGAGGAGGTGCCTCAACAAAGCAAGATAAGAGTTGGAGTTAGGAACACACTAGGAAAAAAAGAGGAAATTAAAATATGTATGTACAGGGTACGAACTGGCTTGTCACCGTATTTACCATCTATTCCGAAATCAAATATTTAAATCAAACTCAAAATCACTAAAAGACACCAAAAACACGATGGGAATGCAACAAATAATTAACCTTTTAATCTCGCCCGAGCAAGGATGCAACACGTTTAACTCCCTAATTAAAGACACCGTATCCTTTCCAGTGCTACTCAAGTTTCCATTTTTCCCACCACTTTCCAATGGTCGGTCCGTCCTTATCGGCAGTACGCATCGTCAGGTGTACACCCCGAAGCACTACTGCTGCACGGTGACTGTGTATCCGTATCCCTAGCTACCCCATTTTTGGCCATTGCTCGTTTTCCACCCAACCGAACCCGGCACCGACATGAAACTGATACACCTTGCCGGCACGCGACCCCTCCCTTTTCACTTACGCGGAGCGACCACCGGAGGTAGAAAGGGATCATTTCATCCACCACTGTTCACCCCGAAGCGAGCGCGGTGATCTTCCCATTCTCTCGGGGTCGATTGGCCGGAACCTATCTCATTAACCTATTACCGATGAAAAACAAGCAGCGTAGCAAAGAAAAAACCCACCGGATAGAAAGGGATCGTTTTTCCACTGGCACATGGTTAGGGACACGGTATTTTTCTTCTAAAATTCCCATTCACTTTGAGCAAAATTTGCAGTGGAAAACACGCGACCCAAAAGAAGGGCTCAATATAAGGCGAGGCGATACACATTCAACAGTTTTTTTCTGTCTGTTCGGGTCGCACCCGCTGGATGAGGAATTCAGGAGGCCGCGCGCACGACGAGATCGTTTAAAATGTATAAAAATAACGTCATCTAAATTACATCATTAATTCCCATCAGACAACAATGGGCAATGGCGTGTGTGTGTGTGCGGGGAACGTTGGCGTGAATTTAAGATACGTGTCACAGTCGGTTCCTTTGGTAAATGGAGTAAGGCAACGTGAAAAAAACGGACTAAAATCGCTAGGCAAGATCGGACCCAACGATCAGCGATCGCCTAATTCTGGGGTCTGGCATAGACCGCACCACGGTTCATGGTGCTTCCTTCAGCACACACACAGACACACACGCACACAGCGTTTGGCAGAATTATGTGTTTCAATGGGCGTGAAGCAGAGGGAAAGAAGGCATGATGGTAGATTAGTTTAGACCCATATACCACCACCGCACAGGTGGCACACACCAAGGGGACATGGACCGGAAATTTATAGGATCGAAGAATTATAAGTGCAAATGGGGAGGGAGGCAAAACGAAAAAAGTCCCCACCACCAACACACACACTCACACCCCTGGTTTCTTTGCATTTATTTTCTGAGGTCTTTTTCGCAGCCAACACCGCCCCCTCGCCCATCCCACCCAAATTCACATAATTTTGTGCACGCGCGTGCGGTTGGGCCGGTCCGATCGTTTCGCTCTTCGTTTCTTTTCAAAACAATGTCATTGGGAAACGTAAGGTATAAATATTGGTTTCCCTGCTTCTGCGCCATTTTCCCCCTTTTCTCTGGCCCCCATTTATGGGGAAGGAAGGGGGAAGTGGGGATGGTCAAAATTCTACCACTAAGTAGGCTAATTCCCTCACAACTCTTCCACGGCGTGACATCCGTGACACAGATATCCTGGTGGCGTGTGGAAAGCCATTTGATTGTTTGTCTTTTTCGCGTCATAATTTCATTTCCAAGAAAAATACAGACCACAACAATCGGCTTGGCGTGTTGGAGAGAAGAGGTGTGTCTTTTTTGGAGGTGAGGGTGTTTGCAGCGGCAGGAATGGGAAGGTGACAAACAATAAATAAATACAACGGCAGGTCAAAGGTTAAGCAAACGCGCGCTGAAGGAACGTCAAACAACACGATTCAGTAATTTAATGAGCTTTTAAATCGGGTTTATCCTGTGCTGTTAATTGTAACAAAAGCACATTTAAAATTACGCGATAAGGGGTATTCGTTGATGAGACAAGAAAAATGCACCTTGAAAAATGCACCAAACTGAGTTTCTAACTAATAAAGCCAGCAAACATTTTTCGCTCTTTTAAGCCATTAGTGTATACATCTAACATGATTTATCTTTTTTTCTAAATTCTTTCCCTCCCAAAGCCGCCTTCCAATTTTTACCATAATGGCCGACCACACTTAGGTGTGCGACAAAACGATTCCCGAGCTGTTAGTAAATTGTGAAATTAAGAAGCTGTTTGGTGGGGTAAATAAAATTCGGGAAATGATTTACGTACCTACCCCCCGCTCAACTCAACAGCACCATTTGACCGGTTTGTTCGACGAGTGTTGCCCCCAGCTCGGCGGGATGTTTCTAAAAAAGCAAGGACCATAAATTTTCTTCGAGCTGCTTTTGTAGTGAAAACTGCGGCCGTGCGCCGTCCACAGTCGATCTCACTCCCAGCATTACCGTGGTAGGGCAACGCAACAGAAAAGGAGGGCTATGCGAAATGGCGGAAAGAAAGGCATCCCATTAACCAGTGGCCACTACTACTACTACGCGCACACCGTGGGTCAGTGAATTGGGGACAAAGTTTACGACCGTGCGCCTTTTGCTTGTTGTGCTGGTTGGGTACGCATCGTCCCCCAAGGGTCTGCGGCGTGGTTGACAAATGATTGGGGCCGCACTAAAAACGCTGTCGGAAGGCGAGATTACTGTGCGCTTTAGAGGGGTTGGGGTGGGGAGTTAGGACCGAGCGGGTCATAATTTACAACCATTTAATAGCGAAGTGAGCGAACATTTAATTCTAAACACATGTTAAACATGAGCGTTTAACACCACTCGGGTTTTCTGCCTGTTTGTTGCAGTGTGAAGGGGGGGAAAAAAGGATTCAGAGGCGAAAAAAAGATTCCTCTCCCCGACGGGGAATCGAACCCCGGTCTCCCGCGTGACAGGCGGGGATACTGACCACTATACTATCGAGGAAGTCGAGAGAACCGGCGCTTAAAGCGCATGTGCTCATTTCGCTCTTTTTTGTGTACATCGGTTCGCTTTTTGTTTGAGCTAAGAGGAATGTTCAATGTTACTTATTTTCACGTTGCTGCTACTGATAACATTAGTCACTGCCGTTTGTGGCCCGGTAAAACAATCTCAAATAATGAATATGATGAATACATAAAACATTATCATAAAAATATAACTTAAACAGCACAATTTATGCTTTAAATAATTTGCAATATTGTTTAAACAGTTGTCAATTAAAACTGCTGAAACTTTGTTAGACTATTGAATTTTCCAAAAAAGAGTGTTTTAAAACATTCAATACTAAACAAGAGATAGAAAACACGAATTACAGCAGAATTGTTTTGTTTAGTAGAAGTTTCTAATCAAAACTGTACAAATAATAACTATTTTTCGGACTTCTCATTGCTTGTTTGTAATTCAACAACCGCATCTGTATGCTAATCGAAACATAGCATGTTGATGTATCTCTTTCTCTTATGCTTTATATCCGAATCACTGAGGTGATGATAACCGGTTCCTTCGCGCAACATGTTAGTGGTGGGAGACAAACTTCAATGCGGACGATAATTCTCCCATTCGCTTGATACCAATTTTCATGTTGAGCGTTTACTCCATGATGGTCCATTTGATGGCTGACCATAACCCTCCATTTTGAATGTTAACACAGTGGGAGTTAATAAACACTGAATGCTGAGTATTGATTTTGGAATTAAAATCACATAAAGTGTTTGAAAATAAAGCCGAAAAATAATAAATAACATGCACAGTATCTATTTCGAAATACTTGAAAAAACCTTACTTCCATGATCCATTTTTTATTCGCTGTCTCTTTCCTCGTACACCGATCACCAAAGTATCAACCAAGAACAATTCTATTAAAAGGCAATGAAATTCCCATTGCAGAACCCCTACGCCCCCGTCCGTACCGTTCCGCCCCAAGCCACCGTTAGGGGGCCGGATGGAGGGGACGACGGCCGGTGTTTTGATAAATCGGTGCAGCTAAAATTAACACCCACTTCTCACCACTCGCTACACAGCCGATGAAAAGGGACCTTCCCCGGCACGCGTGCCCTCGCACGAAGGCAGCCCAGTCTCCCAAAAACGAAGATGTCATCGGACACAATGTAAATGAGCCAAACGACAGCTATTAGTTCGCTGTCACCCCCCGGCCGCACCATTGCACCGTGGTCCGGGGCCATTTTTCCTCTCACGCACTTCGTTGTCTCCCGGCGCAATTGGAAAACGATCCGTCTCTGCACGGTTTTACGGAAGTGGCGCGCGACACTCGAAATGCCTTCCGGCAAACGCAGAAGCGGCTGGTGTTGCATTTCCCCGCGCACGCTTGCACACTTGAGTAATTATCCCGCTTCGAGTGAGAGCAAGGAAAAATTCGGCTAAAGATAAACGCGAGGAACTGATAGAGATAGAGCTTGAAACACCGGTTTGACACCGCCGTTCGCTCCATTAGTTGCGAGATTCAATCAAGCCGAAAGACCCGGCATACCTCTTCCCGGGACGTTTACAGCCCCAGAGTGGACGCAAACACAACAACACCCGCACAACACAGCTCTCGGGGGCCCGGGTGAGCGGGTGGGTGTGACGCGGACAACAGCCCTCAAAGTGGTGTGTCCGATCGGTAGCGGACGGGGCTGGTGGCATCAGGCATTAGACTGCCATTTATATTCGCCCAAAAGCCGAGTTGCTCTTCCCCGGGGTTCCGTCTTGTGTCGCTTTCGCAAGGACCCAGTTGCAGTGTGGCATCGGCCACGATCGTCTCAAGTGGGTGCCCGCGCTCACAAAGCGGCCCACTAGCCGTGCTCTTTCGACTTCCAACAGCTGTTCCGAATATTTCAATTAGAATACAGCGCACGCACCCGAAACATCACTTGGAGCGGTGTTATTGAGCAGCAGCAGCAGCAAAAAAGTGTGTCCCTCCTGAAGACACACCACTCGCTTTCCACCAAAGTGTGGCGCATTTTTCCCGAATCACGCTTGCCCCGATACACCTACACATTAAAAATAGCGATCATTCCCACCCGGGGCCCGCCCTCGTTCGTCCCCTCCTCGGTCTATATATGTGTTCCATTTTGTCCACCGGTTTTGTAGCTCTTGTGTGAGCGTTTTTTTTTGTTCCTCATTTCCTCCAACAAAAGTGTGTAATTTTTCGTGGTTCACTGGACAAGCGCACGGTTCAAGCGACACATGCGTGACAACGAGCTGAACGAGCGGCTGCTGGGGGAAAAAGGCTGAAAGAGAAAACCCCCCGACACAACACTGATGCGTAGATAATCGAAATCGGGCGAAGGGACCAGAAAAAAACGGCGAGTAGAAGAGAGGCGACGAAGAAGCAGATCGCGCCGGAGAGAGCATGATCGCCGACATAATCGGATGTCGTAAAATATGAAGTGATAATGTTTTCCATAACCTTGTCATACAAGGATACACTCATGTGTAGCGTTTCAATCACCGGCAGCTCCACTCCGCTACGGATACGGAGGAGAAAAGTGTCGTGATCGATTGTGAGTTGGGATGTGATCGGAGAGGTTCGCGCGCTGTGTGTTGGATGGGGTTAGCTAGTCGGGAGCTTAGGCGGGTTAGCATGTAGAACATCACAATGAGATGTTGTAAATAAAACATGACGGTTTGAATCAAGTATGATGCTATAGATTATGTTAGGAGGTTTAGTTAAGATCAGCTCAGAAGATGTTGTTAGATCACTATTTGTATCATGGCGTGGTGAGCTTCAGGGACATGGTTTTACACATAATTTCGCATAACTTATTGAATAATTGCTCTTTCCGAGGTACTGGGATGTGCAATAAAGTCTTTTTGGTGCAATAAAACGACTTCATAAACGACCAAAATGAGTATCCTTACACAGAAAGCAGCTTTTGTGTTTCAATCATTTGGCAAGCCAGGTACTCTAACAGAAATATAGAATCCATCTAAAACAGAGATGTGTTTAAATGTCATTTACATCACTTCAAAATATGAAATGTGACATGTAATATCTCATAGAGTCATCGTACCCGTTTTGAGTAAAATGTAATTTAGATTTGAAGATCTGAAAATAGTACTAAAAACAAGACATACTAAGAAATAAAATAAATCCCCAGTGATTAACACACAATTCTCTTGAAATTGTGAATTTAAAAATCACTACAAAAACGTGGGTCCATAATCAGAAAACGTTTAAAACACTTTCAAATACATCGCTGCGGGCAAATCTTGTAAAACGATACAATCCTCCCAATAAAATATGATACTAAACATGTTTCTGTTTATTTCAACACCATACGATCGTTTGTAATGATGATGTTCTGTTGCTTACGGCTCGATTTATGACACCGGCTAATGTAATAGCATTTTATTATCCGTCATAAAGTGACACACACACACACTAGCTACTACAAGGTGGGCTGTTGTGGGACTAAATTGAAGTGTATAATAGCATCCTCTACCACCCACCACTACGTCTAGTCGCCATAATAGCTCCATCGTAAATCAATACACCACTCTTACACCGTAACACAGCATCTCTCAACCTTTAGGGTTCATGAAATAGTAAAAAAATCCACCAGCGTGTGACTTGGTGCCGGCTGGCTTTTCCGACACACCACGCTCGGTGTAAAAACGATGACGGAAATATGATCGCACACCGCTGTTTCGCCCGTTAATTTTCAACAAATTAAAAAGTATTAAAACACACAACCCATCGGCTCCAACAGAGTGGCGAGTGTGTGGCGTGTGTGTGTGTGTGTAAGAAGCAAATAAAGAGGAAAAAATGTCATAAAATTATCACCACCTTTCAACAGGCGGCAGCAGGATCGCGAGGCGCCTCCTGGCATCGTAACTCATCCGCCGCTTGATCTGCGCTGTGGAACGAAGATGTTGTTTTTAATGCAGTTGAATATATGACGACAAGATACACCGATTTCCAACAAGCGGAAAGATGAAGATGCAGAAATGAGGAACGTTGCTTGAATTTGAATAATGCTCTTGTGCGTTCGTGTTGTGTGTGTGAACCACTAAAGAGATATTGTTCTTGACAGCTCCATTAAATCCGGTGTAGCTCTATTACCGTAACGAGCAGTGCAGTTAAGGGACCATCATATTCCATTGGTTTCATTCCTCTCACCTAACCTGTCACATAGATTGCTCCTACCTTCGCGCTTAATAGCGCCGCAAAACGTTTCGCAAGGCACAGGCAGCTACATTTGTCATCGATTACCATTCCGCGATGACAATTGTTTGTTATTTTTACCGCACCATCACATGCATCATAAACTTGCTTCTCCAAGGGGTGCCGGACTGCCGTCCGGGAGAAGCTGTCGGGAAATTTCAATGGCATTCTTTCGAAGGCAGCAGAACAACACGCGGCGCTGGCTTTAAATGCATCTGCCCCCGGTCTGTCCAACCGGCGTGTGGAGTTCTTCGACTGGCAGCACTGGGATTAAGGGCTGCGGATGTGTAAATCCCACCGCGAGAGGCCCGATGGAAAGAACCGGGGCCGAACTCCAGCCCAACCGCGGCGAGGCCAAACCCTGTCATCCCTTGAGGTCGTTGCGGTCGGGTCAGCACTATGCTCGGGATCGCTTCTACCAAGACCTTTCCGATATGTTGTTAGTGACTTCTCGTTTCACTAGCTGTTGCGAGATCAGTTGTCGTCTCTTTCGAACTCGCACAGTCACAACGGGCAGCTGTGAAGATCGTGTAGACTAGACATAGCCAGCCCCGTCGCATTGATCCGCATGCTATGCACAACACTGGCCTGCCGTGTTCTCAAATTTCCGGTCTCAACTTTTAAAACCGTGCCAGTTGCGCGGGTTCAAACACCCGTCGAATTGACCTTCATCTTCAAGTGGAAGAGAGAGAAAAGTGAAACTCAATTTGTCGCCGCAATTCGACACGTTTTTGCAGACATGCTGCGGTGTGTGCATGTTGTGCGCGATCGGTAACTCTCGTTAGCGATAACTGAATCATGGTGCAAGCGCGCTGTGAGAAACTGTACAGAAATTGGCATCGCATCTCCAAGAAGTAAAGAGGCTGTTATTGCAGCGCAAAGCCCTGCTGCGTCACGGCCGTGTGCATGACTGCTACACTTACACCTACCTATCAGCGAAACACATCTCCCTGTGGCACACCGGGGTCTCCCGTGTGTGTGCACGATCGATTCGCTAAACTCCGAGCGAGGCTGCTGCTGCGATAAGAGAGCGAAATGCAATTGCGCGCCGGAATAGGGGGAACGGTGAAAAGCGTTGCAACCTGCTGCAAACTGCGCCGCAGAATTTGTGAGCACCAATTGCACTGCTGCATGACGACGCTGTTGTGATAGCGATCGAGATGTGCGTATGTGTGTTTCTTTTCTTTTTAAATGCAGTAACGACCTCGGCCAAAGAATTGGAATTGGTTCTATGTTTTGTAGCCAGTTAAGGTGTACAGTAATGGGAAAATTCTGCACGCATTTTAAGGCGCACTGTTAAGGCCGTAACTGGTGTGACGCGAGATTAAGCGCGAAATCGGTGATGGTGCAGAACCAAGTTTAATGAAGTTAACAGCAAAATGGTTTGAACAGAAAGGGGCATAATTTATGAAGTCGCTTTGTTGGGTTGTTTTTAGGGTTATCATCCAATTACAACATTTTTATACACTCCTCCTAGAACGACAGACATCAAATCAGAGGGAAAGGCTGTAAAGCAAACACCACCGGGAGCCTTAAGCTTCTTGCGCAGAAATGTGAATAATGCTAAACAAAAATGTATTCCGCATGATTATTCCCCTCCCAAGATGAAAGAAAGAGAGTGAGAAAACGATTTTATGAAAAGAACACGCCTGCCCACCGTATTGCCCAGAATCATTTAGGTGCAAGATTTATGGCGTTGCTTTGCTCTCTTAAATTAGAAATTGTACAACAAAATGGTCATAAAAATCGGGCGACGGATCAGAGCGTCTGTCTGGGTACGAAAGTTTCACTCACGAACCCCTCACAAAACAGAAGTTGCTTTATGCGTTTCCTTGTTGGTTTCCTTCCCTCTGAGTATTTGAATGTGTGTATTTTGTTTTCACACCGATCGTGCAAGGTGTGATATAAAGCATCCCAAAACTCGGTCAGAAGGTCAACCACAGAGCGGGTCTAAATACTGACACTTGTCTGCCTTTTTTACCTTCCACCACGTGGCCGGGGAAAAAGGGCAAACCAATAAAGCTGCACATGGGGACGGGTAGGGAATAAAAACATACACACGGCCAGCCCGGGCCGATTTTTGCGGCCCGTTGTTATCAATCTAAATTATTTGACTGTTACAAATGTAAATATTTTCCTTTTGCTGCACCCGTAACTGTGGGGTTCAACCACATCCGGAGGGTGAGTGTGTGTTAGTTTACTGTAAATTAGTGTCACACACACACACGCTCGACAGTTTTTTTTTGGTTCAGTGTGAAAGAGGCCAAAAAATCCTTGTCGATCCGTCATGAAGATCGCGTGCCGATCGGAAGTGAAAATGGACATTCGTACATCAAAACAACAGTGTGTCGCACCCTGGGGGAGGCAGTTTTGATTTTGTGAGTCTAAATAAATATTATGTATTTGTGTTTTTCTGTTATGAAAACTTCTCTCTACACCAGCCGGTGAAGCGATCTCCGAGCGGGTTGCTTTTTGTACTCCCGCACACTTTTACATGCCAGTAAATTTTGGTGTAAATTTGCTAGCCATTCGAGTGATTTAGTGGTTGAAATTGAGCGAGACTTTACCGAATCCACCGAACGAAATGGAAGATGGCGGTGATCGTAATTCGGATGTAGCGGAAGCTAGCGGAAGAAAATGATTTTTTTTAGCCAACGTCCAACGTCAACGCGTCCCGACGAACAGTGCCATTAATCACGTGCTAATGGAGCAGAAACCTTCACCCTGACGGAATGTCTTTAATTCGTGTCGCTGGCTGCAACTGATTGGGGTAGATTTGCTATAAGAAAGGTATAAATTTAAAGCAAAAAGTGGGGAAAAAGACGCAGTACCGTTTGCAGAGGAATTTCTGTCGTATCTATCTTCTGGTGTTACTTGATCATCGCCACACACACACACACGCGCGCCCGCGCGCACACGCACTGTAGTTGATTATGCTGCATTAAAAATGACGCAATGTAGAACCACCACAAGACACCTTCCTTGGCTAAGAAGGTGTGAAATTAAACACAACCTTTCTAAGCATTCGCAGTCATCCATCGTCGGTGGTCGGTGCACGTGTTGCTTTTGCGTTTGAAAATCACTAAAGAGCTCATTTTGCTTGCCTAGAACTTGCACTGCCAACCCTTAGATATGGCCCTTCAGAGAGGTTCGCAACAAAAGAGGCCGTATTTTCCCCGGAAATTCCCCAGATGTGCTCGTGTGGCAAACAGATCCAGTCGCAGATTCATGGCTCGTGCTCAACTTCCGAAGAATTCCAGTGGAGCCGTCCGAGCAGCAGGCGCCCCCGGGTTCGTATCGGGTTGAACATGAGCACTGCTCCGATTACTTTGTTCCGTTGGTTTTATCGCACTGGCCCGATTTGTGCAATGTCACAGTGATCACCGTGAGAAAATTGGATCTTTATGAGAGGGGGTTGCTATCGCAACAACACCGCAAAACAACAACAGCTATATGGCGCATTCTGAGCGGCGCGATCATCGATCAGCAGGAACAAGTTGACCTACAAAAAAACCCCGTGTCGCGACGTTTTATCACATTCGAATGCAAGTGAGTGCGTTGTCATTGCATACCGTTTGTACGTGGTCATGCATCCGCTCTATGTGCTGCTGCTGATGCTGCGAATAAACTTTTTCGGTATAAAAATAATTAAAAATCCCTCATTCGAACCATTCGAGGTAGTGGCGGCTGTGGCGAAATGGTTCAAGGCTAATGTGCGAACGAACCCCCATGCCCGGGATGCACTCAAACAAAATGTGTTAATTTTTAATTGCAAAATAATTGTTTACCTCAGTGGTTGTCGGTGCTGCAGAGGGTTGGGCATTTATATCACTGTGCGCTTTTTCCTTTCATTTTAACGACACCCTGTCTAGAAGCAGTGAAATGTGGTTAAAAAAGACACTTTTGCTATATAAATTTCAATTTGCCGTCCAAGAAGGGATTGTTGAGGTGAGTGATTTATTTTCATTCTGTTTTGTGTGGGTAACAGTGCTCACTGCTGTGTTGGATGTTGTATCACATGATTGTACTTATTATTGCAATGCAGATAAAAATATAATTTTGATTCAATCTTAAAATTAAATATGATTGGTAGTTAACCTCGGGTTTGATCACAAAGGCAATTGAGCTTTCAAGTCAATTCCTAAATACCTATGTTCAGAATGACTTGCAGATGACGATAGACGATGACAAAAAATAATATAATCATCTTATATCGTGTTGCTCCCGTAGCTCTTTTCTCGTCCAATCCTAAATATCAGATAAAATAAACTCTTCAGAACGTTAATTCTAACTACCACGAAATATAAGCTTATATCAAATTTGATCATGGTCCTCCATACAAAGCAATCTTGCTACTATTAATCAGAAATAAATGGAATTATGTTAGTTGATTTCAAATAATCATTCTCTTTTTTGCACATCATCAGCGAAGATTACACCCATAACAAGGTCACGTACTTAGGCTAAGTTCTACAGCGTTTAGATTATGGGGAATAACGAATAATCTTCCATTCAAGGCATTGAAGTTGGTATTTCATGACTGGGGCATTTGTAGCAGTTGGGTTCACTGTAACGATGTTCCTCCAGTTCCTCCAAATGTCAAATAAGATCCTGTAAGTCCTTAAACCTCTGCTCGATTGTTTCGTCTTTTGATACTTTTCCAAAACAGATTGGCACAATGGTGATGCGCGTAAATTTAAAGCATTTCCCTGCAGTACACTCGAAAGTCGAAATACACAACATAAACCAACAGCGCTGAGGCAAAACTACACCCCATGAATCGAACTTCCGCGAACGAGCGTGCCTTTCCGACCATTTTCCGGGCGATCAAGCACGTCACAACAGATGCTGCTGCAGGGGTGGTGCAGCCAGGAGTGCCGGTTTTGCACTGCAGGGGTGGGCGATTGTTGGCGGTCTGCCGGTTTCACATCGGGCCACTTCACCATTTGTTGTGAGTTCAAAAGCCACACGCTGCTGACGTCGTGGGTGTCCTCGCAACTCTACGGCAAGCGCAACCGCCACTCCAGCCTCTGAGTAGATGCAAGACGTAACAAAATGCAGCTAGTGAACGAGCGAGAAAAAGAGCTTCAATTCATTCTCTGTTGCTTAAATCTCCGTCTTGTTTCTTCGTGCTTTGCACTAAATCGTACGTTGTCACGTAATCACGTTAGACTCCTACCGTGACCATCCGCTTTATCTTCCGGTCGGTACAGATCCTGCCAATGACCGCCCCAAGATCGACCGAAAGGCACGAAACAAGCACGGAAGGGAGTGGCGCGAGATCCCAAATCAAACCTGAACCGTGTCCAATAAAGAGTGCCTTCGGATGCAAGATTACGGTGTCGTTGGCTCCGCCGTTGCGTCGTTGGATGAAAAGCGCTGAAAAGCGATGCAACCGATGCCCGTATCACGGCGGCTAAGAGGAACGCATCTTGCACGGATCTCCGACCGCAGTGACCGACCGCGAGCCAACCGAATCCGCACGTAATGGCCGCGCGATTGGGAGTGATTTATGGGCGTAATTAAATCACTTCTTGGGTATGTCTTCCCCTGCCCGGTGACTGGTTTCAACAAGCAGACACACACACGCACACCCAGCGTCGGGCAGAGGAGGTGATGTTGATGTTCTTTCCTGTTTTTTGTTGTCTTACATTTCAGCTTGCTGTGAATTCGTGAATTGAAAACGGTGGGGGAAATCACCATTTTGTTTGCGCACTCTTGCACATGCACCAACCGTTGCATTTGCAGTTGCAGGTTTCTTGTTTACGTTTACTGCAATGTAGAGCTATGTCTAGGGCGTAGGTAATGAGATATTGGATAAGTGAGAAGGATAAATTGCATTCATGCAAGTTTTTATTGTAAACCTCAATCAATACTAATTTCATGACAAAATTAATTTAAAATAATTTGAAAAGCATTCCAATTAATATGTAATTATTTCCTATTTTTTCCAGAACATTATCAGCATGCCGACCAAGATCAAGCAAGAGGGCTTCAACGTATTAAGTCATCTAGGTATGTTGCGTATGCCTTCCTTTCCATTTGAATATCACGTTTATTTAGGACAAACGATCAGGTTTTAAGATAGCGCACGCCGTGAATGAGGCAACATGTTTGATTAACTACATAACCAAAGCTAGCGTCATAGTGCGCCCCGGCACTCGTAACTAGGTTTCTCGGACATTGGTTCGCTCGCCGTATCAGCATGAGCAATGCTTCCCCACAATGGACAAAAGGACACCCATAGCCACGCTTGAGTGCTGTTATGGCCGCGCGGCAAATGGGCATAGAATTGCCATTGACACTATAGTAACGGGCAAAGTGGAGCATCGTCATCATCATCATCATCCCATCCGCTTGCTCGTTCATATCGATGGAGCAGCAACGAAAGAAGGAAAAAAATGGAATCCATGCTATCAGCTCGCAATGACCCACGGTGAACCTTTTTCAATCGCTTATCAACAGCGCTTACTCTTCTTCTCTGACGTTGCGAGAGTGTTGAGGGAAATCGGATGAGAATCGTGCCTAACAGCGGAGCCGTCCTGTGTTGCGTAAAAACGGCTCTGCCTTCAAGATAGGTGGCGGGTAAGGGCTGGATGGGAAGGGTAGGCGTGGTATGCATCTTGACAGTCGTGTATGCTCGTGCGGCCACATGTCCGGAACGATAGGACAACAGTACAAAAAAAAACAACATGAACTTTTACCAACCAATGACTGGCAGCAGCATCTTTTGTTGGTTGTACGGCTGCGGGTTCAGGTTTAACACTCTCCCCTCGTTTAACACACAGATACTACGTAGTAACAGGGCAATGATAATGAGTGATAGAATTTCGTTAATTTTAGCTCCAATACAAAGTTACTTATTTCAGTGATTTTGTTTGGCACTTTTAATCCATCACTCTTTCTCATACACACATCAACTATTCATGCACTCTGATTTCAGACGTGTACCACCCGCTTGCAGTATCGCTCCCAGCGTACGATCAGGTGAAATCTTCATCGCCCTCCTCCCTGCAGCAGCTGCCGACCGTGATCGAGCGGCTGCACGAGGAAACGGGAAGCTCACCCGACCATCAACATCAGCATCTTGCACAGCAGCAGCACCAGCAGCAACACCAGCAGCAGCAACACCAGCAGCAGCAACACCAGCAGCAGCAACAACAACTGCATCATAACATCGGTTCGTTGGCGCTATCATCCTCCAAACCGTCCAGCCAGGGTCCGGATGAGCTGCCGAGCAATAGCTTAGCACCGGATGATCTGCACGGTGGCCAGATACCGACAACGCTTCCCCAACCCAACTCCACTAACAACAATAACAACAACCACACACCAAACCAGAATCAGACCACTAGCAACCAGAGCTCCACAAACTCTACCACCAGCAATGGTGGAGCATCGACGGTCAGCAACAGCAGTACGACTAACAGCAGCAGGTTAGAAGATGGTTTCTGGAGTGTCTGAACGTATCATTAACCATGATTCCTATCCCCCAGTCTATCCACATACGATTGCAGCTCCACCACAAGTCCGACGGGCAGCCGGAACTCGAATGTGAAGCCACCGTACAGCTATGTGGCGTTAATTGCAATGGCGATACAGGTAAGATGGCTTCTTGCTTGGAAGATCTTAGGGAATTTCCTCACACGCCAGGATGTAATAATGCCCTGATAGGCAATATGTGTTATAAGGTAGCGTCTACCCTCTGCGTGATGTATGGCCGTGTGATCACAGCTCAAATGCAATTAGTCAAGGCGTTTAACGGTTCATCCTGTTTGCCATCGTCCAACCTACCAACAGGTTGACAAATTTTCCACCAACAACTTGGCAAAAATGATTGATCGTATGCGCTGCAATAGTATTACCTTATGCAGCCGGCAGAACAATGTGTTGCAACACGCATCACTTTCCCCGGTTCAATTGCCTCGGACTGCCGAGGCACCAAACACTGATGATCGCAATACGTCTTCAAAATCTTTCGTAAGACGTGAATGTCAACCATCTATCCCCATCTATCCATTACCATCACTTTTCAACCTTCCTCGAGGATGGGAGCGGTTCGGTCGACGGCGACGGCATAGTACGTCCTTACTAGGCGGCCCTATAATTTTTTTTCGCTCCCAGTCCATTGCCGGTTGCTTGTCAAATCAACCAGTTTGAGTGATGATTGTGTCACAAATTATAACTCTCTTCACGATGCAGCGCAGCGCACCTCGCAACGGGCAAATTGTGGGAATGATGGTAAGGGCGAGAGGTTTATAAATCGCACTTTAATCCGACGCCACGGCGCGAGACTGTCTGAAGTCTTTTGCATCGCACCGCCGCAGATAGATCGGTCGGATCAAATTCTTCCCAGTGCCGAATTTCGTGGGAGGTGGACGAACGGTCTACGGGGAAAATGAGCACGATTATTAACGCGCGCGTAGTAGTTTATATTTATCATCGAAAGTTGCCCCGTGGCAGCATCAGATCCTGTGACAGTTTGGATCTGATCTCACGATCAAGATCACCAGGGCCTAGGGTCTAGCGAGAAAGGTTAAGTTTACGTGTGGGAAGGGAAGGAAAGTCGAAATGAGCGAGATACATATTATAACAAATCTTCTAATTTAATTCTAGTGCGGGGTATGCACTGCAACAGTTTGTCTTAATTAGTGCAGTTAATCTTGTGTAAATGATCTTGCTCCAAAGCAACAATACAGTTTTTAAAACAAAAACTCACACATTTGGAGTATCTTTTACGTGGCAACAAGGTGCTACCGAGGGAATAAATTGTATATTCTTAATACGTTTGCGTTACCATGAAGCTAGAATTTATTGAACCACGTGGAAGCTCCCTACTTATCAGCCTATTCGGGACCGTATTCTCTCTTTCTCTTCCTCTTCCCTCTTTCTACCGCGATCACCATCGGGGTTACTGCAGAGCTCACAGATGAAGCGTGCAACGTTGAGTGAAATCTACGGTTACATCACCTCCCGGTTTCCGTACTACGAGAAGAACAAGAAGGGCTGGCAGAACTCGATCCGCCACAATCTCAGCCTGAACGAGTGCTTCGTGAAGATTCCGCGGGAGGGCGGTGGCGAGCGGAAGGGCAACTACTGGACGCTTGACCCGCAGTACGAGGACATGTTCGAGAATGGCAACTACAAGCGTCGCCGACGGATGAAGCGCCCGTACCGGACTGGACACTACTCGAAAATGTTCGGCGACTCGTACGTGACCAACCCGGGCAACTTTGGCCATCGGCCGGTGTTTGCGCAGAATCCCTATCAGACCTATCCACGCTACGATGCCGGGTAGGTTGTGGCAGTACGGCTGTTCGGCACGCACGCGTTGCAAGACACCGAGATGTGATATTTCGTGTTCCATCGGAAGGGTTAGTGATATGTTTTCTTTGTTTTTGTCATCCCTGCAGCGCACCCTGGATGCCGACAACGCAGCTGAGCAGCTACACGTCCTGCTCGAGCCGTACTAACTACACCTACTCAGCACCGGTAAGTAAGACACATGCACACGCTAGCAGATCGTATGTCAACCTTTCTTTATCTAGTATAATTTTTCGCAGCTCCAACAGTCGGTACAACCGGTAACGATCAACACGTACGGATCGCTGTCCAACAATCTAGGTGAGTGGTGCACTTGCGATGGGTGAATCGATAAGAATGTAGTCAATAATTGGAGGGGTTTTCTCTTAATTGTGGTTACTCTTGTACAGACACTTTCGCCGTTTCGGGCAGCACAACACCTCCCTGCGCACGGCGGTTCGAGCCACACTATCCCTATTGGGACACGACCTGTAAGTATCCGCACGCCTCTTCAGTTACAGAATTTCCATACTAAGCTAGCTTGTCTTTACCCTTATCTCAATACACTAACCAGTACCTTTGCCGGTGGTTAAAGACGAACCGACGAATCAGATGAGCGTATCCTCATCGCAACAGAACTCCTACCAGAAGTCGTACCTGTCCCAACCCTAACGGTTAATCGGTAACGTCGGTGACGTTCGCTCCAATCCCCCGAGCAGTAGTGTGACGGCCGATACGGACTCCACCAGCAACAACGACAGCTTCATGCGTAACCTGTGGCAACTGTCGTCAGCGTACCATCGCCGGCGTTTGCTGGAGTAAGGTAGTTAGACGCGCCGCACGTCTGTGGAAAGCTTCTAAAGCACTATCTATTATTACTGAACAGACACGATCACTCAAAGTAGGAAAACGGTAGCAAGTGAATGCTATTGTTGTGTATGTCTTTTATGCTGTGTAAATTTGCTTTTTTCGGTTTTCTTCTTAGGTACCATTTATTTGTCTAACGCCTTTCAAATAGATGCTTATAAGCTCATCTCTCTTTCGAAACGGAAAATGATAGCTCTCCGAGGCAAATAGTTTGATAGCTTTGTTTAGATCATTTGATCTGTTTTCTTTGTATTTATTAACTCGTAACACAAATCGATGCTACTATCTGTATCCTCCAGCAAAGCAAGATGCTAACTGTACCAAACCAAACTCAAGCCCCGCAGACACATTGGAGGCTCGGATCCGAAGACAAGGGAAGCATGAAATTTACCGTCCAAAATTTGCTAATACATAGTCGAAAGTTACAACGAGGCATTTGTTTTTATTTTGCTGAGGAAAAAAACAAAAATGGGGTAACAAAAGGTTTTAAGGACAAGTAACGTATATTTGTAGTAACTCTTAGGATTATGTCTCTGCAGCAACTACACACAAACACTCTGTACAGCCATCAACAATCAATGTGCGCGCATTGTAAGCGTATTGTAGAGAATAAAATACTGTCAAACAAATAAACCAACCTGTGTCTTTTCCTGCGCGAGTTTCCCAGCTTCAAGGTAGCTCTGTTTTGCTTGAATTAAATTTATTTCACACCTCTTTTCCCCACCGACGGCGACAGGGGTGGCGTTACATGGGCAGCAAATATTTCAACGATTTAATGCATCAATACGGGATGTGACAGAGGCTGCGTAGTGTGTTGTGTCCCGTCCCGTCGTGTGTTGCCTCCCCCATCGGGAAGGGGGGGCGATTAATTTCCGAAGAAATGATTATTAATCATAAAGCTGTCGGCTGGCTGTCGTCGGCAATTTTTGTCATATTTTCTTTACGAATCATCTTGAACCCTCGCCGAACACCGTCCAATCATCACATTTCCACAAGGATCACATTTCCGACGCTGCTTCCGATCGCCTCCCTCTGTGTCGCCTCGCTCATCTACAGGGTAAGATCAACGGGCAAAAGATCGAGATCGTCTCTCGTCTGGCGGGGCTTTGCGCATACCACGACCGAGCAAACGTAAGCGTAACTTTTTCTAGTAGCAGCAACCCGCTTGAAATGAGAACTACCCGCCACTCCACTCACCCTTCCACCATATGCCCTTTCCGCTTCCCTTTCCCCACACACAACCGTCTACAAGTGCAGATTCGGAGATGAAAAATTGCAATTTAAGCGCTTTTGATCGTGACTGCTCGATGCTCTGTGTGTGTGTGTTGGCTTGGTTTGCAAATAAAAAGTGAAGTAAAAGGGTACACACACACACAGTGTGTTCGTGTTGGAACGCACTGGCTGTGTTTATTTGTGTGTATGTGAACCGAGGGAAACCAATTGACACCTCTCACCACCATCCCTGGCAACCCAACCTCAACCCAAAGAGAGATCCCAATCGATCGTGTTTCCCAGCCACCGGTGCAGGCAGGGGCAGCGAGCATAATATATTTATGACGATTCAGTGCCACTCGGATACGCAATTGGACACCACGAGCACGAGGGACGCGCGCGGGCATACGCGGGAGATACTGCTGCAACTGCAACTTCTGCTAACTGGTGCAGCACAACCGGGAGGGATAATAATGCACCCGGGGATGCTGTGTTTGGACGGACGCATGCTTAAGTCATGATTTATGCCACCGAATGGGTTTCTCCCGGGGATCATGTTTCACCTACCGGGAGGGATTCCTCCAATGACCCTTTCGCGATGAAGACGTTTCGAGCTTGAGTGGTGTGTTTTGGTTTTTTTTTTCTTCAGTTCGTCTTTAGCTCGCCATGGCGCGATCGTCAAGAAGGTACGTGCATCGGGCGCGGTGTGGCAGGCTAATGAATCTTTGCAGCTGAACAAATTTATCAATTAGGCAGGCGAGATATTTTACACCATCCAGTTCCATGAATCATTGTTGCAAGTGTGGTGCTGATGGTGATGAGGCGATTGATGTTTGGTTCTAATGCTGATGGTACGGGGCTCGGTTAAAAGGGTGGTACAATTTATGAATGTTTAATCGTTTCAATTTTGCCTTTTTATTGCATTCCACCAAAGCACAGGCAATTAAGATTAAGCCTGGAAGGGGAATGAAACTTTGTTTCCATTTCCATGCTATATTTTCCAATTAAGCTATTTTGCAGGAGCTGTAAGTAGGTGACTATAGCAAGTAAATCGTCGATGTGTAAATATAAATAATATAAATATTACTTATGGGTTACTAAAGTTGTTTTTTTGCTCTGTGCAATATGGATTGAATCGTTCTGTATTGCTTGCTCATTAATGAACATTAGAACGAATTTTTGTTGGAATGATGAAATATATCAGATATATCAATCAATTCAAACTGTTTTAGAATCATGAAGCGCATGTTTATTTTAGAGAATTGTAAGTTAAATTAATAAATGTCGATATAAAATATAGAACATAAAAAAAGAAAAAAAAGGTTCAAATTTGTTATGTTTATGTGAAATTTATATCTTTTATAATATAATCTTATACTATTTTGTAAATTAAACAAAGATTTTTATCAAAAACAATATTTTTATTAAAAAATATTCTTAAAAAGATCTTCGTATTAAATTCAAAAGCCAAACATAAACCAAACAATAAGCAATAGAGAAAAATCATGTTGTCAAAATTAAAATCAATAACACTATTGTTCCACAGTAATACTAAAGTAGTCACAAAAAATGTTTCCAAATATCATGACAGCGGTGGGATTCGAACCCACGCCATTTCTGACTGGTGCCTAAAACCAGCGCCTTAGACCGCTCGGCCACGCTGCCCTCCGGGACTGCGCAGAACTCGTTACCGGACTGATGATTTGCGCCCCGGCTGCACGTGCCACTGTTACACGTACAACCAGCACCGTGCTTTTACGTAACTCACCCCTTATCGCACACGGTGGTGGTAGTGGTAGTTGTTATCGCTGTTCAAATGGCTCCGGTTGCTTTTTTTAAATGAATTTTAGATGCTGCGTAAAATTATGTGCTTTATAGTGAGATGATTGTTCATAAGTGTGATAAGTTTCATAGCCAATCTAAAGGTGTTCTTTCACCCTCTAACACTGTCCCTGGTTAGGGGTAGGAGAGAAAATCTATTGATTTTTCAGTCAGCAACAAGTGCACACAAATCTTTCGACTCACATAGCACAACGCAGGCATATAGCGTCTTCCGTTTTAAAGTTACTATAAGAAGACTGTCCGCTGCGTAATGCCATTCTCCAAGATGAAACATTACTAATTAAGCCTCATCATCATTTATCGGTGTGAAGAATACATTTCCTTTCCAACCGGAAATGAGCACGCACGATGAGCGTCGACGATACCGGGCATGTGCTACTCCATTAGTCAAGATTCGTGAGGTGGATTTCTTCTGTTGCCGGTTTTAGTCCATGAAAAACAATAATTTCACATGCACCATTCTGGCACATAATAATCACCACCGAAAACGCGGTCTTTTCCTTCCCAACCCCAAACCCTTGGGGCTTTTTGTTTGTTGCTCGTGAACCGTTCGAATTAACCCTCGCATGATGGATGACAATGTGACAAATATTTAATAATATTTAAGTTGTTTGGTATTTTTACTCCCGAAGCAGCAAGCCAAAATAAACAAATTAGTCCTGTCCAATTTCCCCCTTTTTCTTTTCATTTCCCATCGTTTGAGTACACGGGTGCAACGTTTTCGGGTGCATTTTTCAAGCTTCATGCAGCCCAAGGACACAGAAAGAATAAGACAGAGAGAGAGCGAGAGAGAAAGAGAGAGAGATAGGGAGAGAGAGAGAGAGAGAGAGAGAGAAAGAGAGAGTGTGAAAAGGGAAGACAGCTTAAGCGCATCTTCCATCGAAAGGCGTTCTTCGCTGCACGACGGAAAATGAATAATCGGCACCATCACAATCATCTAAGCTGGGAAACTGCTGCATTTTTCTAAAGAGACACTTATTCACTACAATTCCCCTCGGGAATTCAAATGGATCTCCATCATCAGCCGAAAAGCTGGAAAATGTAAATGATGTACGATGCACTTTTGACTGCACCGAGCGCATCGGGTGCAGCAAATGGAACGGTGCAACTCCTACGAATGGAAGAACGGAGACGATTTTTGGAGGTTTTTGGAAACAAAAACGACACACGTTAGGATTTTTCCATCCCTTGTAGTGGTGGTTCCCTACGGCGGAGGGAATGGTCGTCGGTTGGTTCGTATGCATTTACCACCACTCACTCCCGCCGTCCAGCGTGACGACAGCGTTTAACGCGCGCGAACACGTGTTTTCATAAATGCATGTAATTTATTTCCATCCACTGTTCGCCGTGGCTAACGTTTGCGTTAGTGCGTTTCGAGGGAAGTTGACTGAGAGGAGAGTGGTCCGATTCAAAACCGTGTACGGGGTTTCGTTCCTCAAGTTGGATATTTAAACTGCGACCGGTTGGGATGCAGGTTTAGTTTGGTAGAATGATTTCTTCCCAAGCTTTAGCTGCACTTGAAATCACAAATGATTAGGTTTAATGGTGTTGTACCTGGCTTTTGTAATTATTTTCTAAATAGGACGCATTTAGAATGCTCTATCGATGTACAAGAACCTAACTGCTGGATATATCTTTAGGATGTGATAAATTCATACAAAGTATTGCTTGCATGGAATAATAAAGTAGATAAATCAATCGGTAAAAGATGTATGCCTATGTAAACAAAACACTAAAAATGAAACATTATTAGAAGATGTATAGAAGTCAATAGCTGGAAGCTTCCTGACTTGACGTCTAAAATAAAAATGGTTGGCAACGTTGATTTGCACTGGATTTGCAGTTTAAAAGTTTCATTTTTTGACGAAGTTAATTTTAAAATAAAACGTCAGCAGCTTATTCTATCGAACTTTTTTCGTAAAATAGAAGTATTTTTAACTTTTTAAAGCAATTATAAAAAATTGAACCAGATATCACACAGAAGAGTCGACGATTGCTATACCGTTCTAGTGGAAAAAGGAAGAAATACATGAATAAATAATGACACCTAGAATCCCACTGCAACATTTTATGAGTCACACTGATTATTACATTCAAAGATGGCTTTTGCGTAGGTTAAGTGTTCTTGCTCATCACATTTTCCCCGCAATTCATAAGGCCAGTGAATTCGCAAATGTAACATGTCTGGAAGAAGCCAAGAGCAACGATCATCCTATGGGCGATCTTAAACAGACTTCACAAATATGTATAGGAGCTACATCTACCAAAATCATACCTCATATAAAGAAAGGTGTTAAAAGAACTCCCAAAACATACATAAAACATACATACATAATAAAATGTATGGAGTACGCTGATATGATGTATTCCATGAACTTAAAAATCTTCTTTGTTTGTGATTGTTAAATAAAAATAATCATTGTTTGATTGAACATATGAAGCTGGTTCATATATCAGGAAATCGGGTCGTAGCTACGGAAGAAGGATATCTTCAGCTTGTGCGTCTATTGGATGAACATCATGAGTTCACTTAGTGAAACAGCTATTTAATAGGAATCTCATTTAAACACACGCTCCCGTACAGGAGTTAAATTTTCGCATGAGTTTTTGCATGATTCATCTTGCTGCACCATCATTTCAGCAACCACCATCATCCGAACATCGTTCCCCGGGAATGGAGGCAACGTGATCTTGACCGATTCGGCCCAGCCCGGATCGGTAAATGTCCGGGTGGAGTGGGCCAAACGAAGCAACAAGTGAAAAAAAACGAAGCCAAGAAGCCCTCACACACGGGCACAATGATACGGTGATAACCTTTTCACTGGAAAAACCTCCAGCCGATCCGGGCGCGCACCAGAGCACGATCAGCATCTAAGGACGGTGGAGGCCCGTGGACGTTGATGATACGCGTCATGTGTGGCGCTCAGGCTTTTGCTTAGATTCCAATTTCATCCATCCCTACGAACGCGCGGGGACGAACTGATAAGAAAGAGCCAGCGTGTGTTTGCAGCATGCAAAATGAATCGTTTTATCGCACCGCGCGCATCGCTCCGCTTTGCGCTTTGTGAGGCTGGGGCCGCGCCGCTCCATCATGTCGGTCAAGTTAGGTTTGATTTGCAGCCAAAAATGTGCAACTGTTTCCAGGGAAGCAACAGTTTTGCAGTTGCATCATGCAGGTTTTAGCTGGAAAATGTGCGCTAGTAGGATTGTTTACAAGCTGCATTCAAAGAAATATGAATAAAACACTCATACAAAAATTGGACGTATGAGTTAAGTCTTGCTAATAAAATAACTTTCTCTCCTACCGAAGCTCTGCAGTAAAAGTATTATTTACATTTGCAATCCAATACCCTTACTTCTTCGACGGTAATTAAAATAATTACTTCATCAATGCACACACCCCGCGGCCAGTCGCTTGGTCAGAACGAGTTGTGCAGGGTAAGAATAATACCTAGCCAGAGGCTTCCGTCCCAGTCCGCCCCACCAGTATCAGTTCAATCAGACCGTCGCCACGACAATGTGTTTAATAAAAAAAAAAGGATACCGGAAAAGCATCGCTCATTGCAAACTGACTCTAACATAAACAAATCAGTCACCGGGAAGGCTACACAACACGCGGCTACCAGCAGCTAATTAAACTGGGAGTTCGCTGGGATGTGCAATGCTGTTCCTTGAACTGCTCAGTGCAAATGCGTTTTCTGCGACTTTCGTCTAATCTGTGGCGGGAATCAAATTTACAAAACAATCCATAGCGATTCGCATGGCGATCGTTTCGCTTGTGTCCTGTTGTGTCGATCAAAACAACTGCAATAGACAGGGCGCGGGCGATTGAGCTATAGAGGATTGGTCATAAACTATCTGTAGAAGAAATTAAAAGAAAAAGCACACAACTCTTGCTGATAGCAGATAAGAGCCGAATGTGAATGGTAGGACGGGGAGACATGAGGGAAGATTGTGTTTGATTTACAGTTTTGCTCGATTAGATCTGATAATGCTGTTTGACGTAGAGCGGTTGAAGGGTAAACCGGTAATGCAAGTCCAACAGTCTTTCCGAAGTGCACTAGCTCGGTTTTATTTTTTCATTGCAGAATAAAATCTACCAAAATACGTGGCAGTTAACTGTCATTTTCTAAATTTAATTACAATATAAAATATTTTATTGTTTATGATACACCTCCACTGAACTAGAAAAAAAACACACACATTAAATCCGATACTGATTTATAGAACTGTTTGCCTAAGTTGAGCTGATTATTTAAAGCAACCTACCGAGCCATGTTTAGTTCCGCAGCATCTCCCGTGGATATATAAATAAAGCGCAAAATGTGTTTACAAAACATCTGACCAGTGTCGTGTCCTGTGGTCTGTTTTAACGACCCCACGGCAGGAAACCTTCAGTCACGCTGTGAAAGTGAACCACCGATCGCCGTCACACTCTACACACAGCCATTACACTCCTCTGCTGACCACTAGTTGGTATTATAAATTGCGAAAAAAGCTCATTGCTTAGTGTGAAGCGTGATTGATTAGGACAGAAAGGACGCAATTTCACGGTCTGTGAACCCTAAGTCAGATACTTAGAAGAAAGCTGCAGAATTAGGTCATGATACGTGATTTCTCATCTTAGGAGTACAATTTATCAACGTGTTTCAAAAATGTGTGTACTATAAAACATACTATGTATTAGATAGTGTAGCAATAACAGTATGAGCTCATCTCTTCGGTAAATCTTGTTGAGTCGCTAAAATAATCCACATGACAAGAAAGATAAACAACGTCTAGCATTATGCTGACTTTTGCACAGAAACATTTGTCCTGTTAGTTGCTATATAATCCCTTTGGTAAAGAAGTCACACAGCCAAAGGTAGAATGTCTGTGTTTGAATTAATTTCGGGTCATTACTAATTTTACTTCGTTACTGCATACATTCATACATTCATGTAACGATTTCAGAAGAAGAAATATTTATTTATTTTTTCGATGATTTTCAACAAGTAAAACGTAGCAATACGGCCGAAACCATTCTTTCTGAATAATAAACAAGTAAAACGCAAAGACAGGATTAGACAGTACTCAACTATGCAGCCGAGGTCTTGAGGGGCCCCGAAAAAAGGAACCCACTTCTCGCTCGCAAGTAAATTTGCTTCTCAATCTTTCTCTGGTTTCGAATGCCTCATACAACTTCTTGCTCGACACTTCAGAAGGGCCTACATTCGTGTGACCGATTAAGGCCCTTACTCGGCCGTCGCCGATTACGACAGCCACGGGACATTCGTGATTTATTTAAAAATTCAATTCTCTTTAGGTATTCTTAAATCTTTGAAGATTTACAAGTCTCAAACTATCAGATTTAGATTCATTTATTTAATTTGAACATTTATTCAGGTGCATGATACTGAATCAGAGTTGTTCATCTCTATTTGTTTTCTAACTTACCAGTGCATAATAACACATACTACTAAGCTACTTACTTACACAGAAGATTAGCCTGTACAACTGCATCGCGATCTTAAGAATGTCTGACAGTTGTCTTAGTCATCATCTCATCCAGACGGCCACAAAGATATCCCTTTTTAAAAGGGTTATTTTTCTTAAGAAATTGGACTAACCTTCTCTAGATAATGTGAAAAGACGGACTATGTCGTCCAGAACCCTAACAGTGGCAACCCCTCACATCGCAGCATTGTCATCAATGTGTAGAGTTCCATAGTTCGCCAAGTTCTGTGAGTTCGATCGATCGATGTTCCATTGCTAGCGGGAAATAAGTAGCTCAGATTATGAAAATAAAGTCCGAGGTAATGTAGAAACAAGGCAAAAAGTTGTGACCAGCTTGGAACCTAATGAACTTATTTCAATGCAATATAGTAAGATCCGTCATACAGTTAATCTTCATAGATTTGGATTCCGTAAGTGAGGAATGATAACAAAAATGCGTCTGCTAGGACGAGCAACTTTAATCAGCCAACCGATAAGCGAAATAAGCGTTGATTTTCTTGAAAAATTATAAAGAAACCTTCTACTTCATGCGATACAATAGGAAGTTCTAACTCCACATTTGAGCTTTCCCTATTACAGGCTTTATTTAGAATGTATGTCAGGCGATCAGTATCTAAGAATAAATAATAGTAGAAAGGAACCACTTGTACAGTAATCCTTAGACGTTCAAATTCAAAGCATTCAAATGATCAACCAACACGCGAACACCATCACAACACGCATCTCTCGGCGCCTCTCGGTTTCGGAGGAATCGGAATCGGAGGAGATTGTTTGCGTTTGTTTGTGTATGCCTGACACAGGCGCATGCCAAAACACATGCAAAGGCGAAAATATTGGGCACCGTGAACAGCATGATGTGTCACCAAACCAGTCAATGCGCTAACTAAATTATGTTACACTAAGCGATCTCTATCATCATCCTCACCAGCCGCAGCGCCGTCCGCATCGTCACCGTCGTCTTCGGCGTACAATCGGCGATTCCCACCGGCCGGCTCAACTCTCAACAGCTCATCCGTGTGACCGTGCACCGAAAAGCATTTGTTTGTAAATATTGCGCACTTTGTTTGGTAAACTTTTTTGGCATGTTTACTAAGTCGCATTCGACGTAGAAGTAACACTCGGTTTGTCACCGATCGTTGTCGCACCGTCGCTGGCTTAGGCCAAACAAGCCACGCTTTGAGCAGGGGATAGGAAAATCCTTTTCCAATATCCGTTACACCTTGTTGCTTTGCTTTTCATGCGACAACCGGAAAATTTATTATGCGTATGTGCTCACGGTAGCTTAATGGGGCATCGTGATCATAACAAAGTGTAAATTAACTCTAAATTGCGCCACTGGGAAGAGTTATTATTTCAATTTAGCGATCTTTGTTGTTATTTTGAAACCGGGCGCAACGTTAATCACTTTCACCTTCACTGTTCTTATCCTTACACCTAAGCTTGCCGCCAGTGCTTACAAAACACGCTCGTAATGTGGCTTGTTTACTACACCCATTGAAAAAAGGCGTTCAACAAAAATATGTAATTATTATTATTATTATTTTGTTTCTTTCACAGCTCATTTGAACGTGAAGATTGTACACTGCCATTCCTGCCTTGTATATGTGTGTGTGCATGTATGTGATGTCTACATATTTTGAAAAACATAAAATCCGCACAAGCCAAACCAATTCCAAAACCAAACGCCCAACCCACCCAGCCTCCGCCACTCCATCGGCACATTTACACGCTACCGGTTGGGTTTGGTCCGGGTGTGATTCTGCTAAATGCTAGTAGCCCCTGACAAATGTTTGTAAAATATTTCAGCTTTATTTTTTGTTTACTATACTATGGCTATGTGCCCGCCAGCATTCACTACCAGGGCCGGCTGCTGGGGTTGGGCGTTTGGTTTACGATTGTGTGTGGTTTTTTTTTTCTCTCTCCGTTTTGTTTCGGTATGTTTTCTTTATTTGGGAAGATTATTTGTTTTTGTCAACCGACTCTCGTGCGGTTGGGTTAGGTTATGGCTACAGCTGGAACGCAGGCTTTGCACAGTGATTAAATCTCTGCAATCTGTTGATATTTAACAGTTTTTTTTATGTGATACATGGCGATGATCGATAGCTTGACTAGTTATCCCTAGACTTGAATATAATGAGATACCTTTACTTAACCTCTTTACATCAACCAGCAAACGAATTAATGTTACTACATTTCCAAATGAACTAAGTATGACAAACATTTATATTTCGTATAATAGTACATTATTAATTTACAATTATATCCTATCTGTACATTTGCTTCATTTCTCTGTTGGTTCTGGTTCTTTTAGATTTTAAATTAATTTCAGTATGTTTCTTTACATTCTACACGTTTTGATTGCTACATTTGTTATTCAACAAAAAATATCTCCAAGAATGATCACGTTTTGATTGCTACATTTGTTATTCAACAAAAAATATCTCCAAGTATGATCTATTAAGTACCTCTATATTAACTTACGACTGTGCGTAGAAAAAAAAGAGACCAAAAATAGCACGGAATCGAACATTCCACTACACCAGCATAGGACTTCGTTCTAACGAAGTTCGCTCCAAGAAGCAAGAATCACGGGCACCAAAGAATTAGGAGTCATAATCCTCCATAACCAAGATTAGCAGTTTGCAAATTTTGCGACCGAGTGTTTCACGTCAAGAGACAAATAGATTGTCTAGATTGTCCGAAGCTGCTTGGCGCAAATTGCATTGAAAAAATACTTCTTCTTTCTTTCTGGAACTGGTTCTGGAACTGATCCCGAACTGGTCAACTTTCTGGACATTTAAACTTTCACAATTAATAAATTCGTGATCGTGATCGTAAAAATACGGTTTTGGTCGGAATCGATTCCGGGTATGTCCGAATTTTTATGCAATCGATTTCAGATATTAAGTCTGGAATCTGGAATCAAATTCGGCTAAGAAATCAGAATCGGCTTTGTAATCGAATTCGGTTCCAAAATCAGAATCGGCTCCGGAAACAGAATCGGTTTTAACACCTTCATGAGAATAGGCGATTGGGTCGTATGCAACTACGATTTTATCGATAGCCGCAAAGGATCCAAATGCAATTGCATGTATCTAAATGAGCTCATAAAAATCACGGAACTAATTCTGCTTCTGAAACTTCTAGTTTCAACTCCAGAACAGATTCAGATTCCAATTTCGATGTCCTTTCCATTTCCGGAGTAAATTCTGATTACGGGTCCAGAATCGAAATCGACTCCAGAAACGAAATCGGCTCCAGAATCGGGTAGTTCCGATACTGAAAACCCATAATTAATAAAAAGTAATGTTACATTTCATATTGCATACCTTAAGGCGTTTAACAGCCCGAGCCAAAGAGAACTCTTTTAGTTTTGCCAAATATATGATTGTAAGTATTAAACTAAGTGAAATTCCATAAATTATGTTGAATACAGTCGGTTTCAGCAGATTTATACTTTGCAAAATACAATTTTTGCACATAAAACAATAAATTCACCTATCGAGCACACTAAATCGCGTATCTGCTCGAATTCCAAACACCCATTCAAAGCAGCTCGAAATGTTCATTGGGTCGTGTATTCTGAACTGCCCTGCTGTCACACAAACGTCAGCAAATTGGCAGCAAAAAATATATTGCCGGTGTAGAAACGTGAAGCTACTGCTGTATTTTTCGGTGCATAAAGTAATTTAAAACGTGCTCTAATTAAAAGGCCAAACCCCCTAAAGTTTGGCCCCGTCTCCCACAGCAACTGTTGGTGACCATTGTTCCAACGGATGGTGGTGGATTGCGTTCGTAAATGTCTACTCAGCTTTTTCTCAACTTCCTCAGTAGATTAGTTCCTAGAGGCGGCAGCAGCCCCGGAGCAGCAGTGCGACACTTATCCTCCTTAGTATCTTCTCCCCGTTGCGTTCGATTAATCGTCAGTTCGTCCACAAAGCTACAGCAACAGCCAATCCCCCGACGACACATCGAGTGGAATCCAGCGGTACAGAGTCGCTCGTACGCGGTAGCAGCCAGCCAAAGCGACCCCTCATTCCGAAAGCCCTTCAATTGGGGTTCGAACAAAAAACATCGTGACGTGAAGCTTCGTCTCCAGCTGTTGGAAAACATGACTGATCCAAAGATTGAGGCAGAGCTGGCGCCGTTGCGCGAAGCAGTTAAGGAGCAGGTAGGCCATTCGAGATGCATTTGATGCAGCCTTTCTAAATTTGCGTTTCTAATGATGCAATTTTCTATCTTCCTTTCACCACACGCGCGTACCACCGACAGGGAGACCTGGTACGCAAGCTCAAAAGTGAAGGTGCTCCAGAAATTGACGTGAAGAAAGCGGTCAATGAGCTGAAGGCGCGCAAGAAGGTGCTTGAAGATCGTGAATTGAGCCTCGCTCCCCAGGTGGCCAGCTTCGATCGGGCCCGTATGGAGGATCTGCTGAAGCGACGGTTCTTCTACGACCAAAGCTTTGCCATCTACGGTGGCATTACCGGCCAGTACGACTTTGGACCGATGGGCTGTGCGCTCAAGTCCAATATGATCAATACGTGGCGTCAGTTCTTCGTGCTCGAGGAGCAGATGCTCGAGGTAGATTGTTCCATCCTGACGCCGGAACCGGTCCTGAAGGCGTCCGGCCATGTCGATCGCTTTGCCGATCTGATGACGAAGGACGTAAAGAATGGTGAATGTTTCCGGCTGGATCATCTGATTAAAAATCACCTGGAGAAGCTGGCAGCGGCCAAGGATGCGACGGCGGAGCTGAAGGACGAGTGTGCCGATATCGTGATCAAGCTGGACGGTATGACCAAGGACGAGATGGCAGCGATTCTGCGGAAGTACAACATGAAATCGCCCATCACCGGTAACGATCTGACGGAGCCGATCGAGTTCAACCTAATGTTCGGCACGCAGATCGGACCGACCGGATTGGTGAAGGGTTTCCTGCGTCCCGAAACGGCGCAGGGAATTTTCGTGAACTTCAAGCGACTGCTCGAGTTCAACCAGGGCCGGCTACCGTTCGCTGCGGCCCAGATCGGCAACAGCTTCCGGAATGAAATTTCACCCCGCTCCGGTCTGATCCGGGTGCGCGAGTTTACCATGTGCGAGATCGAACACTTCTGCGATCCGCAGGCGAAAAACCATCCTAAGTTCGAGAATGTCGCGGACACGGTAATGACGCTCTACTCCGCCTGCAACCAGATGGACGGAAAGAGTGCCCAGCAGATCCGGATCGGTGATGCCGTAGCGAGTGGTCTGGTCGCGAACGAAACGCTCGGCTACTTTATGGCCCGCATACAGATGTACCTGCACCGGATTGGCATTTTGCCCGAACGGCTGCGGTTCCGGCAGCACATGGGCAACGAGATGGCACATTACGCGTGCGATTGCTGGGATGCGGAATGTCTCACCAGCTACGGATGGATCGAGTGCGTCGGATGTGCCGATCGGTCTGCGTACGATCTGACGCAGCACACGAACGCGACGGGAGTGAAGCTGGTGGCGGAGAAAAAGCTACCCGCACCGAAAACGATCGAAGTGACGGAAGTTGTACCGAACAAGGCCGCCATCGGGAAGGCGTTCAAGAAGGAAGCGAAGGCCATTACGGAGGCGCTGGCAAAGCTGAGCCTGGGTGAGGTAGAGACCATTGGCAAGAGTCTCGGTGACAGTGGGGAGCATTTGCTGGCGGTCAATGGAACCGATGTGAAGCTAACGAACGATCTGATTGCGGTGAAAACTACCTCCAAGACGGTGCACGTTGAAGAGATCACCCCGAGCGTCATTGAGCCTTCGTTCGGCATTGGCCGCATTATGTACTCACTGCTGGAGCATAGCTTCCGGATGCGCGAAGGCGACGAACAGCGCTGCTACTTCTCGCTGCCACCGGTTGTGGCTCCGTTGAAGTGCTCCGTGCTTCCGCTGAGTAACAATGCCGAGTTTGCACCGTTTGTGAAGAAGATTTGTAAGTATTAGATCCAGAGCTATGTCCATCGTATATCTAAATGAAATTGTGTTAATGATGGATTCATTGTCTTACTTCTAGCTTCGGCCCTCACATCCGTCGACGTGTCGCACAAGGTGGATGATTCGAGCGGTTCGATCGGTCGTCGTTATGCACGCACGGACGAGATTGCCATTCCGTACGGAATTACGATCGATTTCGACACGCTGAAGGAACCGCATACGGTGACGCTGCGCGAACGGGACTCGATGAAGCAAGTTCGCATTGGAGTAAGTGTTACTTTAATCTCCCTTATGTAAATGCCCTTTGTAACGTTTCCCATTGTGTTTCTAATCTAATTTTAGTTGGATGAAGTTGCTAACACTATTCGTGATCTAGCAACAGGACGCACAAGCTGGGCCGAGGTGGAACAAAAGTATCCACGATTTGAGCAGCAAGAAGCGAGCGCGAAGTAGATCAGAAACAAATCGGAGTTACTAGGCGCGGAAGAATAATATGCATTTGGAAATTTAAATGACACTAAACGCTTTATATGATAGCGATCGCCTTTCTATCCCTTTCCCCCCAGTGTTTGTTTACTTAATGTTTAATTTAAAGCATAATTTTACATACAATACCGAAACAGATAATTGCTTGCTATCACGCCAGCGTATTCTACACGGTTCTGTTAGCTATGCGCAAACAGAAGTGTAAAATTCAAAATAAAGTTTTGTTCGAGATGCCTAATGCACTTAGATCGAGTACATAATTAATTTGTTTTTTCATCCGTATTGGAACTTGTTTACGGTTGATTAATAAACAATAATTTTGAAGAATACGATAACAAATAAAAATTTTGACAATCGAGGAGTAAAAAATGAGGCACAAAAAAGCAATTTCCCATACCGGGAATCGAACCCGGGCCTTCCGGGTGAGAGCCGGATATCCTAACCACTAGACAATATGGGACTGATACCGACATGCTGCAAAACATCACATTTAAACCTTGTACGTCATCTTAACTGAACAAAGTGACCATCCCCATTCTCCCTTTACCAGTTCTTGCATGATTTAAACATAATACAATACCTATGGAAATTTAAAAATGAATAGAACATTGCTGATAATAGCTGAAGAAAGAATAATGTCGATATTTGAAGACTCTAAGTCTTTAAATTTTTTCTAAACTTGTTACCCAAAATTTGTTGGTGTTACACAGCACTTCTCTACTCGTACTAGAATGTGTCTTTTTTTAAACTAAACTTATCTTAAGAATTAAATAATTAGGGAAAAGTTAAGGAAAATTAAGGAGCTTCACATTATGAAACATGGATGAATTTGGTAACTCTCAGAAGCATCGCACGTTACGCCGATTGTAAGTTACAAAACAAAAATGAATGAAAAAAATTACATCCAATAATTCTGGGACGATTACAGTAATTATTACATGTACCAATGCTTATGCTATTTTCGGTTAGAATATTACAGCTTAGTCTTGTATTCTTTTTTATATATTTGCACGTTACAGTAGTAAAAATAATTCAAAAAGACACCTCCAAGTCTCTAAGACTTTCGCCGTTAATCGTAAATGGAAAATTTGTTGTAAAAAAACACAATTAAATTGTGTTTCTCTCTCACACTTACCCACCACCTCTACAGCAAAGTACAATCTCATTCCAGCTCCTTGATGATTTGGTCCGCTACGATCGCTTTCTGCACGTCGGTCACACCGCCATATATCTCGGTAATGCGTGCATCGCGATAATACCGCTCGCCCGGCAGGCTTTTCACGTACCCCATGCCACCCAAAATTTGCTGACAACCATGGGCCGCATACGTTGCCGTCTCTCCGGCGATCCATTTGGCCATCGAGCAAGCCTTTGTCGCGCGCAGTCCACGGTCAATCTCACCGGCCGCTTTACGAACTAGCAGTCGGGCCATTTCCAGCCGTGTGCCCATTTCGGCTATTCTGGTACGCACGGCAGGAAGATCTATCAGTGTACCACCGAACGCGGTACGCTGCTTTGCATATTCTACGGCCGTTTCTAGAGCGGCTTGACCTATTCCGATTGCTTGCGAGGCGATGCCAATTCGTGCACGATCCAGCTGTTCCATCGCAATGCGCATACCGCCACCGACGGTACCAAGAACGTTTCCTTCCGGTACACGCACATTTTCCAGCATCAAATCGCACGTGGATGTACCACGAATTCCCAGCTTGTCTTCCGGGCGGCCCCGATGTACTCCGGCCAGTGCGCCACTGTCAAAATCGACCAGAAATGCGGTTATGCCCTTATACTTTAGCGCTGGATCGACGGTGGCAAATACGATCGCCGCCACCGATTCGATGCCCGATGTTACCCAGGCCTTTGTGCCGTTCAGTATCCAGCTTCCATCGGCATCCCTGGTGGCTCTGGTCGTCATAGCAGCCACGTCCGAGCCAGCCCCTGCCTCACTAAGGGCGAACGCTCCGATGGTTTTGCTTTCGTATTTGTTGAAAAATCGTGCCCTCTGATCGTCCGTACCGAGGCGATGCAACAGGTTGGCATAAAGGCAGTTGTGGATGGACACTATCGAGCCGGTGCTTCCGCATCCCCGGGAAAGTTCCTCGACTACCAGCGAAAGGGAAAGCATATCCAAACCGGATCCACCATACAGCGGCGCCACGGTAACGCGCATCAGTCCCAGCTCCGCCAGCTTGGCGATCTGCTGCTCCGGGAACGTTCCGTTACGATCGATGACACTTGCGGCGGGTTTTAATTCTCGCTCGCTGAACTGACGACATAGTTGCTGGACTTGTTGGTGCTCCTTGGACAGTTCGCACACACTGAACGACCGTGAAAGTGCGCAGCGAGAGTTGAATGCTTCGAGAATAATGATAAAATAATGGCTTATCTCTTCACGATACGAGCGATTAAAAGGAAGATAAACTTACCTGTGGTAAGCTTCCGGAACATTATTGTGTACAGTTTACGGTAGAACGGCTTAATCACTTTCACTCCATAAACGACATATGTAAAATTGATTCAGATAGCTCCACTGCCGACGACTGTTGCATGTTTAATTAAAATGTAAATCGCTCGTATTTTCGGGCACCGCGGAAGCGTAGTTCGTTTGTTTACGTAAAGAAAAGAAAACACATTTGACAGCGGTTGGAAGGAAAACGAATAATCTTCAAAAAAAACTGAAACAGCACTTTCCATTTCAACGAATTAAATCTTTTTGAGAAAGAACACAATACGAGCGAATATTTCGGAACATTAAAATTAACACAGTTTGAACAAAACGAACGGCAAACGAATGAATTACAAACCGGCTCACTGGTTGTTGATCCATACAGCCACCTAGCTTCGAACCAGTGTGGCCAGATTATTTTGGCGATTTTCGATAGGCGCATCAAAATTTTATCGGTAGTTTTCGGTAGTTTAAAACTCGAAACTTAAAAGAAGTAAAAGCGAAAGAAGTGTTAAGCGGGATGGGAGGGGGTGCTAATGCGGAAAATGAAAGTTCCATCTCACGAGAATATGCATCCTTTATTTAGGATATGGATTTGATTTGGTTCAGCGGTTACACAAATGAAGATTTTTCTGAAGTGTCAATCTGAAAATTGGAAATCTAAGCCAAAGAAGGACTAAGATGAACATTTTTTTGTGGTGACAAGTTCTTTTTGTCGGGGCTCCACACGACCGCTTAGGGCCGCAGCAGTGCTCCATTGGATACGATTTAATCGTACGAGCTGTCATTTGATTTTCGCTGGATTATTTAGATTGATTTGATTGTTTGGTTGAGTTTTGTAGTTCAATGATTAAAAAATTGAGATTTTTTCCTTCAAATCCTAGATATATATACATACATCGGTATTTCTGGTCACTTTGCCCACAGGGCAAGGCGAGCTTTTTGGCGGCCACCGTCGCAAAACCGTCGCAAAACGTTAAAACTGGCGTCGCATGTACTGCAAACCGACGTCGCCAGAGAGCGAAACTCGCAACGATTTCGAGGCGCTGGCGACGGTCGTTTTTGACGTTTGGCGACGGTTATTGACCTTTCGAGCGAGCTTTTGCCCTGCGAGCCAGTGTGGCCAGTTTATATTGGCAGATTTCGGCAGGAGCTCTGTTGAAAACGCAACCATTTAGAGAGCGGTACTTGTTCCGACGCAATGCGTTGCGATTTTGCCAAAATGTATGGGATTTGACAGACGCATGCGTTAACGACGCACGACGCAGCGTCAAAGTAGAAAAATTTCTATTTCGACGCACGTCGTGATGCGTCTGTCAAAACGGTTTCACCATATCGGGTGAAAATCGATATTTTTCCACGTTAAATTGTTTCGAGCGCAGTTTTGTGTGTAATTGGACTACAAAATAATTTTATTAACAAAACAAAATAAATGTAGAGAAAGTAATTTCGTAATTGCTGCAAAACATGTGTGTGCGGGTCAGTATGCAATATGCAATAAAAAAGCGAAAACGTGCTTTGCACTGTTTTGAGCACAACTGGAAATGATTTTACAGTTGTAATTTAACACTATAATCACATCAGAACCTATAAATAAGAGGCATTATTGCTGTTTGTTGATGTTTTTCTTAGTAAAATGTGTTGACATATCCATGCAGAACGCAGCGAACAGATACCAGCGTGCGTCACGCAATGCGTTGCGATACGCTGCGTCGAAACAAGTACCAAGCCCTTAATCAAAGTGAGTGTATAGTGGGTTTATGGTGTTCTTTCTCACCAATACATCGACACACAATTTGACGGTTTGCTCCATAACAAAATCTAGTATGCCTTGAAGTTTAAACAAAATCTCGCAGAAATTGTATGTGGTTTTGCTCAGGCGTAGCACAAAGAAAGATGATAACTCTACTCATTATGAACATTACATTTTAACGGATAAAAATAAAAAGTGCCAGGCAAACAAACGTGCATCAGCGCGATACGTAACAAATGAGGTTAACAATCCTTGAAACAGCATCCCATGCGCCACAGATTAAGCTTAAACGACTGAAAAATCAAATATCTGTGATTTTCGGTAGGTTAAATGAAAAATCGGTAGTTTTAGGAGGCTTACAGGGTTTCCCACGATTTATTGGTTGGTTCCCACGATTTATTGGTGCGTTCCCACGATTTTTTGGTCATTTCCCATAATTTTTTGGTAGCAACCCACGATTTATTGGTCGGTTCCCAAATATTATTGGTCGGTTCCCAAATATTATTGGTCGTTTCCCAAATATTATTGGTCGGTTCCCAAATATAATATAATATAATACCGACCAATAATATTTGGGAAACGACCAATAATATTTGGGAACCGACCAATAATATTTGGGAACCGACCAATAAATCGTGGGTTGCTACCAAAAAATTATGGGAAATGACCAAAAAATCGTGGGAACGCACCAATAAATCGTGGGAACCAACCAATAAATCGTGGGAAACCCTGTATCTGTGAATCGGTAGGCATATAAAAAATCGGTAGGAATACAGATAAATCGGTATTTCTGGTCACTCTGCTTCGAACAGCAACATTCAGCTGTCACATCCGTTTGCACGTGTTGTTTCGCCGAATTCCGCGAGTAGAACAATTGCTTTTCTGGACTTTTCCATCTAATAAACTGTGTTAAATTACAAAGATTGTGCTATGGGAAAGAAAAACAAGCAGAAAATATCTCCAGTAATCAATGGAAATGCGAAAAACGGACATGGTAAGTTGGAAAATGCGTTTTACGAAGCGGAATGTGTACGGAAAGCGCCGAGGACGCACACAATGTGCTTCTTGTTTACGGTACCTGTGCTACAACTTGCTTCTAAATCTTTCAGCCTCCGTAGAAGACTTGGAGGAAAATTACGAGGCGGAGGAAGCAACGCCGAAAGGTAAACAAAAGCTGAAGAAAAAGAATAAAATCCCACAACAGCAGGAGGAGGAGGATGAACAGGACGTGGCAGTTGGCCGAGGTAAGCAGGGGAAAGCATTTGGGGCTTCTCTATGGATGCTAGAATGAAAGACACGTTTTGAGATCTGGTGTGAATAATGTGCCTTTTTGTAGGTGTGAAGCGGCCTAAAGATGATACTGATGATGAGGAGGAGGAAGAGCAGAACGGCGAAGAAGCCGATAGCAACGGGGAAGACAAGGAAGCCGAGCAGGAAGAAACCGTTCCGTCGATGACGAACAGTGCGTACGAGATCATCCTCGGCAACCGGGAGTTCAAGTCGCTCGAGGGCAAAGTGTCGGACCAGACGATGAAAGCGATCGGTGAGATGGGATTCACCAAGATGACGGAAATTCAGGCCAAATCGATACCGCCACTGCTGGAGGGTAGAGATTTGATCGGTTCGGCCAAAACGGGCAGTGGTAAAACGTTGGCCTTCCTCATTCCCGCCGTCGAGCTGATCCACAAGCTGCGCTTCAAGCCGCGCAACGGAGCGGGCGTCATCGTCATCTCGCCGACGCGCGAGCTGGCGATGCAGATTTTCGGCGTCCTGAAGGAGCTAATGACGTACCACTGTCAGACGTATGGGCTGCTGATGGGAGGAGCAAGCCGTCACACCGAGAACGAAAAGCTGGAAAAGGGCATCAACATTATCGTGGCGACGCCGGGCCGGTTGCTGGACCATCTGAAATCAACGCCCAACTTCCTGTTCAAGAACTTGCAGTGCTTGATTATCGATGAGTGCGATCGCATCCTGGAGATCGGGTTCGAGGAGGACCTAAAACAGATCATTAGCATTTTGCCGAGTAAGTAGAGCGAAGGGGAAGGGCTTAGAGGGCAGATTTAATGAAGTTTATTTGTTTTTTATAGAAAAGCGCCAAACCATGCTGTTTTCCGCCACACAGTCATCGCGTCTGGAAGAGCTGGGAAAGCTCGCCCTGAAATCGGAACCCATCTACGTCGGTGTGGATGATAACAAGAAGGAAGCAACGGTGACGGGGCTGGAACAGGGCTACATCGTGTGTCCCTCCGAGCGGCGTCTGCTCGTGCTGTTCACCTTCCTGAAGAAGAACCGCAAGAAGAAGGTGATGGTTTTCTTTTCCTCCTGCCTGTCCGTCAAGTTCCATCACGAGCTGTTCAACTACATCGATCTGCCGGTGATGTCGATTCACGTATGTATCATTGGAAGTGTAATAGTATTTAAGAAAAATGGTCTAATACTCTACTTTCTTGTTGCTACAGGGCAAACAAAAGCAATCGAAGCGTACGTCGGTATTTTTCCAGTTCTGTAACGCCGAGACGGGTATACTGCTCTGCACGGATGTGGCCGCCCGTGGGCTCGATATTCCTGCCGTCGATTGGATCGTGCAGTACGATCCACCGAACGATACCAAGGAGTACATCCATCGCGTCGGTCGTACGGCCCGTGGGGAGGACCTGTGCGGTCATGCGCTGCTAATGCTCCGTCCGGAAGAGGTTGGCTTCTTGAAATATCTCAAGCAAGCGAAGGTACCGCTGAACGAGTTCGAGTTCTCGTGGAGCAAAATAGCGGACATTCAGCTGCAGCTCGAGAATTTGATGGCGAAGAACTATTTCCTGAACCAGTCGGGCAAGCTGGCGTTCAAGACGTACGTGCGTGCGTACGAAGGGCACCACATGAAGGACGTGTTCAACATAGCCAATCTCGATCTGGTGCAGGTGGCGAAGAACTTTGGCTTCACCCAGCCACCGTACGTTGACTTTGGCAAGAGCTTCAAGCTGCACAACTCCGAGCGGCGACCCGGTAACCGTGGAATGGGCCACTTCAAGACGCTCAACAAGGAGAAGGAGGGCAAGCTGAAAATTAAGCACATTACCGATCGGAAACAGCTGAAGAAGGTCAAGTACGAGTAAGCTGCTCTGTACGCGATGTGAGATAGCGTTAAAATAATAAACCCATTTTATTTAGCCGTTCCGCACTATCCCGGAACGGTGTCCTCTACAATACTAAATTTTGTTGCTCCTCTTCGAGGAATGTCGAGAAAACAAGGGCGTGAACAAAAGTAACATCACAGATAGGGAAAATGAAAAGGAACGAAACTGATGCGTAACTTTTCGAAGCAACCACGACAAGCGTTTGGCTTCAGTGCAGCGTTGTGTAGGACCGTTGCAACTCGGCTGGCCCTGCGGTGGAGTTGGCCGTCCCCGCGGGAGGGTTGTTGTTGATGTTACTGTTCGAATTTCGCGCCTGTGACATCATGTGCTCCACCCGGTTGGTTGTTTCCCGCACCACCCCGGACAGATCGGTAAGGTCGGGCAGGTCCAGTGTGATGTGGGCCGACAACCGTTTGTACACGGAGCTGTTGGTGTCTTTCTTCGGTCGTCTAGATTCCACGTACTTTAGCTGTTGCTTGAGAAAGATGGCATTCTTTAGCAATTCTTGGACATTCTTCAACGACGTATCGGCTGCCTCAATATCCTTCACGGCACTGTGCACAGGGGAGAAGGGGGCATTCAATGACGTTATTGCATTTCCTTTTATAAAACTCTACTCTTTTTACCACACCTACCCTATGGCGTACTCCATATCGTAGCACTTGCCCTGTAAATCCTGCTGCAGTTGAACCACCTCCGCGCGACGCTCCACTATGAGCGGGATTACTTTCCGGACGTGCTCCTGGATGCGGTAGAATGCTAAACTAGGCTCGTTAGCAATGATGTGCATGTTTTCCGATATTTTTTCAGTCGCTGTGGAACAGAATTGGGCGGTGAGAGAGATTATAGCGGATGAAGAGTGGCCTGCAGACGGGAATGATGCTTTGTGCTTACTTTTCTTCACTTTGGCCTGCAATTCCGGATCGTTCACGGTTGACACTTTTTGGTTCATCGCGGAGGAATGAAGAAAGTTTAGCAAAAGTACTCAATAAAACACAAGAAAATTTGTTTTTTTTTAGTAGTAACAGAACGAATATTTGACAACACCAAATGCTAATTAAATATAGATTGTTTACAAACACAACACTATGGGCCACCGTACGGTATGATGTAAGAAATAATCGATACCTGAGTACCGCTGTAAAAATGCATCCGCTGTACAAATTCGAGCAGTTTGTGAGCTTGCACGATGCCTTACAAATGGGACAGTTTCCCAGTAGTGCCAGAGCGCTCGCATGAAAGCAACATGCGATGTTTTATTTTGTTTTAAGAGCTTATTAAAGGTCTTAAATTTCAGATTTCTATTTAAAATTCATAATTTAGTACAGTTGTCAGTTCACACGAGTTACAACATATCCGTCGTTGGCTGTATTCTATAATGAACCGTTCCCACGTAGTAAAGATTAACTATCATTTTATATTTCCCTTATCCCCCCCCTTCCCCTTCCTTCACACTTGTTACCGTCCTTCGTCATCAATTATTATACTGACACACCAGTTTTATAATTTTTTTTCCAAACTTTGATATTCGCAATATTCTTATTTAACATATATCCCAAGTGCCACAAATTCACTAAACGACCACTAAACGGCTTCTAAACGACTCAAGCACTCTACCTAAACGGAATATAGAAAGACTTCGTTTAGCAGACGGCAAACGACTCATGCGTTCTAAAAATAGCAAAAAAGCTGGTGGCGCTATCTGTTGGTGGGATACCCCAACCAGCTGAGCTTCATCGCTTGGAAGAAAGCTTTCTCATTTCCTCTGTACTGTTGTATGGTTTCGCATTGAAGTTATGCATCGCTAGAACTAGAACGGCGATACGATTGTTTAAATACTAAACTCCAACGGAAACCACCAGCACTGAAGCAAGTGAGATTTGAGTAATGGTCGTTGGTGTTGATACCCACGTATCTGACTACACGACCATTCATATAGATTTTTGCTCGGAAAGTTAGAAGGCTATATAGGTCATGATAAGATGAAACTTGTCGAAACACATTGCAAGAAAAGGATAGCAATATAATGATGAGTTGTAATACGCCATCTATTGATCAAACCAATTTTCTATGGATATTCAATTTTCCAGTCGTTTAAGATTAATCTGTGGCGCTTGGGTATACACCGTAGAACGTCAATTATCCGGGGGCGGATTAACCGGGAGCAGCTTAACCGTGCGTTTCATGAATGTGACAGCTGTTCAAACGTACAGCGGACATTTGCAGCGATAATCAAGTGGGCAATCAGATTTTTGTGCAGCTGTGTAGTGTCTCAGGGTATTTTCAAAATTCATTTTTGTTCATGAACAGTGGTTAAACCTATAGTTATTGATGTAAATAAAATTTTTCTAACGATTTATCGAATGATTCAAGTTAGATTAATCGTAAAACTAGTGAATTTTATAATTTTATATGAACTTGGTATTTCTTAGACCATTATCCGTGCAAATCGATTACGCGCTAACCGTCCGGTCCCGAGCTGCCCAAATAAACGACGTTCTGCTGTAGATATTTTAGTTTAGTACCAGTAGGGCTTGCAAGGTTTCAAGGAATTATATTCAACCCCAGCGGCAGACATATTGAAATGACTCCACACGGCTATTCTTATAGATTTTTGCTCGGAAATCTAGAAGGATATATATAACCATGGTATGTTAGATGAACCTAGGCGAAACACATTGCCATACAGGGTTTTCCATTCCAATTAACAACTGTCAAGTGATACTTACAGACAAGTGATACACGTTCCAGCCAAACCCGTGCCGCATCTGACGTGTGTTTTCGAAGACGACAATTGTGAAATTGAAATGGACAGTGTACCGAAAACGGCTTGACTTGTTTGTAAGTGGTAGACAATCGTGTTTTTCAAATCGAAGATTGCTAGTAGACAGTGGACAGTTGTTAATTGGAATGGAAAACCCTGTAAAAGGACAGCATAAAATTCATATAATGATGAGTTATAAAACGCCATCTTTTGAGCAAACCAGTGAGACTCTGACGCCTTCGTTTTTTTCTATGGATATTTGATTTTGCAGTCGCTTAAGTTTAATCTGTGGCACTTGGGACAAAAATTTGTGAACGAAAAAAATTAAATGCTTTGAATCATTTTCTTTTTTTTTTTGTGCTTAGATTGTAGACCATTTCAGCTAAGCTCATAAACTGCTCGAATTAGTTTGTAGAAATTGGTATCGTTACAGTGTTTGCGTAACTCGAGAGCATACTGTATACAGAATTTGTAGCTTGGGCACTGTACAAGATCGCGATGACTAACTTTGCGTATCGGGAATGTACACAGTCGGCATAAACAAGCCGGTGCACGTACTGTTCGCGGAGGAGGACTCGCGTGCTGGAATGGGTTGAACCTTTTTTTTTTGAAAAAAGTACTCCACAATAAAGCGTAGTTTTTGTGCAGCATAAGTAAGTATGGTTTAGCATAGTTTATAGAGTCATTATAGTTTCTCGCACGGTAGTAAATTTCCTTAACAGTAGCCGCAATTGTGCTAAACTCTATTTTTTTTAAATTCCATTCCAGCACCCACATTTGACGATGAACAAACAGGAAGGCAGTAAAGTGTATCAATCGAACATCTGGGCGGCAGTTGTAACGGGCGACATCGAGACGCTACGGAAACTCATAAACGCAGGCACATGGAAGGCTAAAATTAGAAAGCAGGCGGACAGCAAACGTTGGACCATACTGCACCATGCAGTTATGAGCCGGAATCTCGAAATGGTGCAGTTGGTCACAGAATGCATGAAGCCGGACGTTGATGCCGAAACCGAAGATGGTATGACGCCCTTACAGCTCGCTTGCTATCAGCAAGCTCCGGTGAAATTGATCACCTATCTGATGCAGCATACGAAACAGTACAACAGTCCCTCGCCGCTAGAATATGCCGTCAATCAAAACCGTGTCGATCTCGCGAAGGCAGTAATTCTACACGAGGCAAAGCACAAATCCAGATACGTGAAACGCTCGCTCGCAGCCCTGTACAGCGTGACCACGGCAACGGGGAACGTGGAAATGTTGCAATGCTTTCTGGACGGACCCAGCAACGTAGGCTATTTGTTTATCCACAAGAAGAAAGACGATCTAACAGGGATGGAACGGTTTGCGGAAGTAGCTTCGTATAGCTTTGATAAGAAGGTCGCTTGCTTTAAGGCGTTGTTCAATGTGGCACACCCGATCGCGAACCCGACCGCTCCCAGGCGCTACAACGTGAACGACATCCTGAAGCTGGCCCTGCACAGCTTTTTGTCGACCTCGTTGATACCGTATTTCATCGAAACGGAGCGCATATGGGAGCATCGGGTACAGATCCATTCTTTGTACAAACGGCTGCTTCCCGAGTATGAGCTGCTCGCACTGCTAGTGCTGTGCGAATGTGCTCCGGTAACGGTCAAAAGAAAGCAACTGGAACCAATACTGGAAGAAATGGGGAGCAAAATTGCGCAGGACGTTTGGTACGATCAGCTGGGCGAACTGTACGTCAACGCATTTACACCATCCGCCGAACAGCACACATGTGCGACGCTGCAACTGTTGTCCGATTTTGCCACATTTGCACAAACGATAGAGCTGGGCTACTTTCAAAAGGTTATACGTGTGGGCGTGCGGTACGCATTTTGTGTGGCCCAACTGGGGCTCTGCCAGATGCGGGTGCGAGACGTCGGCACACTGTACAATGCAGCATATCACCGTGCGATCGAGTGTCTCATGACGATGTACAACGATACAGCCGATGATATTGTTCAGCTGCTGATGACGCCGGACGATCAGCACAGCCGAGCGATCGTGGTGTTCCCTTTGCTGCGGTACTGCACCACCATACTGATGCGACCGGACGCGATCGGTATGGCCTACCTGCACGGCTATCGGCTGCTGTACTGGTTCGTGCACCTGTTCGGCACGTGGAACACGATTCAGTTGCTACCGATTGGCGTGCCGTTGAGGCAAATTTTCACACTAAAACGTGCCGCCCGGGATGCCGTGCGGGAAGCCGTACTGCAGGGGATGAAAGCGACCGATGTTAAGTCTCTGTTCTTCGAGCGGTTGAACCTATTGCCTGTGCCGAAGGAATTGAACAAATACCTACGTTACAGTGACTACAGTACGATCGCGTACTTTCTGGAGCATTTTGAGACTGTCATGCATGCGCTTTACGAGGATGAAGAGGATGAAGCAGCGCTCGAGCCAGTTGAAGATTTTTAAATCAAACTTAATAATATTCCGGTAGATACGGTTGTCCCGTATTTTACCTTTTTTCGTGCATGCAGAAGCAGCATCAGCTGCACGCTGTGGTTTAACAAACGCAGCAAAACAACTAACTCTAATTGTAAGATTTTACTTGCCTGGCACATTTACCGCAGGGGTACGATAATGGTGACAATTTAAAATATCCTGTTCGGGCCTTTCTGAGTGTGATTAATGTGGCAAATAATTTAATGATCAATTGAATGTTCCTTAAACTGTTCTGCTATTGCAGAATCGTTCTAATCGTAAACTAACGGTTTTATTTAAAAATTTGACTCGACATGAAGCCGTACACTTGCATGCGAACCGTTTTAACACTAATGTGATCGCCATGAGTGATGTAATGGGAGTGTTTTTATAATAAAATACAATGAAAAATAAAACAAATTCGAATGTTTCGTTATTTTTGCCGAAAATTGTTTGAATAAAATTTGCCGCGCTTTTGTTGTGCCCTCTTCATTTCAAATTAGCTACATTCCTACCCCTTGTTGACAGCACGGAACGCGCTGTCACCGGTGACAGTTGCGCCGCCACCTTCTCCCCCCCCCCCACCCCATTCTACATGCTTCTTTGCCCATAAGCAAAACGAACGCGACTTTTCCGAGCTCTCTTGCTCGTCTGTGTTGAATAATTGTTCAATTGATGAGCATTTGCGTGATACGAAACGGTGCGAAAGTGGTACAGCTCTCTGTTTTGGTGCAGTTTGTGAGGGACTAAGCAAGAAAAGCTAGCGATACAGCCTCCGCCATGTCCGACATCGATGACGATTTCATGTGCGACGACGACGACGATGATTACGGATTGGTAAGAGACTTGCGGCGTACACATTCTCGCCGTGTTGTGATGGTGGGACCCGGTGTTCGGCTGCTGCTTGCACCGTGTGCATATCAAGCAACCACCGACAACACCGATCGATCGATTGCACTGTGCATGCTACTGCAGCAACTCAGTGCCCAGTGGCCCGGTGTGTTGCAGTTGTGGAAATACACACAGCCGTCGTAGATCGACCTAGCCGCACGATATTATTGGCGAATAAACAAGAAGGAGTAATGCATTTTTACCTCTGCTCGCAGGAATACTCCGAAGACAGCAACTCGGAACCGGACGTGGATCTGGAAAATCAGTACTACAACAGCAAAGCGCTGAAGGAGGAAGCGCCCCAGGACGCGCTGAAATCGTTCCAGAAGGTGCTGGACCTGGAGAACGGCGAGAAGGGCGAATGGGGCTTCAAGGCGCTGAAACAGATGATCAAGCTAAACTTTAAGCTGCAAAACTACCAGGAAATGATGGCACGGTACAAGCAGCTGCTTACGTACATCAAGAGTGCGGTCACCCGCAACCATTCGGAGAAATCGATCAACTCTATCCTGGATTACATTTCCACGTCGAAAAATGTAAGTGGCCGGGGCCAGCGGGGGAAAATCACCTGCAAAAGTGCTTACGGTTGCACTTCGCGCTCTGTTTTCCTTCTTTTCCACAGATGGAGCTGTTGCAAAATTTCTACGAAACCACGCTGGAAGCACTGAAGGACGCGAAGAACGATCGGCTGTGGTTCAAGACGAACACCAAACTGGGCAAGCTTTACTTCGACCGGAACGATTTCGGCAAGCTGCAGAAAATCCTCAAACAGCTGCACCAATCCTGCCAGACCGATGACGGCGAGGACGATCTGAAGAAGGGCACGCAGCTGCTGGAAATTTACGCGCTCGAGATCCAGATGTACACGGTGCAGAAGAACAACAAAAAGCTGAAGGCACTGTACGAGCAGTCGCTGCACATCAAGTCGGCCATCCCGCACCCGCTGATCATGGGCGTGATACGGGAGTGCGGCGGCAAGATGCATCTGCGCGAGGGCGAGTTCGAGAAGGCGCACACGGACTTTTTCGAGGCGTTCAAAAACTACGACGAGTCGGGCTCGTCGCGGCGCACGACCTGCCTGAAGTATCTGGTGCTCGCGAACATGCTGATGAAGTCGGGCATCAACCCGTTCGACTCGCAGGAGGCGAAACCGTACAAGAACGATCCGGAGATACTGGCGATGACGAATCTGGTGATGGCGTACCAGAACAACGACATCATGGAGTTCGAGGCGATCCTGCGCAACAATCGGAACAACATCATGGCGGACCAGTTCATCCGCGAGCACATCGAGGACTTGCTGCGCAACATCCGCACCCAGGTGCTGATCAAGCTGATCCGGCCGTACACGAAGATCACGATACCGTTCATCTCGAGCGAGCTGAACATCGAGCCGGCCGAGGTGGAAAGTTTGCTCGTGTCCTGCATACTGGACAAGTAAGTGGTGGGGAGGCACGCGCGCGCGCGCGTGTGTGTGTGAGTGGCTGGGTTTTATGTGAGTTTAATTCACCTGTTCACCTTTCATCTCATGCAGCACGATTCAGGGTCGTATCGATCAGGTGAACCAGGTGCTGGAATTGAACAAAGAGGCCCGCTGCGGCGAGCGGGACATCGCGATCGAGAAGCTGGCCACGCAGATCAATTCCGTGCAGGCGGCAATCATTAACAAGATGGCCTGAAATCCGGACGGCTGAGGCGGTGGAACCGGCGGAACTGTGTAAACACTGTACACTGTAAGGCAATGTGGGTGGAGCAAGGAAGTGGATCTCGCGGAGCAATAAGACGAAGACGAAATCTCGGACGACGGAGGCGCACGCAGCGAAGACAAGCAACAAGACACGCAAAAAAAGGAAAAGTGTTCGCGGCGATGGAAATCCGTGCTCATGGTTTCTTTTGCGCTTAATCGAATTCATACTGTTTTATTGATGTTCCCTTTTTTCGAAGAGCAGCTGGCGGCACACAGAGCGGCATGCGAAGGGCAACGAGTCGCGAGATTTAAGGCACAACATTTTTGAAGTTAAATGGTACGGTTGGAGTATTACTCTTACGGTGGTAATAATCTAACCGACACCGGCTCGCACCACACGACAGGGAGAGATGAGAGAGAGACAGAGAGACAGAGAGTTTGCTGGCAGAAACAATAATTGAAAGGAATAAACCCCATGCGGATGGCGATATTGTTACAACAGCGTGTATGTGGGTGTGTGTGGATTGATCTTGTTGAAAGATTACCCAGAGAAGGAAAACCGGCTTTTAGATGGAAGATCTTGTCCGGGTTAAACATAATCTTCTCGTTCTAGGTATGAATTGGTCGTGAACATTTGGTTATAATTTGCACTTTCATTTTAAGAAATGTTTCAATGTTTCACCCTTTTTCAATGTCTCAGTGAAGGTAAGTAAACACTCAGAAATGTTATTATTATTTTATTATGCTCGATTACATATTTATTATGTAAAACTACTTTTACTGATTTTTATAAATCTTACTTTTTCTTTATTTTCTTTTCAAACTAGATAATTTGTCCCGGTTACAGGGTTATGCAAGCTAATTTCAAGACATTTTATATCTTTAGGATGCGAGCAATGGATTTCTTAAAAGACAAAGCAAATTCTATGGGATTTTTAACTCCAAGGGACACATTAAGAGAAACTGGTTAAGAACCCATACCGATCCTGTGCCTAATCATGAACGCATGTCGATGCTGGAATTTTAGAGATATCATACTGATGCTGGAACTGATTCCAATCCCATAAAGGTCTTAGAACAAGCCACACTGGTCTTGGAACTGATTCTAACCCATTACCGGTCCTTTCACTCAGTGCTCTCCAACCTGTGGTCCGTAGCGTTAACAGGTGTAGTCCGCGAAACAATTTATTTTTGCAAAAGAAAAGCTTTTTTTTATTTTTCCTCACAATCAGTAATAAATGTTCAACAGAAATGTCTAGAATGAGATTTAAACATATGTTTGATAAAAAAAACTTTGAACTAAATCTTAAAAATGTATGCCCTGAACGGATGTGCGATCCTAAAAAGGTTGGGGAGCACTGCTTTAAATGATCCTAACATCATACCAGTCATGGAATTGATCCCGATCCCACACCGGTCCTGCAATTGATCTTGACTCTATACCGGTCCTGGAATTGCTCCCAAAGCCGTACCGGTTCTGGAATTGATCCCGAACCCATACCAGAACTTACACTGAATCCATACAGATCCTGAAACCTAGTACCTACCGGTAATGGAACTGATCACAAAACCATTCCGGTCCTTGAACTGATTAATATTCTATATCGGTCCTAAAACAGATCCTGCCCCCATTGCAGGCCCTGATACTGCTAGTTTTAAATTTGGGTCCAAAAATATTACCAGCATTTATGTTAGTCATGGAACTATCGAGTCTACTTTAGTCCAGTATCTATAACAGTTGATAGAATATAGCACTGTATTACCAAGGAGGGCTCCGTGGGTGATGGACGTTGGGGTCCCGTGCTAGACGAACCCTATGCATCCCCCCCCCACCAGCAGCAGCAACAAAATTTTAGTTGAAATGTTACATTATCCACGACGGATTATGGGTACACACAGGTAATCATATACAGAAGGCCTCAACAATTCTTACCGTTTAGGGTCTCCAACACTGTAAACCCGCCACTACCTGCAGTATAATCGTCAACTCGGAAGACTTAGCAACATAACATGCCCGTCCTGGGTTCAAGCCTCGTATGGACTGTCGCCCTAAGCAAGGATTTTGATGACTGACTATCTATCCGACTGCGTGGTACTTCATAAGTTTCGAAAGCATGTATAGCATAGCATGCATGCATGACAGTGGTGGGGCCCCATAACCATTAGCACACATATTTTCTGTCTTTGTGGCTTCCTGAACAGATCCTTGCATCACTTTTTGGGAAATTGACAACTCTCGAAAACCCATGGAAAAGCGTTAATCCATTGAATTGTGACTGTAATTTGCATTATTCTTCTACTAACCTTTCCAATCATTAAAAACTAAGTCGGCGTTGCGTTTTCCATAACCAAAGCGGTTGCCATTGCATGGATGTAAACTAAGCAAAAAGCATCCAAGCTACCGCTGGAAAGTAACGCTGATCAGCTTCTACTACAATTTTATCATAGAGAAGAGATTCTATTGCTTTAATTTATTTACCTTAGTTTTTACTCTCACACAATATTCTTTTAGCGCATTCTAGGAAGCAGGAAGACATTCCATCGTAACTTCTCTATCGATTGCACACGTTCAGACGCCGGCAATAATTGTCCAGCTCCCTCCCCAACCAGCCGCAAGCACCATATCAAGAACACGATAAAAATGCACCCAAAGCCATATGCAGCCACGGCTAACGTGTCGTTGCTTATGGCAACCGTACTACACGTGTGTCAAAAAGGTCGTCAAAAAAGGTGCTCGGTCAGCATAACGGTGGGGCACGAAATTGCCCTTAAAAAAACGCGTGTGTGCCGCTTTTGGTTTGTCGTGGTTGTGGTCGAGTGACCGGCCCGGGGAGGGAATGTTTTGTTTTGTTGCTACAACTGCATCTTCTACAACCGCCCCCCACTCCCCCGCCAACACTTACACACAAACATCATTATTGTAAATCGATAGCCTTCGCGGTCGTACGATGGATCACAAATCGCGCGATCGGTGCAGGTGTTAGTCAGCAGATTGTAAGGTTGACGACGTTCGGCCCGATGACGATTAACTTATCCACGTTGTGCTATGTTTTTTCTGCGTCTAACAATTAGCCCTTAGGACAGTGCGCTTAAGCTTCGATTATAGCGTGAAGTCATGACGTCATCATTTTTTTTTACACGACACTACCAGATACGTATACATGGGGGGAAGTGTTTGCTCAAACTGTGCTGAAGTGCGTGTAGAAGTAGAAACAAAAAATAAAAACTACACAAACGAACACACGCGAAACGGGAACGAGACAACACAGCATCCGATGAGAGAATTAGGATTGTGTGCTGCGGAGCGAAGGAAAAGAGTCGCGCGATTAGAAGAGGAACAACAGTAATAAAAAAATACCCTTACCAGTTTTGATGGAAGAAGCCGGCAGTGTCCCGGTGGTGTCGCAGTGTCGAAATGACCCAACCGTCGTCGTACTTCGCTTAGTCGTTTCGCGCATCCCACAACGCACACACACAGTTCGTACCATCGTCGTCGTTGTCGTCGTAGTCGGCTTTGGCGGGTTTTTTCGAACAACGCGCGTGTTGTTGCCGATCGCAGTAGTGTTTGTACGGGACTGCCCCGGCGTCGTTTTGTGGTTTGAAAAGGGAAGGGAAGCAGTTTGTTGTGTGTTTTATTGTTCAGCTACCGTAAGGATTTATAGTTGAGAGCAAAAACCGAATCAGCTTTTCTACATTTGAAGCATTGTCACCAACCATAGTGTGTATATGTGTGTGTATGTGCATGTGTCTATTGATCGTCCCTTAAACAGTTTGTGTTTCTAATCGTGTGGTTCCTCAAACGCAAACTCGCGCGAATCGCTGTACCACATTAAAAATATCGCCTTGCCCGCGAAAGCTATTTGAAGCCGCGTGCCTGCAGCGTCAACGCGCGAAGGCCACGAGGTCGTAGCTCGCGCCATACGCGCAGAAAAGAACAGGTAAGGCTTTTGTTGTGCTACTGGTATGGTAGGGCTTGCGGTTCGTGGACGTTAGAAGGAGTGAGTGAAAGAGTTCGGTCGCTCAAAACTGTGCCAACCGAACCAAGGGGGAAGGGAACCATTTTTGGGCTCTTGTTTATCGCATTGTCTAGGCGGGCACACAGGTATCTAACGCGTGCTCGGCGCAGGTTGCTACGAGAGACGAGATCGAGAAATCCCTCCGTAGGATTAGAGAGCGAGAGAGAGAGGGAGAAAGAGAGACCATTTAGAAGAGAGAACCGAAGGTCAATAGAAGCCTACTGAGCGTGGAGGATCTGTTGCTACTGCCTATAGCGTAAAATATCCACACGCACCATGTGGGGTGAAGTGCGTGTTTTTTGTGTATGTGTGCGTGGTAAATGTTTGCAAATGGTAATGACCACGTTGTGCTGCTTGTCCAAAATCACGAGAGCCGCCGTCCAAAGGTCTAGTATTTTAGCAAATTTGATGATCATCAAATGGGGGAGGCAACAAAAAAACAAAAAAGCATCCGTCTGCAACACACATGCTTTGTCGCGTAACTAACGATCTACGACGATGATGTTCTTATCACTGGTTTTCCGGTTTTCTTTTTTTTTCTTCCTCTCTACGCTTTCGTCACATTTGATTCCATGCTTTCTTTTTTACTTTCTTCCGGAAGGGCAATTTTAGGGGCTCGCCGGGTTTAAGCGAGATTGTGTGTGGCTGTGGCCAATGACCTCGAAAAAACCCGTTGGGTTTTGGTTTAATTTTGCTCGTTTTGTCCTCTAATTAAACACACATTTGTGTGCGAATGTTATGCCCTGTTGAAATGAGACATTTTGTCCATTTTATTGGATTTGCAAGGAGATAATTTATGAAGATTATGACATCGAAATAACGGAACGACGCTTGAAAACGTGCTCCGAACCAGCGCATGTGGTTTCATTTTAACAGTAAAATACAAAAACAACAATGTTGCTAACATTGGGTGGCGTGGTTTACACAAGTGCAATGAAACTCCACTTTGATGATACACTATAGGAAAGTTCCACACATTGTGGTGGGTAAAAAGTTTGCGTTACATTTTCATGCTTTGAACCACTAGGAAAAGCTTACATGAGTATCGTATATTTTGCTTTTAACAAGGCTTAATTGTTTTATACTTCTATAGTTATTTTGTATTATACTTTATTTTTTATTGTATAGAGTAAAAACAAGCCCCATTTTTTTAATTTAACACTGAAAAGAACAAAATTTCGACAAAAATGTGTACTAAAGGTATTTTTTTAATTATTTTTTTTTTCATTTATACGAGCTTTACCATTGCACTTAAATTTACTAACCAAGACGATACTATATTATTCTGGGCATACAAATATGGAACTCTTCGCTTTTATATGCTTGCAAATTAGTAAAAGTATGTACACGTTTACAAAAGGTTTACAGGTTAGGATAAGAGTAAGACGATATTTAAAAATGTTAAACATTGAAACAAAATTGGCCAAGCGCCTTTGAAAGCCCTTAAAGTTTAGGGTTTAATCCATCTTTAACTTGTAACAATTTGTATGCATTTGTATATATTTTTTGTGAATTTTTTTTTTAAATGAATCAAAATCGGTTCTTCCCGCTACAAAACTTTTTTGTCCTACTCATCCTATTAATTATATTCTAGAGTGTTCTTCATATTTGACGCAAAAAAAAGTTGATCTAATGGCTATCTATGACTAATTAGTATGAGAGGGTGCCGTACGAGGCCATAGAGGTTTGTCTTGACTTATTATAGCGCAATAAAACATTACTTAGCGGGGTTTAAATATTGTAAAGATAATTTGTTTTACTGTTGCTCTATCTCCTGTTTTATCCACTTCACTCATTTTGTTCCCATTTCCCCCTAGACGGAGACGCCTAGTACTTTTGTAAAATTATGGGCATCATTTTCTTATTGATGCTATTAGCTAACAGATGGCGTTACTTCTACAAATTGATAGCGGAGCTGAGATTTTTTCGATTCAGTACTTAAATTGCTAATTTTCTACGGTGCTTTAATAAAACTGCTCTGGGCTTAGAATCTGATTGAAAAACGGTATTGGTTCGGGATCAGTTCCAGGGCCGTTAAGAGTTTGGGATCAGGTGCAGTTCCTTTACTGGTTCGGGATTAATTCCATTCCAGACATGTTACGTTCAAGATCAGTATGGGTTTGTTGAGATCAATTTTAGAAACAATACAAACAGAGTACAAGATCCATGGCCGGTATAGATGTAGGATCTATTACATGTTAATTGAGGGTTAAGCTTTAATTCCTGAACAGAACTGGGATTTGTGAGTCTTTGAATCTTGAAATTATCATGCATAGCCTTTCGGTGTTAAGAGATCATGTGTTATTAAAATGTTACATGTTCTTCATGCATTCCTTAATGAAGAATTGTACAATTGAAGCAAAATATATTTAAGATCTTATAAACTACTACACATTCGTTGTTGCTTTTTATGGTAAAAGTATCTTTTCCTATTGCATATGAGCATACATTTTAAATTATATGTATCAAATGCACTCATCGGGAAGCACGTGCCTATAGATAATTGGCTGTGTTTTGCTGTTGCAAAGAAACAATTACCCGCTGAAGACGTGCCCTCTCTTCGCATTGATAGTGTCAACCATTGTTCGGCAAAGATAACAGTTATGACCAATGAGACATTCCAATCATCGGATGATTCCTATCTCCGCCTCAGCTGCATATAGGGTGATGTGCGTAGTGGCGTGACGACAACAAAACAATAAACCAAAATATTTGTTTGCGTACCGATGGCACGGTGTGACGATTCCACTTCATACGCTTCATAAAACTCCTGCTACTCCATAAATGACATGCAAAACGGCTCATGAGGTCACACTAGCGATTCAAAACGGTCGGTCACAAACTGCAATCGAGCTGCCCTTTAGTTGAGTCAAGTTCAAGTAGCATGTGGATCTCGGCCTCATTGCGAGCAACAGAATTGTTTTGCTGTTTTACAGATAAGCGCACGGGTCGAGGGGGAAAAAAGTGATTGCTTTCTAATCTCTCCCTAACCTTTGACGTGGCGGAGAGCAACCCAGCATCGAACTAGAGCAGCAGGAAGAGATGTGTTGCATGATGATTCGTTCCGTTCCGGCATAGTGTGATTAAGACTTTCTTGCGTACAGTGTTGTACATTTAATATCTCCTCACAACCCAGTGCCTTCGAAGTTAGGTTTTGTAGCTGTATTTTATGGGAATCCAAATAATATGCGGTCTGTACAATGATATGTTTGTTTGTTTGTTTTACGTTCGAGAAAATGCTGTATTATAGACTCGGTATCACACACGCTCGGAGAGAAGATTTGTTTTCCTTTTTTTTTAAAGACACCACCATAAATTCAATTCCCAGCCGTAACAGCTTATTAACAACCCGAGGGGAAAGATAGGGACCCATCGGCGAATGGTTGTTGGAGCGATTAGAATTATCTTTACCCTTCGCGCGATAGTGCAGGGTTGCTTGCATGCGTAGTGGTATTGACTTATTATCTGGTACGGTTATTATCATAACCGGGCAAGGAGTTGGGTAAAAAAACAACGTGTTTGGGGGGGTTTCGGGAGACATGAAGCACAAACGGCGTCGATATATTGCTGTACGATGGGCGATCAATGAGTTTGAGTTGTTGGCTGACGTAATTGGAAGTACAGTAAGGCGATAAGACCCGATCGTAGATTGCCGATCGGTATCAAAGCAGCGTGGAGTAGTGGTGGGTCATATGATTCAATTCACGACCCAACCCGCAGTCGGATGCGAGCCAGTCAGAATCGATTCCGTCCCGTGGGTACAGCAGATGCGCTAGCTCGGAGTCGGAATCCAATCCGGCTCGTGGGTGTACCGAGTTCGGGTCGACTCGAATGATCAGTAGGTGCAAGAAAGCCTAAGTGACTATGACCATTTTGTGCAACGAGTTTGGATCAGGTATGGACCTGACCGGCTATTGAACCTACTTCAATCGCTCGCTTAAGGATGGCACCACCCGGTAGCTTCGGTTGGACCCGCTCATCACTAGCTCGGAGTATTCAGTATGGTATAGTTGTGAGTTGATATTCACGCGAGAGTGGAGCTATTATGAAAGATAGGTCAAAATAGATAGGAAGATAGGAAATGAAAAATAAAATAATTTTCTACTTTTATTACATCATAACTTTAATTCAAATGAATTACAAGTGAATCACCATTTCATTTATGTATCTGATCGATTCAAAGCATTCTGGATCAAAGTTTTGAACATTCTGGATTTTGAATCAGGAACGGATGAATCTTAATGATTCTGAATTATACATTCTTGAGAGTTCATGATCCTGAACCATAAATATTCATGTGTTTATAATGATGAATCAGAAACCTTTAACTATTCATGATCCTGAATCATTCTTTTTAGGATTTACAAGATTTCTAGCATCATCAGATTCTGAATTTCTGATTTTGTTTTGTAAATGAGGTTGTATAGGAAATTAAAATTTCATTCGTAAATAATAGACCTATCCAACGTAATGATTTGTAAATGTTTTTCAAAAACAAATTGTAAATAATGAAATAAAAATGTTAAATTTCCCTAAAATAGATCACTGCATGGAAACAAACTAAAATAATTTACCGAAATACAATGACCTTTCCTCAAATGAGAGCTAATCAGTTGAATGTGGCACGTTCTGCTTTTATTCCCAAATCAATTACTTAGAACGCATACAATACTGGCAGTAGTAGAGGTACAAAGGGCGTGTTGTAGATTAGGGGACGGGGAAAAAAAACTTCTAGAGCTTCATCCAGGCTTCGATTATCAGCTGTCTTTCCAACAAGTTTATATTTTTAAATACCGTCCCGTAAAAACAACTTGGTCACAAAAAAAGTCCTCCAATACCGACTATAGCATCCGGGAGGTGATGTCTGCTCGAGGACGCATCCATGTTTGACCCCATGGGCGGGTAAAAATAACCACTTTCCCGGCCAGCCCAGAGGCACGACGGGCAAGAAGTGTTTTCATTCCTAAACCGCCGCCGACATGTATGCGTTATCAGGCCGCGAACCGGTGCAGCGATAGGTTGTTGCACGTTGTTGAACGGTGGTATTCGGGGGTTTGGCATGGCCTGGCAATGGTCCTTTTATCAGCAAGCGCCATCGAACGGCGGTAGTACGGTAGAACCAGCACTGTGATAGATTGTGTTTAGTATCGACGATGAAAAGGCGCTTTAGGCATATGGTGCATTACCGGTTAGGGTCGCTATTTTGAGTTCGGTTTAGTAAGTTAGTGATTTCGAATAATATTTCCAAACTAATATAAAGTAAGATATGGCGAAGTTACAGTTATATGGCTCCAAATCGCTAGACTCAGAAGAAGTTGTTGTGCTACGTGTCGCTTGTGGAGGCTCAACATCAACGAAACGCATAGTCTGTGACAGTTGAAGTGAGCTTATGCAAGTTAGTTGTTTAAACTGTATTTTAGTTGGTTTGATAATCTTCAAATGTGTCCAAAAAACCAACTTCTATACTACGTGTACAACGTGTCGCTTGCATAGGGTTCCCATATGAACGTAATGAAACGTCATCGGTGGCATATTTTTGGACCAGCGCGCACGCTACGATGCAACAAAGTGCCGAGGCTCGAGCTGCCATCGGTATCAGTGTACCTCCTCTCATTCACCCCACCCGCTCCCATGACACGGGAAGGTCGAGGAGGACGCGGAACCAGCAATTGATGATTAGATTACCCGTTTCGACAGGCATTTCGGGATCGGGATCAGAGGCTGGCACTGGTGGTTTCGTGGCGAGATCGAACCGTGACCGGTGCTCAGTTCTGGCGTAGCGTGCTCGGAGATCGCAGGTGAACGGTGAAAGTGGTGCGATTTGGCTGTAGTTTGGTGTGGTTGGCGTAGTATTCAGTGGTTTTTTGTTTCTGGTGAGTTTTGTGACGTCCACCAGGAGGTTGCATACGTGTTCGAAAGGCGGAGGAGAGTTTGTGACCATTGGAGTTCAGTCACCGGACAAACGCATCGGGACGAGTGAGTGGTTATGATTTCTGGGCGAAATAATTGATGTGATAGTCACCACCATCATGGGGTAAATGCTTTGGATCTTTATGTTTGATGCATTGAGATATCGTTTTTGGACGGTTTTTGGAGACTGCTGGATGTTTTAATAGCAACGTTTGAGAAGCGTTTAGATGTTTTCATAAATCTTGTGTACAACAGTAACAATTCATAAATTCTACAACTTCGGATGAGTTGGTGATTTTATAGTATCCTGGAGGTTATTGTTACCCCAAGAATATCCTAGAACATCTCAATAAATGACGACTATGAATTTTGACAATTTTTCTGCTGATGTTTCTCAATCAGCAGAACCTATTGGTGTGTGATAGAAGTCAAAAAGGGCCAGCAGGCTCATATTGGAGATACTACCTTATCTCGTTTTAGGCTCGATAGCGCCTGTTCATTCAGAGTAACACGGAGCTGCAGGGAGATGAAGTTGTACTATCGCACAAACTGTTACGTAAACTGGTAACATCTCTCTCCCTCCCGTCCGATCAGCAGTCAAAAGAGCAAAGTTCAAGGTCCGGTGATCTCTGATAGTGACCGCTCAAAATGTGTGCTTTAGGGTGCATTTTTGTTGCTATACGATGATATATGGTGTGCCTTTCTATGTATGATTGTGTGTGTGAGTGTGCTCGTTTTGTACGATCATCTTATCCATGGATTTAGGATTAAATCATTTTTTCAGCAATAATAACTGGATCCTAAACACTTCCTATTGGAAATCGAGCTCCAATAGTAAACAGTTCAATTAAGCTAGTTCCGCTGTTGATTATCGTTAATGAGGGGTATTAAACCTGTCAACGATTGTGTTATCGGGATTGTCACTGGACATTGGAGCACGAAGGTGACGGTGGTGGTGGTGCTGCTGCTATTGCTGCTCACCAATTTTGGATACGCGTTTAGAGCATTCCACACACTTGTACACACTGAACATTAATGTTTTGATTAGTGGCACGCATTTTGCGTGTGCTACTGGATTGCTGCAACACCTTGGCCCGTCATCAGGCATTGTGATAAGCGTACAGCGGAGGGAACATGCTAGTACCTTGTCTACGTCGAAGGTAGAAGAGCAGCGATTGTTGACGGATTTCCCAATTACCAAAGCAGTGTGCGTGTTGGAATTGTGATTGGCTTTTTCATTCGACAATGTCAAGTCATCGTGGGGCGACGCTTTGTTTGATACGTTGAAGGCATTTCATATGAGGAAGTAGAAGGTTACCATCTATATAGAGTTCATTTGAAATAACAAGAAGCTTTGTACTAGACAAAAGGTACACGATGATCATCAGCTGATCGTTGAAACAATGTTAAATATAACCTGGAATAGTAATCCATAATTTTATTATAAAAAATATAGTATATTTAATTTTGCTCGTAAACTGAAAACTGCTAACGATGGCTGCCATGCATGTCCTCCGATTAACCAATAAAATGCATTCCGGCAATCGTCAGTTGGTTCGGTGATTAATTTGTATAGCTCTATAATGCATTGAACACCCACTGCCCGGCCGTCATTACCGTGTTCAAGGATTAATATTATCTTTGCGGAAGTGTTTGCACAAAATACGCTCCCGTGCTCCAGGCGTTGGTGCTGCTACCGGTGATAAAAATGGAATTAAATACACGGCACACCAAATGATGATGCCTGATTGCATATGAAATGTGTATTGCCCGCAGGTGGGAAGAATGCATGTTTGCCGCTTCGCTAGCTGCATCAAGTAAACGGCTTTAATGCGTGCTGGCTGCGTGCAACATGAGTTTAGCCATCTTTGCGTGGTTGCGTGAGCTTGAGAGAGGGGATACACAGCTCTCGTTCGTAGCACCAGCATTGTACCATAAATCCTGCTGCATATACGTGCAAATCCACCCAATAAAACGCGGGAATGATGGTGGTTGTTGATATGTAGCGATAGAATTCAAATGATTTGCTGTACAAAAATAGCTTCGAGCTTCACCGGGTGTCGCCAGCTGCATGCGCCCACTCCCCACCGCAATCGCTTATCGAGGGCTCTTATCGAGGGGCTTGGTTGCGCGGGATGAGATTGCTTAAATTGCACTGTCCATTTCTGTGCGAAGCAGATATGCGCGTACCTTTGGTTGCCAGCCGAGCAGGTGCAACAGCTGATGGGAAGATGGAGCCGCAGGCAGCACCAGGCAGCTGCCAAACGGTTGGCCAATCAATCGATTAAACGGGTGAAATTAATACAATTCAATTGCCGATTGAGAGTGCAGTGCAGTCGGTTGGGTTTGCGATTGCGTTATCGTGAACCTGGAAATAACGTCACGGGAAGCGGACCCGGGAAGAAATATCCCGCGCGGCACGAGTGAGCAAGCGGGAGGGCAAGATTTTATTTTTGGCCGCTTGAATGATTTGTGAAATTTGGCCGATATGATGCTATCGGTGTTGGTTAAAAGTAGGTTCACAGACGGAAACATATTGGCTGGATCCTAAGACAATGGCAGCGGCAGAGCTTCCTACTGTTCACTATTTGTTGTTTACAGAAGGCTGAATGAACTGTGTTCACTATATGCATTATTATAAATCAGAAATTTTGTTGTCAGTCAGAAGTATTGTCCAGAGCACGATTTATCTTCCTCTTCAACTGGAATTCTTCTCCAGATGATTCCTGTTAATTATACTGGGGAGCTTCATTCATTCATTGTTTGAAATATGTGTGATTTGTTAAATTTAACACTAATCTAGTTAGTTCGTCCAAATAAGTTTGTCCTATATTCCAGAGGTACTTTAAAGGATTGCATACGGTTTTTTGGTTATGTCCCGTAGGTTATGTCCCGCATAGGAAATATTGATGCCAATAAATCAATAAACCAAGGTATGAATCCAAATCATTTTTGGAATCAATTGAAAAAAAATCGTTGGGAATCCCATGGATAATTGTAATTTTTTTCCATCATTTTATGAGAGAGTTTGTCTATTAGTTGGGAATTTCAAAAGTGAGATGACATTATGTGATTGATACGTGATAAATCGAGGCTCTGATTTGAATTATACTGTAGGGGTCATCATCATCATCATTCCTGATCAGTGTGATCAATGTAATGTTGTTGCATTCTCTTGCATGCCTATTCAAAAACACTAAATTTGAAGAAAATTAATTAAATTGAGCAGTATAATCACAATATCTAACAAACTCCTGCCAAGGTGCAAGATCCTGGACCATTTTCTCGATAAAACATCTAGATATCCTAGAACAAGTGCTTTTAAAGTGAGTCAAGTAAGAAACGAGTACTCATTTGATTTTAAAATTGTATCCAATAGCTTCCAGGCATACCAGGGATGCGATATTACGGTTGAGACGTTAGCATTTGCCCAAACTTATTAAATCTATCGCCCATCTGGTATGTTTACCAATCAACGAAATTGCATCGAGCTTCTGCACGATATACCTGCAGTTCCGTTTGATTGATTCGTCCATCACATTTACTTTCTCGCATGGTGTCTTCCCTTCCCCTCAAGGGATGTTCGCTTTGATGAGGTTGGATGATTCTTTGAGAGATTACTTCGTACCGGCAAAGTCATAAAAATAGACCATCTCGTCGATGCTGTAGCATCATGGGCAACGATGCACACCAAAACACAACATTCCTAATAGTCCTGAGGACACTTATCGTGCGCCGGTTTGCATCAGCACATGTAGGCACCGGCCGATGGAGTTGTGATGGAAAGTGCAGTAAAGAAATTACAGCTTCCATCATATGGTGGTGTATGGTGTGCCATCCGGAAGTGATAGTATTCTCGGGCATTACTTTCGGCCTGGCCACGCCATCGAGTGCTACAGCATTTTGGTAACTCGTTTTTCTTCTTGTTCTTTCCTCATCATCTTTTGCTACGGATAACGTTGTTGATGCTGCTGATGCTATGGCCCTTGTGCTGCTCCTATTCACAAACAGCTTATCCCATACGTATTGCAGCCATTTCAGTGGGTTATGGTGTATGGTCTGATGATGGCCGTAAGGAGGCAAAGTTTTCGGTTGTTTCGGGGTTGTTTCTCTACCTCAACCTCGGCCAATCCAATCCACGACCTCTCAAACGTGGCTAAGAAATGGTCGAGCAGCAAGTTTGCGAAAGTCGAAGTTCGGCTTGCTTTGCCCCGAAGGCGGGTGCGGGCATACTGAATGGTGCTGCAGAATCTGTCGGTGCTCATAAATAGGGATTTTACGGTTTTACAATCGTGGCCCGGCATCCCCAGGGAGCGCATCGATGCTGCTGCCGAGCCACATTCCCGCCCTTTGCTTTGGTCGTGATGTGGCGCACCATGGCAAGTGCAAATATTGGCCGACTGCTGGACGACCGCATAGTACTAGCGCGTTGCATATGCTGCATTTTATCCTATTTTATCATCAAACGCGAAATACCGCCCAAGATGCTATCGGCGGAGAGTAACGGGAGAGCGTTTTCGGGGGTGTTTTGCCCATTTTCGTGTACGAGTGGTTGGGATTTTTCGACAAAGTGTTTGAGAGAATCTCTCTTTATGTGTGTGTGTGTCAGGAGTGTACTCTGGAGCCCCATTGGTACCGGCACCTCGCTTCCCACCCCTCTCCATTGATTGCTTAAGGGGGGTTTTCAGTTCACTTTCGGGTTGAACCGGCGGTGCGGTATATCGCGTGGTTAGGATCTATCGTTGGCCACCGTTCCCCGCAAAAAAAAGAAAACCCATGACAAACTGTGTAACAAGAACTATTAGTCTTGGTTATGTCCTGTTCCGAATCGACGATGCATCATCATCGTACTCGAGTCTCCCCTTTCGAGTTTCTGTGGCTGTGGCGACTGATGTTTGAACCGAAACCAGGCAGCGTGCACTCTGGTGTCGGTGAAGTGTGCCATCAGTAGTCATCAGTTTCATCCATCGCATCCTCTCCACTTCTGGAGCTCTGGAGTCCTTAAGCTGTGCTCAAAATATTGTGCAATAACCCAGAATTGTGTTACCACGCTTTTTTTGTGTGCACACCAATGTTGCTGTCTGCCCGTCCACGTTGTTCGCGTGTTTGAAGTGTTGAAGGTATTGCATGCTTTCTTTTTGCCGCCTCCACTTGCTTGGTGCTGTTGAATTTTGAGCTCAGTGAAATTGGGAATTCTAGTGGCAAACACTTCTGGCTGGAAAAACAGATAAAGTCCGATATGGCGACCATGTCCAAGGAGTGTCACAGCGCTGGTGTGTGGATTGTTTGAATGCAACGTGGTGCAACATGGCGCTTCTTCCGCTTCCTTTCTTATTTGGTTGGATTATCTGGTGCGCATCATCATGTATGTAATACCCTTGATACGTTGATGGTGATTACCCGTTATCAATCAAGCTCGCATGTCAGTTGTCGTATGTTTTTTTTCTCTTTGAGGATGCACGTCACGTACTCTGCGTGGAACGTCTTCTCGTCAATGGCAACATGTGGTTGTGGTATGGATTTTGCACGATAAACAATGAAATAGAGAAGCTCTAATATGGCTACTGCATCGTACTATGAGCATAGCAGATTTTTAGTAAATTTAAAGCGCCATCTATCAAGCAACAGAACAAACAAGCATGCTAGTAGCGCTTAATAAGCTCTTATTAAACTTTCAACGTCAAATCATTTGTATTTCTCCTCGCAAACGCTTTCCCTTTACCATTAAATGACGTCAAATACGCGTCCTCCACCACTTCCTCGTGACAGCAGCACTCGCCCGATACATGACGATGCAAATATTGGAGCAATCGAATTAGCGTGTAATCGCGACGATTGAGCGTGATCGTTAGATAAAGACCCTTTTATGGTGTACTGCGCTATCGCATTAATAACCTCGCTGTATTGCATTAGATTGTGCTTTAGAAGTCAGTCCATGCTGTTTCGCTTCATTAACCGATTATTGCATTTTTTTCTTCTTCTTCTTTGCAGCCGCGTCGCGTCACACGACAGCAGGTGATCGATTCCCAACTACCGCAACAGGCTTAGACAACGATGCCTGGACAGGAGGAGAATGGACCGATTCCGGCCGGGCCGACGGGCCGCATCCTGCCCGCCGACAGCTACACCTCGACCGATCCGGCCGTCCCGGTGAAGCTGCGCATCGCCAAGGAAGGGTTGGCCTCGCTCGACCCCCTGTCCGTGCCGGACCTGATGAACCGTACGGTGCGCGATCATCCAGACCATCCGGCGATGGTGTTCCGGAACGCGCAGAAACAGTGGCAAACCGTGACGTATCGCGAGTACCGCGAACGGGTCCACCATATGGCGAAGGTGTTTATTAAGCTTGGGCTCGAGCCGCACCATACCGTGGCGGTGCTGGCGTTCAACAGCCCGGAATGGTTCGTGTCCGAACTGTCGGCCATTCACGCCGGGTAAGCATTAGTAGGGCTTTTTTGGTGTGTGTGTTTGCTACTGTGTTCACACTAAAACATTCATTGGTACGTTTTTTAATCCATTTTTTCCCCTGTCTATTTGCAGAGGTATCATCACCGGCGTGTACACGACCAACTCGGCCGAATCGGTACAGCACGTGCTGGAAAGCTCCCGGGCCCAGATCGTCGTGGTGGACGATGCGAAGCAAATGGAGAAAATCTGCTCCATTCGTCAGAACCTGCCGCACCTGAAAACCGTCATTCAAACGATGCCACCGTACGCACCGTACGTCAAGCGGGACGATGGCTTCTATCGTGTAAGTTTCAGTACCCTCCTCACACGCCACAGTGAAATTGAGTTTCCTGTAGCGTTTGGTTTTTGTTCTTCTTTCACATTCACTTATCAACGTTCAGCACATGTATTCACAGGGACGTTTTTGAGGGGGTGTTTTTTTGTTGTCGCTTTGGTTTGGTTTGGTTTGGTCAGCAAGCTTTACGAATGCTTTGGCTCAAGTGACCAGTCAGCACCATTGGCCATTGGGGTTATGAGGGGCATTTTTTTTCGTCCCGTGCACGATATCTTTTATGCGCGTTCAATGGTTTTGCATCCCTTTGCACACTCACTTCATTTGAGCCACGGGGAAACATCAAACGCCGCGTAGTGGGTGTAGTGTGATGGTGTGGTATGTATGTTTTTATATCAATTCAAGCACTCTTGTAAATCAACAGTTGCAATTGGCCTTTCGGGTCCGTATCGGGATCGGAGCTTTTTGTTTGGTCTCTCGCTTTCTCTCTCGCTTTCGCTAGGGTCAATTGAGTAATGAGTCAGTTGGATGTCTATCTTTTTTTTGTTGTAAATTATTGAAGTGTTACTGTGTTTTATCATATGCGTGTCGGTTGACCCCTTGAGCAATTCGATTCCCGTTTTAAAAACTGCCTGTTTTGTAACTTTATACAGCAACTTTTTTTTATCAGTGTTATAGAACATTGATTAAGCTAATGGGTAATAGCAATAGCGCGCACCTTTTTTTCATTAACTAAACAGTAGTTTTGTTACTTTGATCACTCCCTGAATACACTGACGAACTCATAGGCCTCGATTGAATATAATTTATAGTTGAACTATCGTTTAACGATTATGCTTAATTGATGTACTCTTTAAGCTTCACTGATTTCTACTTGATTTGAGTTGAAAAATTATAATACTAAAGTATTTTTTTAACATAAAAATCAATACAAATCAGAACGGAATATGCCTACCTATCTTTGGACGTTTTGGATGCGTCGTTGACAAAGAATCTCCTACGAAGACGGGTTTTGTATACTAAACAAGATGATGTTATAGTCGGACAAAACAATATTAGTCAATATATGCTATGTCTAAAGGCATTTTTCCCATTTGATCGTTATTAGGAATTATCGTTACAATACTGTCGAATATACAACCACCAGCCGAATGCCTTTTTTCGATATGTTTTCGTTTTTCATAAGCACTGTTAACATTAAATCCATTCGATTGGATTTAAAAAGAGGGTTGTGAAACACTGTTTTAATAGTGCGTTAGTGCACATTTAGTCGAAGCTGGTGTTGGATAATGTTGTAACAAAAAAAAAAGGGTTTTATTTGTGTGTAATTGATGCATTTTACTATGTTTGACAATGGTTGGATTCAGTTATTTTTAATTATTAGTTATTAAAATGTTACATGCATGCCTATTAAAGACGCTAGAAACATCTCAAGAAACCGAATTTCACTTTATTATCAGAGTAAAACTTAAATTTTCAACATATTATGAGCTTTTACTACTTCAATCCACGAACGCGGGTATTGGTTAGCTTTTGAAGGATGAAATACAATATCATTAATTACAAATATTTAAAGATTTCCGTAGAACTATGAAACCAAACGGTGTTCGAAAAGATATTTTAGTGTCACACAATAAATTAGAAATTTATTGATTTTGAACTATTTATATTTTGACATTGATTGATCATTTGAACTACTGTCGTTCAGCAAATCGTTTGATGTGCTTACTGTAGTGGAAATAAAAATAAGTATGTTTCCCATGAAAAAAAACACACACATATTCACTCCACAAAGGAATCGCAAATGACAGTGAGGTGTTTTCAATTCAATTAGAATATTATTGGATTTTCCATTATCAACCTGTGGTGTGTGTGCGGGGTGTCAGAACGATTCGAGGGCTGGTGGACATAATATCAAAGGGTACATTCCTAGGGGGAGCAACAACAACAAAAAAAAATACTCGTATCAAATTATATCGAAATTTCCTCCGCTGTTTCTGTCTCTCCCATTTCCCACGGGAGTGTAGCGTGTGAAAAAAGAATGGATAATAGCTTTCATCTGCTTTATCGGCGTGTTGAGGAAAAACTAAAGAGGAAAGCAATTTTTTTTTCCTCTGTTCACTGTCCTCCACCGCGCTCTCGTTTTACTCCCCACTGCACGGGCAATGAGAGATCCAATCGGTAAAATCCGCATTAAAATTCATTCCGCTAGCAAAACGTGCCGTGGAGGGGTCTTTTTTTCGTATTAACCTGCAGGCAAATAGTACTGGCCGGGGACTGGGACGGCAAACGGAAGCGAAATTGCACCGTGCACGAATTTGCACATCACACCGCCGGCGGGGGCTCTCTCGGCACTGGAAGGTGTAGAAATTAGCAAAAAGCAAACATAAAATGCTGCGAATTGGATGAAATTAGCAAAATGGCACCAGAAGAAGTGGCAGAATAGCTCTAGCAGGAGGAAAAAAATGCTTTAACTAATTGCAGATTGGGATCATTTTAATGAGTGGGCGAGGGCTTTCGTGTACCGTGCTTTTCTTGTTTTCCCGATGAAACTAATGAATAGTGAGCAGGTTTCGCAAAGCAAAGGTTAGGAGGTTTCATTTCAGTTTCTTAAATGATGTGTTATTTAATGGAAAACGTTGAAGGGCGCAGTGTGCCATTCTATGATCAAGGGGATATTTTTTAAATTGAAATTGATAACGATATGGTTATGTAAGCTTCCAGCCAACCTTAAAGTATCGTTTTTTGTTGTTACTTTTTTGCTTGACCTTTTTTAATTATCACTTTTCCTGAACTCATTTCAAAACCATTAGAAAAACGCTAACCTTTGGTTAACCTAAGCGCCTCCTCTTGCTAGGGTCACTGGACTGGTTGGAAAAACCAACAAAAAAAAATCACATCGATCGGATCGACAAAGCTCAAAAGCAGCTGCAAAAGAAAAAAAAAACCTGCAGCTACAACATCATTAATCATGCTACCATAAGCCGGCTACGGTTAAACCTAAGCCATCTCTCCTGCCTAACGTTCCTAAAAGCGGACGGTTTCTGTGTGAGAAACGCCATGCGGAAAAGCGGAAAGCGAAACATTAACGATGATGACACCTGCGATGCGACGCACTTTGACTATCTGCAGTACCGCCGTACAGCCGTATAATGGCGTCATATAAACGGGATCCTTTACGCCAACAACTTGTCCATCGATCTCTTTACCCCAGTGCCGCGCGTGTATGCGTCAAGCGCGTGTTGTTGCTAACCGTGTGAGGTAATTTTTCTTTTGCGCTCTCCCATTTTACTTCCTTTTAAAGAAGGTCGATAAAGTACAGGGGTTCGTGTGTGTTGCTTTTTATTCCTTCTTTCATTTGCTATCATCACCAAGACCAGCACCACCACCACCACCAACCATGCGGTAGCATGTGGTTCCTTCTTGGGGGCGTAGGAGGCGGTTACATCGGTTCGACATATTCTCACTTGTCATTTCACTTTCGATTGCCCCACCGGGTGTAGGGCGAGGGCGAAATCTCGTGCTGCTCAAACTGCTGCAAACTCAACATTGTCGCATCATCATCAGCATCATCGGCAACCACAGTGTGGAGGGGAAGATCGAAGCCCGCCGTTGGTTGGGAGGGAGACACAGCATTTCTGTGCCTTAAAAATCTACCATTGGAGAGAACATTATTTCCAACGGCTCCCGTCCCATGTGACCAACCTGGCTGCTTTGCGGCTTGGTTCTATATTGCTTCTACACTTGCCCCTGGGAAGCTGTGGAGATGCGCACGGATCCCTTACCATTTTCCAGCGCGAACTAACCAAAGCGTTCCAATGTATCATAAATAATCGGACCAAATAAATCACACCATCGCCTTCTTCCGCTTTGCGGCTAGCGAGCGCGCTTGGTAGAGAGAAACATTTTCGACAGCAAATTGCTACCAATTCATGGCAGCAGGAAGTAGAGTAGCAGGACCTCGCCCGAACGACGAGCCGTTGCAACCGGCGTTTTCTTAGTGCGGTAGAACTCCACGACCTGTACCGATTCAATCAAGTTCCAATTTTGTGGCCAAACGATGGGACTTCTGGGAGGGGGGGGGGGGGAATGTGTCGATGGGTGAGGGATGTTTTCGACTGCCTTTAAAGGATGGAATATGCTGGTTGGTGGTTGGTTTGGATACAAATAGTCAATTTTCTTCAGCGCATGATTGATATGCTTGGGTACCTTGCGTGTGCGCGTTTGTAGCCGGCGTGCTGGGCATTTGTAGGGAAATATTAATTCATCATACTGCAGAGTGCTGCGCTAGTTGAAGGACAAAATAACACTTGAATGTCCTGACTTGAGGAAGTTTCCATTTTCCATTTTGCGAAACACACGCTCTCTCTATATCTCAATATTTTGATTATCCTCAAGATTGTAGCCGGTAATACCGGTTGCGAGAAGTAAGGAAAGATGGGGCAGTATGCCCATGCTAATAATGAAATGGATATTTCTGATTCAGATCATCAGTTTGAAACGAGTTCCAAACATATTTGTTAGAATTGGTCGAACATATTCTGCTTCTGACGTACCATGGAATGTTGTGGATAGTCCTTGCCCATCAAATGATGGTAACTTTTTCTGGCTATAAAAGTCCAATGTGTTTAACATCAATTCAAGTATTTTATACAGTAAGGCAATATCAGTTTTGTTTGTCTTTTTATAATTCTTGTAATGTACATATTTATTTATGCAAAAAAAAATTTATCTTTTGCCTAATTATATATTGTTATGTGGCTTTGTTGTTTTTGTATTTCAACTTTATGAATTTATGACTTATAGTTACCAAAGTTTAATTGGATTGATTCACCACACCGATGTCAAATGCAAAAAAATCCTTTCAGTTGAATTTTAAAAATCTTTCAAAAACTAACAAACTTGTAATCGTCAGACATAGTCGTATGAAATTATTAATCTAATAGCACAAACCATCCAATTCAAGTGGAACTACACAAATAATAGGTTTATTTAGAAGAAAACAGCCAAATTCGACGTTTACGATACGTTATTAATTCGATCCGGTCTCGTAGTACAATCGTCATCTCGTGCGACTTAACAACATGCCCGTCATGGGTTCAATCCCCAAATGGACCGTGCCGCCATACGTAGGACTGACTATCCTGCTATGGGGGGAGATCAATTAGTCACTGAAAGCCAAAGCCCACAAGTGGTGCAGGCAGGCCTTGGCCGACAACGGTTGTTGAGCCAAAGAAGAAGAAGATATGAAGATTAATTCGATAAGATATGTGTTTTTGGATTCAGAAATTTCCCCAGAAATGATTAAAAATAATCTAATTTTTCATTTTAATAGTAAAAATAGGTAGTAGCATAGCATGAGTCTGATAATTCAGAATATGCATCAGGAACATTGATTGATATTATTTAACGGATCAAAAAAACATTTTAGAGCAAACAAGCGTGTGAATTATTTGGACACACGTACCGAATGATGTTATTAAAGGTCCTCTTTTTCTTCAAGACCCGATACTCCCATAACGACTTCTTCCCTTCAGTCTTGTTTGAATCGCGTAGATGATGATGGGTAGAAATGATTCTGCACTGCACGGAAGACAAAGCTTCACCCCGACATAAACCGACCGAGACCATGCTATTCCACCTCATGCGGGTTATGTTCTGTTGGCACTAATAAAAAGGGGGGATACCACATAACGATACGACTTCGCTTATGTCGAAACAAAGCACGGAAAACAAAGCAATCTTTAAAGTATCTACGGAACGGGGAACCCGGTTCCTTTACCCCTTTAGAAGATGGCATCTGTATCCCTCCTTTTCCTCCCTGATTTTTATCGAAAGGATTCGTGGGTTAACCATACCATCGATTGCATTGCGGAAGTTGTCAATTGTCTCGTGGGAATTGCTAATGAAAGAAGGCAAATAGGTAGAACAAAAAAACCAGCCGAATACGAAAAAAAGGCGATTGCTTGAACTTGCAACGCGTGTGCGTGTGGCTGTGTTTGCACAAGACAATTTCCACTTCAGGACACGTTTTCTTCCTGCCAGCACAAACAAACGGCAAAGGCAACGAAGGCAAGGCATTCGTGGGTGCTATTTTTTTTTTTCCTTCACGAAGCCCACCAAAATTGCGCCTCAAAATGACTTCATGCCAGGTCGTGACTGGACTGCGGACACGAATCACCAATCTGTGGTTGCGCATAACCGGTCCACGGCTGCCAGCTTCCGATGTCGGAAGAAAATAGGTGAAATGGTTTTGTTTTTTTCTCACTTTTAACGATCTACATTCTCCTTTGCCGGGCTATGAGTGTGGAAAGAACTCGTTCTGTTTGGCAGATGAAGATGTCCCGTCCCATTCCCTCTGTGACAAACCGCACCGCAAACGATGTGTGATTACGTTACGGGATATTTGGCCAAAATTGCTCTATTGCTATGTTTGGGGTGGTTTAATTCCTTAGATGGTACTTTAATTTACTGCTTCCGCAATTTAACTCACCATTAAAAGATTATTTTTAAAACAATTTTAAAGCAATACAATACTTTAACCTTTTCCGTTTCTTTTCATTTTTTATTGCAGTGGTCGGAACTGGAAGAAATGAACGTTGATGATGTGGAGGAAGAGTTTAACAGACGCCTTGCCAACATCGCCATCAATCAATGCTGCTGTCTGGTGTACACGGTAAGGGAGAAACTCTTTCCTGTTCGAACCAACGCTGCGAAAAGTGTGCAGCACCATGGCTAAATTCGCTTCCCATTTTTTCCTCTCCCTCCAGTCCGGTACGGTAGGCAATCCGAAGGGTGTAATGCTCAGCCACGATAACTTCACCTGGGACTCGTACGCAATCGGCAAGCGGCTGCACCAGATACGGTACGCCGAGGAGGTGCTCGTGTCCTTCCTGCCGCTCAGCCACGTCGCCGCCCAGATGGTGGACATCTTCCTGACGCTGCAGTTCGCCTGCACCGTGTACTTCGCCGACAAGGATGCGATGAAGGGCACGCTGCTCCACACGCTGCAGGAGGCGAAACCGACGCGCATGCTGGCGGTGCCGCGCGTGTACGAGAAGATCCAGGAGAAGATGCTCGCGATCGGTGCCCAGAGCGGGGCGGCCAAGAAGCTGGTGGCCGGCTGGGCGAAGAGTGTAACGCTGCAGCACCATCTGGACGCCATGGAAGGGTGCGTATGGGATAGTTTTAGTTTTTTTTTACAACATTGTGTTAACGCTCCGTTTCGCTCTCCGTCTACAGCAAACCCACCAACTCGTGGCAGTACCGTCTGGTGAAGAACTACATCCTGTCGAAGGTGAAGGATGCGCTCGGGTTTAGCCGCTGCCTGACGCTGGCAACGGCCGCCGCACCGATGGACCGGGAGACGAAGAAGTACTTCATGAGCCTGGATCTGCCGATCATGGAAGCGTTCGGCATGTCGGAAACGTCCGGTGCGCACTCGCTCACCGCACCGGATAGCTACAACTTTGACACGATCGGCAAACCGCTCGGCGGCTGTGAGACGAAAATCGACAAACCGGACGAGCGAGGGCACGGTGAAATCTGCATGCGCGGTCGCCACGTACTGATGGGCTACATTGGCGAGGAGGGCAAAACGCGCGAAGCCGTCGACGACGATGGATGGATGCATTCGGGCGATGTGGGATATCTGGACGAGGCTGGCTTCATGTACATTACGGGACGCATCAAGGTATGTGGGGGGGATTCGAGTAGTTTACCCTTTTGCTAATCGCTCCCTTTTTGTTGGTTTGCTGGCTCATCGCAGGAACTTATCATCACTGCGGGCGGTGAAAACATCCCGCCGGTGCACGTGGAGAATCTCGTGAAGAATGAGCTGCCGTACGTGAGCAATGCGTTCCTGGTGGGCGATAAGCGCAAGTTCCTGACCATGCTGATCACGCTCAAAACGCAGATGAACCTCGACAGCGGCGAACCGAAGGACGAACTGACGCCGGAAACGATCGCCGCGCTGAAGGAGCTCGGCGTGGAGTATGGAAAGCTGAGCGAGATCCATGCAGCTGGTCCCTGCCCGAAGGTAGCGTGTTGTTTTTTGGGTTATTGGGTGACTTGTTCGACCCAGCCGTTCTTAGGAGCTGGCGTCACAAAATGTGATTGATTAATTGAGCTCCGTCGCTTTGTCGTTTTTTCACAGGTGCTGAAAGCACTCCAGGAAGGAATCGATCGTGCCAACCAGAAAGCCATCTCGAACGCACAGAAGATTCAAAAGTTTGCCCTACTGAAGTCTGACTTTTCCGTGCCTGGCGGCGAGCTAGGTACGTCCCCGGATGCTGCCAACCCTACCCAGTGAGCTATTTTTACTAAAACTTTTTCCTTTCTTTTCTTCTCTCTCTCTCTCTCTCTCTCTCTCTGTTTCTTCTATCTCCATCCCACCCGCGCAGGCCCTACGTTGAAGATCAAACGTAACGTCGTGGCGGAAAAGAACAAGGACATTATTGAAAAGTTCTACGCATAGAAACAAAGCCCGGCGCTTAAATTCGGTTTATCGACTTTTGCGAAACAAGTTGTGCAATGTATGCTAAGTTTTCTTTCGTTATCGGTTTTGTTTTGCGAAGCGTTCCGGGGCGTTCGCTTCCGCACACACACGCAACCCTCTCCGAACCGCACCCAGAACCGCACGACACCATTCGGTGAGGGGGTGTGCGTGCGCTTAGTGGTTTAGTGGTAACATGTTTTGCAAAATGTTTCCTTGCTTCTTTGCAATTGATATCGTTTAAGAGTATCGTAGATAGTGTGAAGAACACGGACGGACACACACACAGATATATAACAAAATTATGTAAGCATCTGCATATTTCTGCGCTGTTTTTTTGTGGCATTGCGGAAAGCGGAACACGATGGGACTGGTGCGACACTATTAGAACGGTATGGCGGGAGCTAAAAAGGCCACGCTAGCCGCTACACACGCGCGCGCGTGTAGCGCGATTGTTTAGCCTTAACGTTTTAGCCCCAGCGCTAAACAATAATTTCCGATAAGTTTGTTACCACATTTGTTTTTTTGTTTTCTCCTCATCCCCTACTCGTAAGTTGTTTGGTGATATTATGTAGAGTTGTTTACGCCCGGAGGTGGTGAAAATCGAGAGTGAACGCAATGGACGCAATGGGTGAACGAATGGGCGAACGAAGCGTAGTGGTTGTAGCAGTTGTCCCTACTTTCGTCCCTTGTTGTAATATTATGATGTACAAAGAAGCCGTTCCCGGACGATGTATCGCGCGTAATGTCAAGTTAGGCCCAGTGGTTAGTTTGCGCTCCGGTACGTTCAGTCGATACAGCGACTGGAGATGGGAAGGACAATTGCGCTCAACGCACGGACGGCTTTGCTGTAAATAGATGACCTGTTCGTTTAGGCTTTCTTAACCGTCTAGGGAAGGCCACGATTCGTACGAAAAGAGGAATAAAAATCCCAAACACCGACCGGGTTTGTTTTGTAAGACTAGAAATAGATTATTGTAATATACATCATCAGTGTGCTACCGAAATGGAAACTCCCGAAATGCCGGATCGATCGATTTTAACCTCGCCGGTGATAAGCGGGACATCTTATTTCCCCTCGTCGATTTCTGTCCTTCCGTCTGTCCCCAATTGGATGGCATTTGCCGTTTCGGATCTGGTTGATTTATCACTTAAAGGTATCTTCGCTCTCGGGAGCGGGGCGAAAAATTCTTCTTCAAATCTCGTTTAAAGCTGTGTAGCCTAGATATATTGCTCTACATTCACTGTACAATGCTGGACGGCGTCTAATAGATTGCGCTCTCTGGTCCCGGCAATAGTAAAGCGAAGAATGTCCTAGATGTGAGGGGGGCTTCCTCTGGCCTAGAGGCAAACGTATTTTAAAGCGCCTGTCCGGGTTTCTTTACTCAAGTACAAAGTGATAAGCGACAAAAGAAAAGCAAAAAAAACCCCTCACCCTTTACCCTATCGACGTTTCGGCAAAGGGTCGGAAATCGGAAAGTTGTAGCGGAAACAAGTTGGCGAAGATTTTATAAGCGGCCGATACTATCTCGCTGGGACATCCAGATAACTTTGTGGGACTTTTGAGGTAAGGGGGGAGGTGTGGCAGAAGACGGCAGTTTGACTTTTTGATTTTAATTTAATTTTTACTTTCCAATTACCCGAAGGCTGGCGCTGGATCAAGCGGGAGGGAGTGAGAGCGGTTCCGAATCTTCTGCGGCGCTGTGGTTGATTTTAAACGAGTGCAAAATCTCCCCCATCGACCACGGCCACTGTTAGAGCGTTGTGGTGTAGCGTTGATTAAGAATAACATCCGGTTTTGGTGGCGCACAATCGCGGGGCGACGGTTTTTTCCTTTGTAAATGGGCGGAAGTGTTTCGGATGGATTTTTGGAGGATTTTGTGGAAATCTCTTGAATTGGTTGTACAAAAAAGAAGAAGAGAAAGTAAGGACATTTGCGGCAGCACAAACAAGCAGCGTAATATTGGCAGCTTGTGTGCAGCTAACAGTATTGCCATTTAAAAGTGAAAAGCCAGTAATTTCATTACATGTTACTTTCGGTTAATAACGCCCTGTGTATGACTTTCCGTTTCGCCGTCGCGACGGCTCATTAAAAAGTCAAAGCGAATGTTTATCGAAATGTTGCCGCCGCCCTGTTTCGGATGTGTTTTCAATCGTCAGATTTTTTGTGCCCCTTCCCACCGCTCACACGCTGGTTCGATGCGTTCGATGCCGAACCGGTCCGAGATATGCCTGGCACCACTTTAATTAGCTTTGGCGAGTGAGAAAATAATTTTCATTTTATTTTATCCCTCCATCGAGTGTGCGTCCGCCCGTGCGTCCCGGTTTGGCCGTTTTCGCCCTCGCGTCACTACTCACTTGTCGTCCATCCGGTTCGCTTCCATCGCCTTGCTGATGGCGATATCCCGATCGTCCGGCAGATTGTACTCGAGCTGTATCGTGGCCGTGTTTGTTGTTTCGTTGTTCGGTGTCCCCGGGCACACAAACAGCAGCAGCAAAAAATAAATAAAATTCCGAAACGGTGACCACCACCATCATTCGCGATTGTCGCGGAAGCCCGATAATGATTTTCCACCCAGAAGCCCGCGATTGTGACAGAGTGCCCCCGTTGCCCGGGCAACCGATGGTGGTGGTGGTGGATGATGTCGTTCGAAACGCGTTGTGTTGTAGTGGAGTTTTCCAGCGGCATTCCGTTCGCAGCAGGCAGGCACAATATAGTTCGGGTGACGGAAGGACGTTCCCAGTTTTTGGTTCGTTCGTTTGTTGGTGGCGATGGATAGTGTTGTTGCGGTGAGTGTCAGCATTTCACAATTAACAGCATCGCATTGCCGGCGGGTGGGCAAATAACGAGAGATGTGGTGAAATGGCGTTTGGTTCCCCGATCGTGCCGGATCGTAATCGTATCAAGGTGTTTGAAAGTGTATGTGTGTGGTATGTTCAAAATAGCAGTGAAAAAGAAAGAAATAGAAAAAAATCAGTTAGTGAAGCAAAAACCAACAAAGTAAAAAAACACGGTTCCACAGTTCCACTAGCCCCCGCCAAACTAGCTTAAAAATCATCGAAGCAATGCGAAGAAAGGCGGATGGAAAATAAATCAATTAGCAGCTTATCGGATCGGGCAGGGCGGGTGAAGCGAAGCGTTGCTTTGGGCGAGAGCTACTCCAGAAGCATTCCCGAGGTGATGTAGATTCCCGTGAGACAAACACACACACAGCATGCCAGAAAGCAGTACCGTCTGTCATTCTGTCCGTCCTGTCTATCAGAGTGTGTCTATCGCTTCCTTCTTCGCTGCGTTATTCGGCCGGGCGGGATGACAAGAACCATTCGCCTCAACGTTTGTAGCCTAGACCGTTCAGCAGTGGATTGTGGAAAGGCTTGCAATGCCGTCCTGCTGCCGGTTGCTCCTGCGCCCGTTCCTCCTGTGTGCAACGTTTCCGGCCAGCTTACGGATGCACAGGCACGGAAATAGTTTAAATTGAGTAACGAGATAAGCAAATGAGCACGGATTTCAGTTAATTAAATGTATAATTTTAATCAATCTCGCCGCCGGAAAGCTTGGGCTTTATTTCGAGCTTTATCGGTGTCTTCAATTTCAGCGCCCGGGCGCTTGTGTTTGGGCGCATATTTTTCAAATTTTCCGTTTAATTTCGCTCAAAAAATCAAGCTATTTTGTGTATAAAATGTAGATAAAGTATACGTTTGAAATTGTGTCTCTTTGCACTTTAACAGCTTTTCTTCTGTATTGGCAATTAATTTTGCAAGTGTTATTTAATTGATCAATTAACTTGTTTTTCTAATTTGAAAATTAAATTTGTACAAATTCGAATCTGATTCCAATTGCAGCAGACATCATTCGGTTATTGCTAGCGACACAACGAAATATAATCCATTGTCCTGTAATGCGTTGGCTTTGTTACCAAATTGTTTAAATTAAATTTGATAAAAAATGGTCCATAATAAGATGGACGTCCTTTTGTGGATATGTCCAGCACATATATAAAAAGCTTTAAACTTATTCAGTAACCACACGCACTCAGCCGGATATGTCTTGTCTTGTCTTAGCTACATCGAGCTTTAAAGGTCCATATGAGACTTTAACCCATGAGGGGGGCAAGGTTTTTAAGTCGTGCAAGTTAACGATTGTACCACGGGACCGCTGACTTCAGGTACAGTTCACGCTCGGTATGACGGAATGACGTTTTGAATTTGGTTGTCGCGAACGAGCGGATTAAAATGGTGCGGATATTGTACATGAGTTTGTAATATGTAAACTTTACATTTATCTTGTTTCTTATTTTATCAATGTAAAAATGCACGATTTTTTTTTCAGTTCATCTCAACACAGTGGCAATTTTAAATCATAATGTCACCTAAATTTCAAATTAATCCATGAATGGTTCATGTCTTAAGTCTTTAATCGCTCAATCATAGCTTAATATTGCGTTTTGTAAGAATGAACCGTGGTACGTAAATGAAAGAATTGAAAGATTCAATCATGTCGAAAAACATTAAAACTAAAAAGCCAACTCAATTTAGATTCGCAATCGTTGTGCTTCCCGCCACAAACCCCGAAATTACTGCATTTGATTTTACTACTAAATTTACATATTAATGCATACAGTGTCATGGGAGGTTAGCTTTCCTTTCGATCCATCCGTTTGTTTGTTATTGCTCGTTTCCGCTTCGAATTTATTCGAATCGTGCCCACGTTCGAATGGATCCGTGCTGAGCAGAGTATTCCGCAATGGTTGCAATATCAATCGCATTGCCGCACAGCGTGTTTCGATTTCCACTTTCCCAGCAGTGCTTAGCTGTGTTTAGCCTGACTGTGAACGGGTCACAGTCGGGAGAACGCGCTCTCTTCGGGATTGTCGGGCTTTATTGTCTGGATATTTTCGATTGGCAACAACGGCCAGAAAAACAGAACAAACGAAGGAGTAACGAAACAAAGAACGGCAAGAAAGGGCGCCCCATTTTCCCACCCAACGCTATCGAGCGCTGTGTTCGAGTTGATCGAGTTGTGCAGTGGTGAAAACATAAAATGGGGTCACGTTGTCGTCCTGCCCCTCAGAGGTTCGCTGTGCAGCCAATAGCAAAAAAAAAGCATGGGGTAGATAAAAAAGAGGAAAACTTTCTTCTCAAATAGTGGCGCACAAGAAAGCAAAATATTCCCAACCTTCCCCCTTCTTATTGGGGAAGATTTTTTATGAGTAAAAGGAAGGGCACTTCCCAAACCCAACACCCAAAAACCTAAGGGAGGAAAACAAACACAATGGTGAAGGAGTCTCAGCTTCCCTTGGGATGCCGCTGGAAGGAAGGTAGAAGAACTACAGCACAGAAGATTAAAAATATGAGCTAGGGCGAACATAAGGGCTAAGGTTCGGACTCTTCCCGCTCTTCCTAGCTCTTCAGCGAGGGTACATGCGGAACACTGCGAGTATCGGGTTGAATGATAAAAATAACAAACATCTGTTTGTCCCTCCACCTTCACACTCAGCATCTCAAATTCTCACATCAAACCCGGAGTCCCGGAAAAGCTTTTGAAATTCTGATCTTTTCCCCCCCCTTTATCAACTCCCGACAGAAGTGGAAAACTGAAGTGAGGAAAATCAGCAAATAAGCCCGAACCAGACCCGGCTGGTCTTGGGAGGGGGCCAGTTTTAATAGACTTTAAAGTTGGCAAACCTGACGCTCCGTAACTTGAGCTCCGTTTCTGTTGAAAAATAGTGACAGGACCATCTTGCTGAATGGGGTATGGGAGGCAAAAAGAGAGAGAGAGAGAGAGAGAGAGAGAGAGAAGGATTACGCGCTGCTCGTAAATAAATGAATAAAGCTCAGGAGAAGTGTTCTGCGCTGTGCTTCCAAAGCTTCTTTTGGTGAACTTCTTTTCGGGCAAATTAGGGAAAGATAAATTACTAGCAGTGAAAAGGACAACACAAAGCAAAAGAGACAAAAATAAAAAATAAAGTGAACCATCGTGAGATGCTACATCCGCATCTTCCCGGGTGCTTTGTGTGTCAACCCTTTTTAGCATACATAAAGCTCCGCTCCACGAAGACACATGTACGGATGATGAGAAGCTTGATGAGGCAGAAAGACAGACAAAGATCCCTTTGCTTTTTCGTTGTGTGTGTGTGTGTTTGTGTTAGTGCAGAGGGAGTCCTTTTTATTCAGAAGCAACAACAAAAAAGACGCTCCAACCCGAGAGCACATTTGTCTCAGGCAGGCTAATTTGTCTTGTCTTGCCAGCGCTTGTGTGTTTCTTAAGAAAGCTGTGCATGTGAAAGTTTCTTTCTCCCCCCCCCCCCCCCCCCCCCCCCCCCCGGTTTGTTTCCCACTCGTCAAAACGAGAAGGATAGTCTCGCAGCGTATTTGTAATGATTAGAAGGTTCAAACTTTTGTGCCAGCTGGCATGATCTATAACGATCCTGGATGCGGGGATGAGATCGATTTCGACAAAAACCAAATGTAAACTTTCGTCCTATAGCAGCAGCAGTAGCAGCAGTAGCAGGGTCGTCCCCCCATCGTACTACATATGTGGAGCGTTTGTTCTGTTTGTTTTAAGCAGCAAAGGTTGTATTTTCTCTGTGTGTTTGCGTGTTTGTGTGTGTGAAGTGGTTGTTGGGCTGCAAAGCAAAAGCGCGTGGTTTGGCGGCTTAAAAGTTTTGCTTTGCTAATTGGTGCTTCATCGGGTTCGGCTGCTGCCTGCGGTAAATGTGTGTACGCTTTAAGCACTCGAGCACTCGGGTACGGGTGGAATGATCGTTAAAGTAAGTGGTATGGATATTATTCTGGATGAGAATGAACGAGTTTGCATGATTTGTATAAAGTGTGGTTTTTGTTTTGCACTGGGAATGAGGAACAATTCATTCATGGAGAAAGAACCAGCACGGGGTTTGACGTTTAAAATTCGACGCCATTATTAAAGAGTTAGTCAACATCATTTTTTTATAAATCAATATGAAATCAAAGCTTATAAAATTTTGAATAATCATGATCTGAAAGCACCAAAGTCGTTGCTTTCTTCAGCTAAATGCTGAGGATAGAATGGAATATTTCATGTCAATTGTTAGCGCATTTTTTGTTAGCAGCAGTACAGTTTGATTGTAATATTGGCATTTTTTTCTTCTTTCAGACAATTAGTTTAATATCTGCAGGCTTGTACAACTATTATATATTTTAAGTAATTCATCAAAACAAAATTGCTATTTAGTTAACACGTACAATGCAAAGAAAACTGCTCGTAAATCAGTCTCACATCTGATCTATAAAAGATTACTTTGAAGCTTCCACCCTTATGAGGGTGAAGTGTGATTCGTAAAACAATGACCTGATTTCTACATATCGAATGATTCTGTCAGTCTTGTTTTGGGTTTTACATTTCAGTATTTGGATGCTGAGAATAACAAAAAAGGAGATCTAGAGAACTTATAGTCTATTTAATTGTTTGGGATTGTATTGTAAATAGCCGATCGTTTCTTTAAAGAACCTAATATTGCCGTCTTAGTACTAGTTAATAAAACAAAACAGAGATGGCAAAAGTAAACATGCTTTAAATATATAAAACGGAGTCGAAAAGATAGTACATATATAGCCGTCCAGGCAGTAGCGGGTTTACAGTGTCGGGGGCCCCAAGCAGTAAGAATTGTTGAGGCCCTCTGTACATAATTACCGGGGGGTACTTGGCATCCGTCTTGTAAAATGTATCATTTGTTGTTGCCGGGGAGGGGGGATGGAGGGGGAGGGGTGCTGGGTTGTCTAGCGCGGGGCCCCAACGTCCATCACCCACGGGGCCCTCCTTGCTAATACAGTGCCATATTCTATCAACTGTTATGGATAATGGACTAAAGATTCCGGGGCCCCTCATTGACGGGGCCCCCCGCAATTGCTTACTTTGCTTACCGTTAAATACGCCACTGCGTCCAGGTCAAGTGTTAAAGGATAATTTGTAAATTATCAACCACTCTGAAACATCTCACTGAAACGTCTAAGTTTTTCTCTCCAAGATTTGCACCAGAATAGGTGAATGTGAATCGAAACTGCCATCAATAACTCGGCCATGAGCGCCTGCTCAGGCATGGAGCAGAAAATTGGTTTTAGACTGTTATAGCCAAAGTCAGTATTAGGACTTATTATTTATTCCATTGTAAAAACTGAAACCTTTATCAACACCGAGGAATGGAACATACATCCCTTCAAGAGTGATACACCAATCATAGGGATTCTCCATCTTTTCTAGATCATTTTTGCAGTACGGTTTGTTCGTTGCCTCAAAACAGTCTTCTATTTCGGCGATCACCCTATTCCTTCGACGAAAATTTCTTCCCAGCGAGCATCCTCTTGAGGTCTCAGATCAGGAAATAGTCGCTGTGAGCCAGGTGTGGTGCATATGGTGGGTGAGGAAGCGATTCGTACCTCAATTCATATACTTTGGCCATTGTTTTCACATATGTGAGCTATTGCGATAGCTCTTTTGAGCGTCCTATGTCCTCAGTGCTCATTTCACCACGTTTAAACTTAGTATGCCAATACTTTAAGATGAATTTTGGTGAACCAGGTTCCGAAAATTCTTCATTAACCCATGTTTTGCTTTGTTTCTATTTTTGTCTTAAAAAAGTGCACAAAAGTTGCTTCATACAAAATGCTATAAGTCATGAAGTTCGATTGCTGTAAAATGTTGAATTTTTTTCAAGATTGGTATTACAAACTAAAAATAATATGAATCTAATTCTGCTAGTGCTCTCACAGATTTTTTCGTTACAAACTTATATAAACTGTTGTGGGCAGCCGTGCGTGCCGACCCCTGGACTTGCCGTGGCAGTTGCGCTGCCACCGGTCAACGTCCAGGGGGACGACAGTGTGCCGAGCGCCGAGCAGAGTGTGCACGAAGGCCGATCGAGCAGGAGCTCTCGGCAGGGGCGCTCGGTGCGGCTGGCGCGCGGCCTACGTTGTAAAGTGTTGTACATTTTAACGTGTTTGTATTTCGTGTATATTATTTATAAATGTAAAGTTCTAAGTGTATAAATAAAGAGCAATAGTCCAGTTCATAACATAAACATTATTTTTAGTTATACATTCATTGCTATATGCTTTCATTTTTAGTTATACTTTGATTAACAGAATTTTTTGTCACAGAAAAACCAGCTAAATGTATGTCGAAATTGATGTATTAGGATGCTTCATATGCCATTTTGAATTAAACCACTGTTTGACTTACTTGATTGCGTGTGGTTTTCAACCATACGTGTAGTCCCAGGAATATATTGCACAAAAGTAAATGTTGGAATCCTATTCTGCCAACACTACGAATGGGTGCGGTTTTAAAGTTGCTTTAATTTCCCGACCGAAACGAACCTAACAATGTTAGGCCCAAAAATTACCGCCCCTAATGTCTTGTGGAGTGAGCGCAACGTTTGGAAATAGAACATGCACGTCCCAACAAAAAAAAAAGCGGATCCGATATCCCGTTCCGCTAATGAAGGAGTTTTTCGCCAATAGTTGGGTGCGTTGGTACGCTTTTGCATGGTGCGATGGAAACAGCGAACCCTGAATATCCGGTTGCACCGGGGAGCGCGAACTTTGGCTCTGGTGTGCAAATAATGGCGTTCTACTGACGCGGCCGAACGAATGCGGACCGGATCTGGATTGGCAAACTTTTCCAAAGCTATTACCACAAAGCACAGTCGCCGCTGGACCGTGCTGGACGTGATTTAATTATCTCTGACTACCGCACAGACCGTGGTACGGTTCGATTGGTTTCGTTTGATTCGTGCGGCGCTAGCTCGTAGCGTGGCATCGCCTCTGCTCTGCTTCCCTGTCGGCGTGTTTTCGAACGTTTCGTGCACAATAATTAGAGTGTGTTAGGCGGACGGGAATTCCGCGTAACCGCCGGATGTTCGCTTGGCAGAAAGGCACTCTCCGGCTGGCACAACGTACGAGAGGGCGGAACCGTTCGCTTTCCCCCGAGCACCATGCACAGCAGTGCAACTCAGTCGTGGAAATCGGCATCCGTTCGTCGATAGAACCTTGTTGTTACTGAGCACAAACACACAGACACACGCGCACACGGTGCAAATCAAACGGTCAAGCGATTAATTATTAATATTTGATCTGCACGCTAAGTTCGCTTGCAATTTGGTTTGCCGATGGTTCAATTTACAGCGATTTCAGTTGAAATGGGGCACCCCCAATTTGGCTTCTAATGCATGGCACGGCATAGTGTTAGGCTTATTGTACCGATTTCGTGATCAATTAATTACTAGAGTGGCCTATTCATTTGGGTGTACGTGTCGATCTACGGCGCGTGTTTGTATGTGAATGTTAGGAAAAGAGAGGGTTACATTATAGGGCACAACACCAATGCACTTTCAAAACCAATGCACTTCGGGCAAACGATTATCGACAGCACACAATGAGTCAATCTGTTTGCATCGAAGATTAATGCATCCTATGTTGTGTCAATGGTAATAAGTGGTGCCGCGGTCATCGGGCGGGAACCCTTTTACATTGATTGAATAATTATTTTTAGATTTTATTTTTTTCATAAATCTTGGAAATTTAGTAAAAGGCAAGGAATTCGTGCTGCAAGGAAATGTAAAATGCAAGGAATTCCTTGCCGGCCGACTTGTTTTCCACATGTCCAAAGTTACATTTCTTCGCGAAAAACGTATCTATTCAAAATTGAGATTTGAAAAAAAGGGAGCATCCATAAATAACGTAACGTCAAACGGGAGGAAGCATGACTTTCAATTTTGCGTGTTTTTCATAAGGCTGGTTGGGTTGGAGATTGATATTCAAATACACGATGCTCCTGATACCCAATGTTTTTTTTCCTATTCGGTAAGAAAGTGATAGCTTTTTCATTAAAGTCGATTATCCGGATTATCGGCTAGATGATCGACTCGGTCGGCTTAATCGTTCGCATCAAAGCTCTTCGTATCAAATATTGCAAATTTTCAATCGTGACAAATAGTTACAGAGATAGTCATGTTGGTTAATTTTTTTATGTGCATCTATGTAGTGTCTCATGGTACAGCTTAAACGACTCAATAACATGCCCGTCATGGGTTCAACCCTAGAATGGACCTTCCCCCCGTAACAACGATTGACTATCCGGCTGAGTGGTAATGAAATAAGTCTCGAAAGCAGAGAATTTGTTTATCCGTTTATCCTGAATAAACAAAATCTAGAAGAATAAATTTATATTTTATTCAAATAAACAATGCAAAACTGAGCAATGGTTGTTGAAGGAATTGTAAAAGGAGTGGATAGGCATTGTTCGCTCAACTCCATTAAAAGCAATAGAAGAGATTTGATTGCATCATAACAATTTGTAATTAAGTAAATTACCATCGTTGTCGTTACGTAATTTATAGATGAAACACTACTATGGAGTGAGTGGAATATCGCCTATAGGTATTGGAAATTATTACTCATTCATTTACGATTGCACTCATTGTAATTCAAGTTACTTCAAGTAGGTCGATACTAATCAAAGTATGACAGAGTTGGGCTGCAAATTAGCAATATCGAAGCATTACTTGTAAGCATTGCAATTACTTAATTACCAAAGTTCTTACTAAAAAGGGCCATGGAAATTTATCAGTCGAATACATTTGTATTCGTTATTCCTATTTGATCTATCATTAAAAATAAGCAAGGTTATTTAAAAATAGATTTGCTTGAAGGAATTATTACTATAAACATATTTTTACAAAAAAAAATCGTGAATTATCTGCTTATACAAACGAAAATATCAGAAAAAATGTAAGAAAAAACTGGCTGGATAAAATCGGTAACCAGAAGAAAAACAAACCCCTTCAAACTCATAATCTCCTCAGCTGGAACTAACACATCCTTTCATTCCATTGCCTAAGTGCGGAAGTGTTTTCGTTAACATTGCCTGTAACAACATGTAAGCAAACGGTGATCCAAGCATGAAAAACAGATCGATCCTCAGTGTGTGTACGGTCTTTGCTAAAGACTTTGCGTTCCAAAAACATCAGCAAAAAAAAAAATCATCTCCAATGTTCCATCTCACTGAACGCGCATCTTCTTCCCGAGAGAGTTCAGTCTCACACACTGTTCCGGGAACAACGGAGGGCGCAGGTTTGGAGGCGAGCATTTTTCACCAAAATCATCCGCACAACACCACCCGGTGCTTTATGCGATTCGTAACTTATCTGACACTTGCGCTTCCGGTTCATTAAGCCCAGAGCCATCGCCAGCCAGACAGCGTAATAAAAACTTATCTCCCCGGCACTGCTTACATTTTGCGTGCCTTGAAGTAGGGCAAGCTTAAGCCATCACCCCCAATCCCCCACATGGGCACACCCCCGCCATCCAATGGGTGGCCTTGCGTTCTGGCCTGTGTTTTCTTCACAGATTCAACCCATTCAAGTGGAACCCGTTTTTCTTAGCACCGTGCACGTGGTTGAAGGTCTTGCTCGTGACCGAAATTTATTGCAAATCCGGAAGTCGCATCCAGTCTGCCACTCAAAACGCCTGCCGGCCATTTCAACTGCTGCCCATCAACGGTTTGGTGGAAAATGGCTTACGCTAAGCTTCCGGTTTCGGTTTATTTGTGAGTGTCTCTATGTTTGTGTGTTTTTCTCGTTTCCCGCTCTTTACTGTCGGCTGGAGCGAGCCGGAACGAAACCGAAAAGACAGAAGGTGAAAGAAAAGCATCATCTTCCGCGTAAGCGTACCGGAACGGAAATAAAACACGAACGCAAAACTATAACCGAGCGCACTCTGCCTGCACTGTTTGTGGAGTGGATGATTGCGGCTGCAACTGAACCCCGACGAATGGGTAGCAATATTTTTGCTGCAGCAACCCACGCGTGGCTTACGGTGGGCAAACTATTTGCCACGGATTAAAGCGCCCCTCGCGCGGTTAGATGCGCGGTATGTAGGTCAGGCGGATATATAAAAAAATATATATGTGCATTGAAGAGCAGGGTACGGGAGCAGGACGGGACACGCATACCAGGGAGGGGGGTTGTTTTTCCGACAAAATGCTAGCTCATCACGTACTTCATTCAAGCATGGAAAATAGAAGTTGTTTTTTGTGACGTTATGACACGTTAGAAGAGAGGCACAAAAAGAGGATTTTCACTCCTTTCCGTGACAATGTTCTTTTGCACAACCCTGCCCCTCTTGTAAGAGTGAGGGGAATGTGCGAGACATTGCCGTGACCAGGATTCGAACCTGGGTTACTACGGCCACAACGTAGGGTCCTAACCACTAGACGATCACGGCTATAAGGAGAACTTGATTGCCGTCGCGCTAAGAAACGATTTGCAAACATCAACAACAACGCTTGAAACGAACACTTCGACCACACTGCTAACGATGATAACGGTGAAATGCATATTTGTTGACTGCTACCGACGGATGTATTCGGGGTGCGTATGTATGGTGAATGGACAACATTGGGATGGGTGAAAAGCGGGGTAAATATGCACGCAATAAACGGGTAAACCCGTTGACTCGATTATAGAGGAGAAGTGTAGGGTTGAAAAGTGCTGATATTGCTTGATGCGGTTTGGCTGCGTTTTTTTATGATACCGATACAACTTTTTATTGTAGAGCCACAAGCTAGCTAAAAATAGCTTTTGAATGCTAAGTGTATTCTACTTGATTTGAATTTTGCAATTTATTGCACACCGGTGCTTAGCGCTGAAACTGTATACGCTCAAAACATTGAAATTCGCCGACATTGCTCACATTGTCCACAGGTTTGAATATTTTACATCCAATCTGTTCAAATGTCTTAACGTATGAACATATACACCCCGATAGCCGTGATCGTCTAGTGGTTAGGACCCTACGTTGTGGCCGTAGTAACCCAGGTTCGAATCCTGGTCACGGCAATGCTGCAGATTGATGAGTTTCTCAAGGGAAGGAGGGGAACAATCTATCAAAAATGCATTGTCACGGAAGGGGTGAGATAGTTTTTTAATTAACTAACAAAGCTTGCACGTGCTCTCATTGAAGAATTGAAAAATAATTATTTCATAAACCAAAAAAGGGAGATGGAACTAAATAGAATCATGTAAACTACAAATAGGATATGTAAGTACGCGCTATGAACAGAATCCCTATGTTTCGCAAAACCATTCAAGTCGTTGCAGTCAGAGTCGTTCCAAGGTGTATGGAATGTTAGATCTATTCGGAAGGATGTAATGTTTGAGCTATTGAATTTTAAGACAGTTCTCGGAATATTTTGATTTGGCTCGTGAACTGTAACATGCTAAATAGATTGCTTTGTACAAAGATTAAATGTAAATAATTGCTGATGTTCTTCACGAATCATATACAATAATTAGTATAGCAGCTAAATCCACCACCAGCAATACCTAACGGTTAAAAAACACAATATTTGATTTACTCGGATGTTCAAGTTTAGCTATAATAGCTGAAAATGTAAATAGCTTATTTTAGCACTTTGGATGTGAGCTTTAACAATATGAAACATTGCACAAATGTCATAGAGTATGCTATAAAAAGAATGTGCGATGTTAAGTGCTGCTTTTCAGTAAGGTTTTTAAGGTTCGGTTATCATTGGTTGCCTTAATTGTTATTGTAATCATAAAAAAACTAAATCATGGAATGAACAAATTCTTCATCAATGCAGCACAAAAGATGACCTTTGTGATTGAATGTTCACTCCAACTTAATTGTATTTAATTTATAGTATCAAATGAATAATGATACATCTGCTATTGATTATCACTTTTCTAACTTCTAAACTGAACTGAAAACTGTCAACTGTCCAACTGTCAAATTCATGCGCACGGTCCATAATCCGCCCTCGGATAATCGACGTTCTACTGTATTTAAAATTCTAAACTATGGGAAGTATTTATTGCTTAACACGCTCTGGATAGTTTAAAGCGATTTAATAGTATTTGAAGTATAAGCATCGATCATTCGAGTTTCAAACCTTTTTTTGCATTCACAACCAATTGAATTATATTATTTGCTCATTTCGCTATTGTTTGATTTCATCCATATCAGAATAACACTTGAGAGCAGATAACTATGTATGACTATAATCAATCTGATAGAAACAAATTACACAAAAAAGACAATTACATATATTTATTGTGTTAATACAAATTAACGACACAGTTAGTTTCACAGGTAAACAGATGTTAAGTTTTTACGTTCAGTTTTATTAGAGTTCCGCTTTACTTCACTAAACATTACACATACACATTACAATATGCTTACAACTGTGGGACGGAAGTACAGACAGCTTAGATAAATCACACGTTAATATGCACTGATCTTTAATTTATAGTCCAAAAAAGAGGCTATAAAACGATACACAACGATCCTCACAGTGCTAGATCACAATCACATCCAGTGGAATTGAAACGCTTCACCCAAAACAAACATACACCATACCATACACTGACTGAGTATCTATTTTATCGTTGGAGAGTATTGTCTCATACCACCCTGATGGGGCACGGTAAGGAAGAAGTTAAACCCTCCGGAGGTGGCCGAGTTGGGCGAGGTAGGGCTGGCCGGGCTGCCGACACTCGAGTAGTGCCGCGCCGCTTCATGATCCTCGTCGCTACTTACGTGCTGGGCGAGGCGCCACTTTTCGCTCTGGTGTTCCGAGTGTCGCAGCAGCAGCTGGATCAGCTTGAACGCACCGAACACGGCGATCGCACCGGACATTAGCCAGATGACGGTGGATTTGGTGTCAAAGTTGTCCTGAATGGGGCGTGTGTCGACGTGCCCTTCGTGGAAGAATTTGTACCGTTGAAATTCCTATTCGAAAGTGGGACACAGATGTTATACATGTTAGCGTTTTTGGTCAAGCTTCATCTTACGCCCAAAATATACTGACCATCTCATCGGGGGAAGGTTTGGCCGGCGGTTCAACCACCACAATGTCACGGCGTTTGCCCCGTTCGTCCGTACACTCGATACCGGTCGCGGTCAGTATACGGCCCGTATCCTCTACCAGGTAGTTCTTGCCATAGATCACACTGCTGCTGTGGTGGGCCAGCTCCTGCACCAGGAACCGACAGTCCCAGGGATTATCGTACAGCTCGGCCAGCGTCAGACTCTCCAGCAGCGAGGCATTGATCTTGCGGAACCCGTTCTGGCTCATGTTTAGCACGCTGAGATTCATCAGCGACCACAGGAAGGCGTCATCCGTCAGCTGGTTGTGGGCAAGGTCGAGCGTGTGCAGCTTCGGCAGATCTTCAAACACGTCCCGCTCGATCTCACCGATCGCGTTGCGAGAGAGGTTGAGCCGCACCAGCCGTGGCGTAGCGCTGGACAGCTTCAGCCCCACGTAGTCCAGCCTGTTGCCGGAGAGATCGAGATCGCGCAGATTAGCGCAATCCTTCAGCACATATTTGCTAACCGTTGCGAGCTGATTGTGGCTGACGTTGAGCGCCTGTTGGCGAGATGGAAGAGATAAGCGTGTGATGTATAAGTGTTACCGAGAATTTAATGTTTTTTTTTTTTTGTATGTTTGTTACCTCCAAATCATAAAGTCCCTTGAAGCTGTTGTCTTCTAGCAGCCCGATGCGATTGTAGCTGAGATCGAGCACGCGCAGATCGCCACTGTTCTTGAAGCTCAAATTCCCCACCGTCTCCAGCTCGTTGCTGCTCACGTTCAGGAAGGTAAGCCGCGGCAGATTGCCGAACAGGTCCGGCTCGAACGATCCGAGCTGGTTGCCCTGCAGCTGCAACACCTTCAGATGGCCGTTGCCGACGAACGCGAACGGATGGATCGTGCGGATGCGGTTGTGATGGAACGCGACGTGCGTCAGCTTGTTCAGCCCGCGCAGCGTACCCTCCTCGATGGTGGTTAGCAGGTTCTTGCCCAGGTTGAGATTCTTCAGATTTGCCACCGGCTTGAACGTCCCGTCCGGGATGGTGGTGATGAAGTTCACGGCCAAGCTGAGCTTCACCAGCCCCGGATAGCGCTGGAAGGAAAGCTCGTCGATCGAGCGGATAAGATTGCGGCGCAGATCGAGCACCTGCAGCGTGTCGAGATCGTGATCGCTCCAGGACTTGATCGTGGTGAGATTGTTGCGCGAAAGGTTCAACGACTCGATGTTGCGCAGCCCGTTGAGAGCAAAGTCTTGCAGGTTGTTCACGCGGCTGTCACAAATTTCCAACACCTGCAGATCGGTGAAGCGTATGAAGATCGCGTTCGGCAGCTCCTGCAGGTAGCAGTGATTGATCTGAATGACGAGCGGGTTCTGCGAGTGTTCGCGGATGTTGCGCAGGTCCTCCACATAGCAAGCGGTCAGCGAGACGGCATCGTTTGCCTCGTCCAGCTCGATGTCGGCTGCACCGTACGGCAGGGCATTCGCTTCACCGGCGGGCCACAGCACCACTGCCAGCAAGGTCGAGAGTAACAGCGTGCGGACCAACGCCCAACAGTGACACCCCCACAGTGTGGTTTTATGTGCCATAGCTGCTTTGTCCAACCTTTTTGTGGAATGGAAGTTGTGCGAGCTCTCTGGCGTTGTCACCGTTTGGTGGCGGGGTTTAATTTTTGAGGTTACGTCACCGTTTGAAGCACGCTTCAGTGCTGCACCGCCGCAGCGACGATAAAACTTTGCCAATTTTATTTAAATTATTTAACAGCATTCATTGGGGAAGGAAAATCCGGGACACTGTTCCTCTGTTTTTATTTTACACTACACTTTTCCCACTGTCAAAAGCGCGACGATGACTTTTCGCATTGGGGATTCTGCGGGTCTTTTTGCGGGTCTTTTTTCCCGAACACCGAAAACTAAAAGTCTGGTTTGTTCGGGCTCACAATTGCTGGTTCGTGGTTAGATCCAGCTGGGGCGGAAGGTGACGTTGAAGACAAAAACTTTTCCACTGTTTCCACTGTTTCCACTGTTTGGTGGTAAAAGCTTACAGACTTTTTCGTTACACTTTTTTTCCCTCTTTTGCACTCGTTTTTTTTCTCTCTCACCCCGCTTCCAGCAGAGCGCGCTGGAAATGCGTTTCCGTGGAAAACTTAAGCTCACTTTTTAAAGTGGCACAGCAGGCGGTGGACCCCCACGAAACGCCACACTAAACCCCGTTTTTACACAAGGGGGGCTCTGCTCTTTTTGCCGCTAGAACGCAAGAAACACACGCACCTTCCGAACGGGTTGCGTGAAAACAGCTCAACGTACGCAAACGTATACGACCGTAGCGCGCGGATCGTTCGAGAAGAATAATTTTCGCAAATGCGATGCGCGGTGGACACTATGTGGATAGCGTTGGTTCTGGGCGCGCGGTTGTGTGTCAACTGTCAACGCCGGGTCGGGTTGTATTTATGTGTTGGGGGTCGGGCACCGGACACACAAACAGCGAGCGCGCGGGCGTCTGTTGGAGTTTCGAGCGGCGAAATGATAATGCACGATAGACAAGTACCTATTTTTATGGTGGCGGCTTTGCGCCGCAGGGATTTTCGCGGCCATAACGACAGTGTCGGTCGGGCGATGCAGGAGCTGAACGGTGGATTGGGGGAACGACCAGTGGGAGTTGACTTAAGAGGGTTAATATTTATTGTCTGCGTGGTGGTGGTGATGGTGGTGAACAGTACAAGTAAGATATTGCGAGAGAGACAGAGCGAGAGAGCAAAAAAGGGAAAGCCGTGATAGTACAGGAGGACGTCCCAGAGCGTCAGTGTCGTTGTTGTTGTTGTTGTGGATCATAATGATGGTTAAAGCGTTAAGATGAATTGGGTACAAAATTAGTCATTGGTGAAGGTCATGTTTACGCTTTCTTTTTATAGATGACCTCCTTAAGGGTTGAAGACGGGGCATGAATTGCGTTTGCAGCAGATGTTGGTGACATTTGCACAGTGGACAAAGTGTGGCATGAGTGAATTTAAGTAGTTTATGCAATAATTATAGTAAAGTAACGTTCTTCTATTTCCTGGCATCATCTTAAAATGTTTATTTCCCTAAAATCATTATCCCTAGCAATATTTTGACCACCTAATGTCGCTCGGCGCGTTCAATGTTCGCCGCGCGTTACGAGCGTCTTGTACGCATCTCAACGATTCTTTAATTTCGTTACCGGCTTACAGCGAAACCGCTTGCTGAGCTGAATCCACTCATACACTCATTAAGGGAGGAAACCCGACACTGCCCACTTGTTAGCCGATTGGGGTGGTAGCCGCTCCGCACCAGCACGATAAAGGGAACGCCGACGCGACCGTCGTACGTCACACATGCCCGGTAATTTATAGCCACCGACACGGTGGACACGTTCACCGGCTGACCGTCTTCGTCCGACACCTTGCCCTTTACCCTGCCATGCCTGCTCAAAAGGTGCTCAACGGCAAGGGCGGAAGATGGGGCAAACAAACACAGTTGACACAACGAAACAACAAAACGTCACCAGAGCAGGTGCCAATGTCTTGTACGGCGGATCTTACGGACGATGGTGGAGGAGGTATGTTAGGAGTGCCCCCTGCCCTGTTCTTATGAAAGGCTGCGGGCGTTTCGTTGGCAGCGGGTAGATAGTCGGTCAAGATCGTTCCCGGTGGCCGGTTGGGATTGCGTGCCGTCTTGAGGGGTAGGGCACTAGTAAGACGGTTGTGCGAGATAAAACTCCCACAGGAAACCGGAACACGACATCAACCATCGCATAAAACACTTTCATAGAAGAGTGTGTGTGAGAGAGAGTGTGTGTGTGAACAATGTGTGAGAGCGAAGGGCAACAGTAGCGATAATGAGCGAATGAATGGCAAATAAAAAGGCTACTAAGATGGTATAATTAGCGTGTGAAGAGCATCAACACTTACGCGAATCGCGCTTTTGTTTGTATGCGCGCGCTTTCGGTAAACAGGACCCGCCAACATGGTCCTCCCCTCTCGCCCCGTCTGGAGTGTCGAGCACCATTAGAAAGCAATTATGCTACAAAAGGTAACATTTTGCTTATCCGCATGCGGGTGCCACTTGAGGTTCGTTTGTTTTGCAGCAATACGAATGGATGCACTCCGGTCCCAACACTGCGGAGCGGAGTGCAATGGCATTAGCCGGCACTGGGTGGCCATGGTCTCGCACTTGGATGTTGTGTTCCATTGTGCTCTGTGGAAGGACAAAGGGGGTAATAGGATAGGCTTATCTTACCGAGAGATGCTGTTTGAACAGGGATTACCAACGAAGGGAACGAGTGGCATTCAGCCAAGGTAAGCGTGGATGAGGAGTGGCTTGATATACTTGTACCACAATGCAAAGAGTTTGGTGGTTGTTTTGAAATGATACGCAAATCGGATCTAAAGCACCTTGAAGCTTTTGATGTAGGCAGTATTTTTTTTTTCTAAGCAGCACTTATTTCAATCAAAGATTTGCTATTACATGAAAGGTTTTGGACCTATCTTTATTAAGCTCTATGCATAATTCATGTAGCTGAACTTTTTTGTTCAAAATTTTGAAAAACACCTAGATACCATTAACAGTAATCAACACAACAATACGCTTTTAGATTGCAACTAACAAAGGAGAAAACATAGCAAAACAATGAAACTTAACAGAAAAACAAATACCTTATGCACATTCTTAACATCGCAACACATTAAAAAGCTCATTGATTACATCTTATTTCATCCATATTCTCTTCTTTTCTTTCGACAAGAATACCAAACATTTTTAATATAATTATTCGATAATTACCAATTCTTTGTCATGAAGTATTTATTGTTGTGTACGAGAACATTTTCAAATCGTTCGTTCCGATTAAAATATAGCTCGCCTGGAACGTTCAGAAGCCACAATTTGTTTAACAAAATAAAAATATTGTAATCAAGATATTTTACCACTATATTCGATGTATATTTTACCACTATATTATTTAATGATATTAAACTAGGTCTTTTATACATCACCTTAACACATTTAGTGAACATTATATCGGTTATTAAGTACGGCTTTTTACCTCTAGAGCCAATAACTCTACTTTACTTCTCCGATGCTATAACCGCTTTGCGGTCTTGGCCTGCCTCAGTGTTAATAACTTCTTCTTCTTATTCATTTGGCACAACAACCGTTGTCGGTCAAGGCCTGTCTGTACCGTTACAGGGTTTACCAGTCCAGTTGTTTATTGCACTTTATAACAATGATCGGGCTTTAGACACGTCACGTTGATCAGGCTTTAGGCAAGTATTAATACTTATTTCCAATTGAGTGTTTTGTTAAGATTAGATGATTGGAATGATTTGAATAGTTTGACTGTTCTATTTCATGATCAGGGAGTTTTACAATATTTACACACTTATATGAAAGCACAAGTCACATTGCATTCAAGTTCTGGTTTTACAGGGTTTTCCAAGTCAGTTTCGAATGTAAACATTGTTAATCGCCGCATGCAAAATGTTGTTCCACTTCGATCTGACATTTCATTTCCGTCAAAATAATTTTTAATTTCTACAGCATGATTTTCAACACCACTCAAGCTAGATTGAGTTTGACAGTACTTTGTGATGTGTTGAAAATCATGTGTTGAAACTGAAAATTCATGTTAAAACAAATACACCATTTGATAGCTGTAGAAAAACATCTTGGATGCGGTGAAGAACAATGTTTACATTTAATAGTGACTTGGAAAACCCTGTATTTAAAAACCAGCATTAGTTCTTACGCTAGTCTTTATGTAAATGTACAATTTGCATCGATTTTCCTAGTGATTCTCCGAACGAGATACAGTTAACTTAATTTTCTATTTAGATCTTCCATTTCTTATCTTTTTATCCTTTTTATTCAATGTTATTATTTATTATATTTGAAGGCAAAAACCAAATGAAAAAAATTCAAACAACAGTAATGTTTTATTTTAACAGCGTTCTATTAATCTGATTAAAACGTAAACAATTAATTAGTTTACGGGCAAGATAAGTGTTAAATTTATTTGTAAAATCTTTTCGCTTACAAGAATCATCGAATTTACGAATTTACTTCACATTTTATAACTAAATCTAAATAAGATGGATTTATTTAAAGCCAAAAGATCTTGTTATAAACGAGAGACTACACATCAATCAACGCGGGCATTGCCATAAACGACCCGCCACGCTAAAGCGCAAGGTTCATGACCTACGCATGACCAAAATAATTTCTCCAGCTTGCGCTTCCGCCTGTCCATGACAAACCGGCAAGCCGGATACAGTCGTTCATTACGGAAATGTAGAAACATATTTCTACCCATCCGCTCGGTCGCTAATGATGTTAAGCCCGGCATCTTGTCTCGCTGTGATGCGTGTGTTTCCGACCGTTAAATAAAAGCTTTTTGCGCTAGCAAAACCGTCCTTTGATGGACTGGGCAAACGTGGTTTCAGTGGGTGGCGTACACAGTGGCATACGCTACCATCTTGACTGCTTTATTCTTAATACCGATCGTACACAATTTGTTTGTCGTTCGTGTTCGTGTCGCGCTGTGTGCGGGTGCTGCCAACGCAGCCAACTGTGCCAAACTGGGCGCCTCCATTAGCATTTGTGCCGCGCGAAAGAGTAAGCCACGTTCGCGCGTCCCCTCGATGATGCAATAGTTTTGCATACATGAATGGTAAATGCCGCGTTCGAAGTTCACAATTGTGCGATCGTGTCATACTACTCTCCCCTCCCCCTCTTCGGGGAAAACATCCATTCCCGACCACCTTCACCAGCTGCGCCGTTTCAGGACTTTTGGGCGCACGTTTTGCACGTAAAACAAAATTTTCAAATAAATTTTTCATTCCACCACATTGTGGCACGTGTTTTTGTGTTTATTGTTTACTGCCAAGTTTTGGAAAGCGGTTCCGATCAGCGGTTGTGGAAAGTAGTGTACAGCTTTTGCCCATCCATTGCCGTGACGCTTGGCGAATATTGTCGCGAAGCCGGTGTTTATCACGTGACCGAACCGCCTGCATTGAGCGAACTGACATCGTTTCCGGTACCAGGCCAGTACCGGACACGTTCTTCACCACCGGGATCGGCGCTGTAAAAGCGTGGGACAGAAGAATTACAGCGCTCCTGAGGATTAATATCGTGTTTAATTTTGTCAACCGTCATAAAGCTCCACGGCCACGGCGTGCTGACCCGTAGTGGAACACAGCGTCCGCTCGTGGGTTCACGGGAGCACACGCGAGGGTACGAGCTTTGAAATGCTGTCAGCATGCATTCGTGGGAACGGACTCACCGGAACAAGTTAATTCAGTTATGCAGGTGGCTGTTTTCCGTTTTGACGTGTGCGACCGGTGGAGTTCTGGGGCAGAATTAAAGGAGATTCGGTGATGCTTTTTTGCTCTTCGGGAGTGTTTTTTTTTTTTTGAGTTAGCACACGGCACGGCAGAGCCACGAGTCTTCCCGCTGTTCAACGCAACTCCTACGAAGAGTGCAGACAAGTAGAATACAGCCAAAACCATAAATCAATCAGGTGACTTTCGTTCACCGGAAATGGCAGCCGCTGTCGTGCCGGGGACAGTCCATTCGATGCGACGTGTGCTGACAAATTCTCCGTAAGCTTAGTTGTGCTTGAATGGTGAAAGGTTTTTGTTGTTGTTTTTGTTGCTGTCTGTGCCATTTTGTGCTTTCGCTTTTCGTTTGCAACGTATTATGGTGAGGGAAGATTTGGCTGTCCCGAAGAAATCGCTTATGTTTAATGGAGACATCTGTATTTATGGAATAATTGAATGCTTGCCAGGAATGAAACCTTTTGTTTTTTTTTTGTGTGGTGGAGATAAATCATAAAGGAGAAAGATTAGAGCATCATATGACTATCTAATTTATCATACGGTTTTGTGCATGATAGTCTGGTTTATATTTATCCAGGCCATTGTTTGTGTCGCAGTGGCATTAGAAGAGTTTTTACATATTTCTTAATTTTGCCTCTAAGCCAGGGGTCTCCAAACTACGGCCCGCGGGCCGCATGCCCGCATTAGCCTATAATGCGGCCCACGATGACGTTGTAAAGGATAATGTAAATATCATATTAGTTTGACAATTTTCATAAATCTTTTAATTTTTACTAAACCAAGACAAAAATCAATTTACTATAAAAGAAAAATGCAGAATTTTAAATTATCCATTAAGTATCTTCATATAAAACGAAATTTAAACGTTCTCATTACCAAAAATAAGGTCAAAATGGCCCTCAACAACGTTATTTACGAAGCAATGCGGCCCGTGAATTGAAAAGTTTGGAGACCCCTGCTCTAAGCGACCAACTTTTGAATTGGTGCGTCAGTTTTTACCTTGAACGTCATCTAGTTTAGTTAGTTTAGTGTGAAAGTTATCAATTTATGCCCTCAGTAGAAATTATTATACATTCATTAGGTATTTCAACAGAATTGATTTGAGAGGATTGAAGAGTGTAATTTCAGTTTTCCTCTTATTTGTGTACTAAAATGTTCAACCATAAGTTAGATGGCCGTTCAGATGAACGCATGAATTCAATCAATAATAGATAATAAATAATAAAGAATCATGTAACTTCATTTACGCACAGAAACATACAAAACATATATTTTTGGATTTTTATGGCAAGAAGCCAAAACAGACATTATGTTGGTAAATACTCTTCATAGACATATATTTAAAAAAAATAATAAAACATAGGCAGTTATACTAGACACTTGGTAGACCAATAGAGCATCGAATTTATTACAAATATATTGATGTATTTTAAAAATTAACAGCCTGACGTTAAATGCTTAAAATGAACTATTTTGTTAATCTGTTTCTATAATTATACACCACGAGCTTCTGAGTTATCTATATTAAGTCTTTTAAGTTTAGTAATCCACTTTAAATTTAAACGTTTAACCTATAACAGGAACTTACAATAACTGTAAAAATCATTGAACATCAAATCGAGTTACCACGCTGTATGATCTAAAACGAAAAATAAAAGAGTAAATATAACCCAAAAAACGACTTTCCCATACCGGGAATCGAACCCGGGCCTTCCGGGTGAGAGCCGGATATCCTAACCACTAGACAATATGGGATTGTTACTACAGGGGTGCAAATGAAAAAACGGGTGTGAAAAGACATTTACTCAAGATAGTTTAATATAGGGGTAACCCTTAGATCTAAAAGTAAACCTTGAAGTTGAATGCTGCTCCGAGGATTTTAATTTTAACACTCTGTCGTGCTAGATGCCTTCTTTTCGAACTGGAATCTTTACAACACAGGCAAATGACGGCTCAGTATATCTTCTAAAATAAGTTTATTGGCGGTTCAATTGACACTACGTCCATTGTTTGAAAATGAACTGAATGAAAATTCTTTTTTGCATTCTAGCAGAAACTTAAAACCAAGACCATTGTTTAGTACCGATTATTTAGTTATGTCAAGATAATTTGGTTCCAAAGACCCATTACACCAAATGATCAATACTTTACATTTAATTTTACTGGAGCTGTTACGCGGGCTTTACTCTTCTTTAAACAACACTGTGAATCTCAGCATTTGTGAAAATAATCTTATCTTGACGATCAGAACCCTTATGTTATTTATTCATCTAGCTATTTATTCCTTTGCCTTAACTGCGTGTTTGTAATTTACACTATTTCGTTATGTATAGTGGTGTCTATGATGTTATGATGTCAAGATGTCATGTCACGTAGGTTCTAACTGATATACAACCATCCTTACCTTATGGCGACGCAAAAGTAGCTTTCCCAACTAAAAAACTTACTAAAGTTACATCATTAGGCAATGAGAAGCTTACAACTTGCCACGGCGACCTCGAGCTCGATTGTAATCGCACATGGCTAATATGCACCAGCACCAGCAAAGCGCCCCCCCCCCTCCCTCCCCAGCACAGCCTCAGGAATTGTAACGCCACGGGGCAAACTTTCACGAATTGATTAGGCGAGACTTATTGGAAATTGTCTCGACACCTCGCGGGATCGGATGGCAGAATGGGGGATGATATCCCATCATCCAATAGTCTTCCCTTCAAAGTCTTCCAAAACTTTGACGTTGGCAAATGTTTTAAGAACGGTTGCCTTCACACTGTTTGTTCCGCCTCGGTTCCCCGGTTCGCGAAACGGGAAAGTGTGAAATTGAAATCGATTTTGAGACATCCAATCGATAAACTTTCTTCGCAAATGAGCATGAGAGGGATAGCATGTTTGGGAGGGGGTTGTGGGTGGTGCGGTAGTGTTTAAAACGCTTCCCGAATAGGGCAACCTCACACCGGACAGGGACGGCAAACCGACAGGCATTGCGATATCATCCCTCCCCATCCCTCAAGTCATTACCATTTGGGCGGGCGGGAGTTTTAGGCTCAAAGTTTATCAATTTTCCTTCTGCCGATCGGCTGCACCATATCCGTTCGTTATTGGCTTTATCTGTTCGGCATAAGGATATAAGCTATGGTGTCTGTTTTGCTCCCTTTACGCGTACTGATACAGCAACAAAAAATGCGTTACCGTATTATTTTCAACCTTTTCTTCCGCTCTGCCGTAACCCTCTGCCAAGGGAAGCAGATTATGCGCTAAATTCTGAGTTATCGCACAAAAGGAGGGCGAGAAAAATACGCTGTTCACTCTCCAGGGGGAATTGTGGGCTTCCCGTTTTTACCCTATTTTTCATTCCCACCCATTATCCTTTTGCTTTGCTTGGGTTCCCGGATTTATCCTCAGCGAAATAAAAACGGATATGTTTTTGCGAGGGGATTTTATCTTGCACACCTAAAGATATCGAGATCGGAAGAGCCATTGCATCGGAACGTTTATACGCCTTTTTCCCTTTTTCTTTACCACCACCAGCACCCGGTATGTTGCCAGGTCAAATGGTCGTGTCCTTTTGGCAGGTAGCAATGCTACCCGCCAACCAACCAACCAACCCGCCCCAACAGCTCTCAATAATGATGGGAAATTTATGAATGAAAATAAAACCGCGCACCCAACAAGGGGGAAGACATACGGCCAAACCGGGGGCGGTCCAACAAGCTTTAACTGAAAGTGATGCAGTACCCGGGGATTGAAGGTATCTGGATGCTGCAGCGTGTGCTGGGCGTCCTTGCCGGCAACGGGGCATGAAATGTGCATGGAAATCTAATAATTCTCACCGGTGGAATTGAATTTATAAGACCATATTTTTCTATTTGCGGCAATATCGGTGTATCAATAGGTGATCTCGATCGGGATTGGACTGTTTTTATCCGACTTTCCATATCGTTGCAGTACATTGGCCAGTTTATTGAATGTTAGTTCGTAGGAATGATTGTAGACTGGCTGGTAGGAGAAGAGTTTTATTTTATCAAGGTGTTTTTATAAATCAAAAGAAATTTATGTAATTTAAAATGATATCTAAAACGGTATTTGATAAATAAAACATAAAATCTATTAAAACAAAGGCAACAGAGTATGATGATATTATAAGCTGCTTTTGGTGTTTTTGGATCTCACGGACATAAGCACGATGTCAATATTTCTTTATTATTCGAGTAATGCAATCATTGTGGTGCTGTTGCATCTTACACTGCACTGAATGGTGATACCTCAAGTGATACCCCAAGGATGTATTGGTAAGTAAGTATTGGTAAGTCTTCGCGTTCTTGCAGTAGCATAGGGGTCTGCAATTCGTTGTGAGTCAATGCTATGTCTTCCGCATGATGCTTGAATACGTTCAAGCAACTCAGGACTGCAGATTTTGATCGCATCAGTACGCCACGCATTCTATTCTACATTGTCTATGTATGCAAATAAGGATGAGAATTCCAAAGTTAATTTAATTTATACAAGATAAAATGCTGCATAATTGACAGCACAACAGCGAAGGTGTGTGAGGCGTACACTCGACTCAAACGCGACGCAGCAAGAATTGCATTGAGAATCAATGCGACGAAGACGAATTACCTGCTTGCCGGAGGCTCAGATCATCTGGGAAGCAGTGTATTAGTTGATGGCGCCAATCTTGAGGTAGTAAAGGAGTTCCGCTATCTCGGGACGGTTGTTCAGCCTTGGACCATTCGTGCGGAGGTTGCAAACGCTCTGGGCGTGTTTGAGCGACGCATCCTCCGGATCCTATTTGGCGGTGTGTTCGAGCATGGGGTTTGGAGGAGTAGGATGCACCGAGCATCCTGACGGTGGTGAATGCTGATAGGATACGATGACTGGGGAAAGTCATGAGGATACCGGACTCATGCTCCAGCACGAAGGTGTTCGACAGCAATCCCCAGTTAGGCATAATGCGCATGGGAGTAAAGCGAACTCGAAGGCTGGATCAGGTGAAGCGAGACCTGTCGGAGATCGGGTGTCAACATGGATGGGAGGCTGCTGCCAGGGACCGAGTATCTTGAAGAATTGTTGTGGACCGGGCAATGTCACACCGACGTGCTCTATCGTGAGCAGGCTAACAAGAAAGAAAGAGAGAGATAGAGATAGAGAGAGAGAGAGAGATAGATAGAGAGAGAGAGAGAGAGAGAGAGAGAGAGAGAGAGAGAGAGAGAGAGAGTAAAAGATAGAAAAAATGAAGCTGAAAACGAGATCTAAATTCTGAACACTTTGCTTTTGTGTTGTAAAATGATTACGCATTTTAATAAAATATCATTTTAATGCATTTTAAAACATTCTCAACTTATAAATTTGAAACGAAAAAATATTCAGTCTATTTAGTCAAGAATGTCCAGTTAAATTTTATACAGCGTTTAATCTCGTTTTATCTTTCAACACAAAAACAAAATTGCCTAACACTTATAGGATCGGCTCACAAACCGGTATGTTTCAAAGCAGAAACAAGTGGAAAGGCGAAAAAAGTGTTTTTTCCCATACCGGGAATCGAACCCGGGCCTTCCGGGTGAGAGCCGGATATCCTAACCACTAGACAATATGGGATTGTTGACATGATTGTGTATTTAAACAATGGGGCCAATCTAAACAAAACTGAACTCACACATTTTTGATTCAGTCGACTATTTTTTTTATTTAATTGAGTGCTGCATATTTACAATACAGTGACTGTTAATGTTTAAATAATGCATATTTACCCCTAGCTACTGTCAAGAGCGTGTTTCTTTTGCTCAAACGCGTACCTTTGCACACACGCACAAGATGTGAACCAAAAAACACTGGGGTGGAGGTGTCACCTTGCCCAAATGTAGCATTTTCCTCTCCTTACACAGTTTTGTTTTGTTCTTTGATATCCGCTTGTGTGCTCGCTGGGATGGATAATCATCTCATCATGCTAATTAGTTTTTAACGCTTCCATGAAGCTGGCGCAACGTCAAGTTACGCCGGGAATGGGGTGAGGTGGGATGAAACGGCAATGCCACAGCACCTACCTAAAACACCACCACCACCACCTCCTGGTGTAACATCGTTTCCGCGATCTCTTGCAAACACTTGGCGTCAGCAGTTCCGCGGTTTCGAATACCGCGCGCGCGGTACGAATGTTTTATTTTTCTCTCTTGAAGACGATGCTCGAAAACGCGACGGACAACATTCCTCCTTCCCTCCACGAGCGTAAAATGTTTTCGGTTAGACACCCAGAATCCGGGGGCAAAGAAGCGTGAATTGTGTGTTATTTATGTAACAATTGAAGCGTGAACCGGCTTGAGATGTGTTTTTATTTGGCGTGTGATAAGGAAGGGCCGTAATCATGCTCTGGTGTATGGTTAAAATGAATACATGAAGTGTGTGACACACGCTTGTAAAAACTGTACTTTTGTGTGAAATGAACCTTGCTGGTACATAGATAGTACATCAGACTTTATTTTTCACAAAACTAATCGAAAGCATTACCAAAAGAACTGTTGTTTTGTTAAAGTGTTGTTAATTCTCATACGAAGTTGCTTTAAAAGAATTGACAGTTAACTTCAACGATGTCATGACGTGGGATGATGTCGCTACACCCGTTAATACTGTAAAAGGACATAGTTGTTTGAATTGTACCTCGCCTGACACTAGCCCACAGTAAAACGATGCAGAAAAGAGGTATTAAATTGCTTTAAAATCTGACCCATTCTGTTTTGCGTTCCAAATCCTTCGCCGAATGCCGGTTTAGTGTAAATCTCTGTATGCCATTTATTATTTAAAATTCTATCACCATGCCTAAACTGAACTTTTAATAGCGTTTCGCATGCAATAAATAATAAAAAGAATACACACTCCATTGTCATCCTCCTGTCTCGTTCCATTCCGGCACACGATGCCATTTGGCTGGATTTTGCTGCACACACATACGCTGCCGAGAGACGAATTAGGAACAAAAGCACAATTTTCCAATTAGTTTCCCCGGTTCAATCCGGGTGTGCATGGGACACGATCAGCCTGCACAGTACTCCCCCCCGTCTCAGCATCCATCCGAGACCATTAAACCAGTGTGCAAAAGAAGGGCCCGTTTGGCAGTAAATCCAGTACGTTTCACACCGGCGAGCACCGGTTTTGGGCTGCAGCCTGCAGTAATTTTGATTGCACGTCTTACATTCGACCGAATAAAGCCGGCTGGTGTGCGGCGAGTGCACAGCAATTGAATTTCATAAGCCGGGAAAAGGGTGGGTGGGGTTTTTTTTTGGTTTAAAAATTAAACGATGCAGCACCTATCTTCTACAGTAGCGTAGCGTGCCCATTCAGTGCCGGAAAACTGGATCAGCCAGAAAGGAGGCTTCCTGCACAAAAACCGGCGCCACTGTGTATCGTATTACCGGCTGAATGGGCATGAATTAGTAATCGGATTATGGAAAACGGGGGTTTCTTCGTCGGAACGCAACGCTTCCAGTACCAGAGCGCGGTTGCTTTTAACCGTTTCACGAAAAAGAAAGGCAGTAAATGTGAGCCGACCAGTGTGCTAGTGCTATAGTGTAAAGTCATCGCCATGTTTGAATCAAGAGCATTTCAATACCTTTTTCTGTAATGATGATCCGGTGGCGCGAACGGAACACACAGCACACTGCAGCAGAAGATATTCACCGTGTGCCGATGCTGTTTGCCGATGGCATTAACGGTGGACAATTGTTCGCTGGTTTCGGTCAGCTTTTTGTGGTAAGTCAATTTGGCTATTAGCCTTCCAGGGGGAGGGAGGGAGAGGATATAGCGCTTCATATTTCAATGACATGCGCGTTCCTTCGTTATGCTGTGATAGAGAAGTTGGGAGGAAATGTAAGGAAAAAACGCATAATTTGAAGGGCTGGGCAGCTCGCAGAAGCTCATTCCATTTAAAACATTATATTCAGGGCAAATATTTAACTGCTTTAATTAGCGTTTCAATCAGGGCGGGTATTTGCTACTCTGATAAAAGAATCATACAAAATGCCTGAAGTGGAGCGCAGTCATGCGAGATCAGTTCCTTTTTGTAATGTTGCAGAACTTGAGTGGTTTCATTTACTAATTGTAGATGTCATTCAATCTTCATAAACTTTAAATAGCATGCTAAAACAATATAATAGTAATTTAAAATGCTTCTATATGACATAAATGCTATATTTTTTACACTCAACTATTTTTAGTACAACTACAATACAACTACAATATCCAGTTTAAAACATTGGCTCATAGAAAATGGAAAACGGTATGAAAACGATTGTATCTTTTAATAAAAGCTTAAATTAAAAATTCGAACGCATTAAAATAGAGAACATTTAAATGAGTATTTCGCAATACAACAAAGGCAAACAAAAAAATTGTATTATTAGTTTAAAAATGATGATAGCTGCAATTACTGAAATAAGCATAAAAAACAGTAAAATGTAAATAAAAAAGCAATAAAACATGTTTATCAAACACCTAGGAAATAACACAACTTCAACGTCAAACGTGATTTTAATTTCATTTTCACTATTGAATTTCAATTAAAAATAGCATACATACAATTTTATTGTGTACCTTTGGGAGCAGAAGCAGAAGAAAAAAACTAAAAGAATAAAAAAATTAATAATTCGCCAAATTAAATACACGAATATAAAAAACGGCAAAGTACCAATTTTTTCCTGACCTTTCACAATAAAATCCTGCAGATGAAAGGAATGAATAATCGGAAATCCTCCATTACTGCACTTACATGCACTACTGTGCCAATGTGCCTACCTCAACAACCACTTCCGGTCAAACAAGTCAAACCGGGCCAATATCCCGTCCGAAACGGCCAATCTGCTCAAAATGAAGCTAAAGAGAGAGCGTTCCTCCGAACGAGCTGAGATTGTTTAAAAATTTAAACTCGGCCTAATGAGGTTAAATATTGTAGCAGCATCCCATCTCCAACCCCCGCTGGAAAGTGGACACAAATTCCGGGTGATGGTTTAATAATGGGCAAGTTTTTAACCCCCCCCCCCTCTCCCTTCCCCCGTCCCCCGGAATGTGCATCATTCACCAGAACGCACGGTGCACGGTGGCTCCGGGATCGTAATGCACTATCAGCACATCCAGCTCCTGTTGCAACCGCGCTGCTGGCTGGTGGTTGATGGATGCAGTGTCCATTAACCATTAGTGTACTATTCATCATCCTCGTTTTCCGGGAAACGTGATGATGAAAAGCTAGTGTGTGTGGGTGTGTTTGCCATCGCAAAACCCGCGATACAATATATTGCCACTGCGAGTAAGACGCGAGCCACGCCATGACAAGTAACGATATTAGCATGCCAGCACCGGATCAGAGATCATCCTTGAAAGGGCGTCGACAGGGTGGGATGTTCCCTCATCCCATTACGCTTGCGTGCTGCTGCCGCGTTTAATCGATGGTTGGTGCGTGGATGAGGGTGAACACAGCAAACAGGTGACGTACATGCAATTCACCGGAATTCAGCCACCGTGCTGCTGCTACTGCTGCTGTCAGTGGGTTTTCCGTTAAGAAGATGGAAACCGAACGTTTTCGGGGTTATGGTGGACCACGGACCAGGCACCTCCACCCCAAAAGACAAAGAAGATGTGTTCATGTTTTTGGCTCCTTGCAATCTAGTTCTTTTTGGTATCTGTACGCACCAGAATCTGCTAGATTTATGATTTATCGTTGCTACGCGCCATTTGTGGGAGGTAATAATTTGACCGGCAGCGATCGCGTGCAATTTCCGGCCGCCCCCTACTTTGCACCACATTACGGCGCGGGCCTCCACCCTCTACACGGGTTTCCTTCCTCCTCGTTTACGCTAACCGAAAAAGGGGTTAGCGTGCGGCATCGCGTGAGACGCGCATAAACGTATCAGCGGCGTTAATTTTTAATCACGCATAAAATTTTCACAACCTTTCGACGGGGTAGGAGCAATGAAGGAGGTGTGGTAGAAGCTCGCATCGTGGTTAAATGAAAGAAAAACAACCACACATACACACACATGCGTACTGCCACGCAAAAATGCTCCACCATGCACGCATACACGCACAGGAACTTCTGCGCCCTTCCTGTACGGTTCCTCTACGCGCCTCGACACGTGTCAACAGATTCGGTGGAAATTTAGCACCGTCTGTGCTTTCACGGCAGCCTTCTTGCATAACTTCTTGGGCCGGGGCTTCCGTTCAGATTCCCTATCTAGCCCTTGGAAGACAGAGAGAGAGTGAGAGAGAGAGAGAGAGAGAGAGAGAGAAAGAGAAGGAAAAACTGAAAGACCCATAAGAGAGTGAGCCCATCCAGCCTTTACGAGGCCATTAAAATACAAACGATGTGTCATATTTTCACGCAAACTTGGGCACACCTGCCGAAAGCTGGTACGGTGCGCGATGGGTGGGGAGTGTGGTGGGAAATACAACGGCTCATTGACGCAATAGATGAGTGTGAGAATGTTGGCGTCAGCGATTGCATGTACTGTGTGACAGGTTTACGCGTGTTTCCCTTCTGCCGCGGGATTGATCTTTCTCTAGCGGGATTGCGAGCTTGCCAGTTGGTGAGGGGCGGTTGTGATGGGATGTAATGTTGAGACGTTAAATGTACGATGTCAAATGTGTGTGTGTGTGTGTATGTTTTCTTTTGGGGCTGGAAATGCTGGCAAAGTGTTGAGCCTGCTGTTCAGACGCTAACCCGAAAATGGAGCTTAAGACACGCCTGGAAATGAAGTAATTTTATATATTTTTTCTTTTAAAATTACAGTGAATTTTTGGTAAGTAAACTTAGGGTAAGAGAAATTTTGAGTAAGAGGAAATCAGTCCTTTTCTTGATCTCTCCTTCACAATATAGCCGAGTTTAATGTGACTAAATGTGGGCTAGGAGAATGTTAAAGAATTCGTTGTATTTTATCAGTTTTCAGCTATAAAAGTAAAGAAATACATTGCATATGGCATATAAATAAGGCGTTATTGTTAAACAATCATTTTCCAAGTTAATTCGTAAGTATTAATATATTATTTTTAGAGGTTCTGATCATTTTGGGTCATTTTCTTCACTCTTTCTCACGGAAAGCGAACAGTATGAGAGGGGAAATGAACTGTACGGCACCCTTTTTGGTAAGACGCATTCAAAATTCTTCCTTGATTCCTAATAAGCCTGCACGAAAAGGGTACCGTAGAATAAGAAAAAAGTTTATTTGGTTCGATCACAGGGCTATGTACCCTTTACTCTGTTGTGTACGGTCAAATTAACGGCTTGCAAACCCAATTTATGTCTGGAACTTATGACGAATCATTGAGAGACATAAATCCAAAATCAAGCCCATACTGGTCCCTAAACCGATACAGTACAGATAGTGTCTAGAAACTGATAATGAACTCCTGGACCTGATACTGAATCGTTCCCGGTCCTAGTACTGATACTGGGGCCCTTTCCGTTTGAAGCTCGTAGGCTGAAATTTTAGCCTGTCAGCTGTTTGCATTGTATAGCAGTTTTCGAGCAGCTATCTGAGGGAGTATAATATACAGGTGGGCTTATCCCAAGGTGTATGAATTTAGAAGACTGATTTTTATCGCTTCTGCTTCTGAATGAAGATTTTAACAGTGTTTTGAATATTCGTCAAGCCTCCAGAAAGCTCGTTGGAGCAAAAGTTTTCACTCGTTCTGTCAAAAAGTGTTATTCAAATTTGATTATAAAAAAAATGCTATGAGACCACCTTGACTACATACACTTTGATTCCAGATTCGATCACCTGATTTCTTTAATGCACCTTGGGATAAATGTAAACAACACCGTGTTTTCGAGCAGGTACTCGAATCTATTTCTAGCTTTTAGGCTAAAATTTTCTAGACTGAAAATCGCAGGCTAGTTTTTTGTGTGGTTTTGTATGGATTGTTTACATGATTTCAGCCTCCAACTGTCAAACTCCATACAAAAAACTAACTAGAATCGTGAAGGCCCCCACTGATGGATAAAAAAATCTATCGGAATGCTTGCTCAAAGGGTTCATGATTTTCTTCGCACTTTACTTGTCCGGGTATCTGACCCTTAATATAGGGCTTTTATTCAATAAAGTACCAGGTGCCTCTTTCATCATAAATTAATTATATGAAAAAAAAAATATTTTATTTAATTTAAATTATTTTTTTAGGTATACTTTCTCTATTTTCGGTTGATAATTACAGTCATTGTACTACACGTATGATCAGACATTGTACCATGATGTAATATTTATGATTTTCTGAACATAGTAGCTTGGATCATTTAAAGTACATTGCACCAAATCCAATATGAAGCGAGAAACATAAACAGTAAAAGATAAAGAAGAAAAAAACACCCTAGTAACAATAATAGAAACAGGGCAGAGCGCAATCTAGAGCGTTAGGTGCATTTGAGAGAGTTGACGAGAATAATGCACACAAAACACGGCGATGTGACGAGCATTACATTTTCATAGCCAAAAGTAAGCGATTTAAATTAAAAAAAGTGGATTGATAATGAAAGCTTTCCACTGAACTTATCAAAAATGCACATAGGATCTATTTGATTTCGCTGATTTTTACATTTACATTCCAATTTATTGATATGCACATTATGATTGATGAATGATGCAACTACCCAAAACATAGTTTTTTCCTAAAGTGTGATTTTCTGAATTATTGATGTAAGTTTTACAAGCTCCTTTTGGATTGAATCTAATTAAATTGTAAAAACTTAATTATCAACACTGTCAAACGGTAGAAAAGAAATGAAATATACACACAACCACATGCAGGCACACATGTTGACAAGCGCAGCTATGCTAATTCGTTGTTAATGGTTTCGTTGCCCGTGGTTTCCCCGGATCGTTATCCATCCCGGGGGAAGCTTTGCTTGGATTGATGTTTGATGGTTTTATGAACCGTCCCAACAGAGCAGCAGTCATATAAAACATGTTCGTCCTGTGCGTCCTGTGACACGGGACTGTGCTTTGACATTATGCGTTTGACAAACACACAGGGGCAGGAAGTGGATTTGTATTTGGAAATTTAAGCTGTATCATTACATGACCATTACTCCCGCTGGTGAAACTTTCACTGTGATGAGATTTAATGAAAGTTGTTAGTGATTTTGCTCGGTCAGGCTTTGAGTACTTACATGGTAACAGGATTTTCCATTTGTCTCATTTCTCATCGATGATTTATCCATTAGTTGTCAAAATATGTTGGAATGATTCCCATATTTTTGAATAAATTTGTATTTTCATTAATTAAACGAATTAAAAAAACGACCTGCAGGAAACATGCATTCAGTCCTGTGTTAGTTTCAGCTCAAGGACTCGGAAAAAATCAACAATAAACAATGAATAGAATATATTTCCTGTCATACGAAAATTCATATAATTTGTACAGGGATTCCAGAAGGATTGGAAATATAAATCAATAACACATCCAACCACCTTTCATTTAATTTATTTGAGCGGCAGCACCAAAAAATCAGCTCTAAAGCTATTTTAATTAACTTATTGCAATGCAAAAAAATCCTAAAAGCACGAATTTCCCAGTATAATTTATCATTTATTCCATCCAACAATCCATCTCGGTGCACGGAAAATGTTTCTCCCATAACTCCATACGGAAAAGCTCACATTACACCACGCCACGTATATTACCATCCGAAAATGAGGTTGCATACCCTTGCCACTTGTCAAATATTCACCCAATATGGTACCGAGAAGTGCGCACGGAACTATTGCCTCTTTCCGGCTCATTCTGCAAGTGCAAATTTCGTGCATAATAAGGCGTGTAATAATTTGTTCGTTTCGGCTTCACCCACACACACACTCGCACAGTGCACTTCACGCAAACAAATGTTTGTGTGTTTCTTTTGTGAAAGGCGCCTTCATATCACATATATGACCTCTAGTCCGGGGTTCACCCGTACCCGGCGGAAAGGAGAGCGTGTTCACTTGGGAGATCATATCGGTATGTAGCACCGAAATAAGCTGCTGCATTACGAGCATGAATTTATGCAGTAAACTTTTCGCTCAACTCTACCGACTCGTTTCAAACGCGGAATGGAACAAACATGCAAAAAACGAAACACACACACACGGGAGGGAAACGCAAAACTTCCAAAACGGAAGGGAATCTCGCCGCTTTTGGAAATGCAGCACAACAGCACAACTGCAGCAGATGTCGAGTGCATCTGCATCGTTGGCGGAGCACCGTGTGTATGAGCGCGGTACGGAACTAGTTTTTCATTATGCTGAGCCTGAACCTCACATTCCAGGGTGTGTGTGGGTGTGTATTTTTGGGTGGGTAGTAGCATTTATTCACCCTTGTTGGAGGCGAATATTTTTCCACCCCATTGCACAATGGGCATTTGCCGGGATGAAATTCAAAAAATCAACTTTGTAATAGCGCAATTCCAAATAATAGGTTTTAATACTAAGGGTTAAACTAAGAAAAATACCAAATATGAGCTCTTTATCTGTTCTGGTTCTCTAGAAAACACCTCTCGAAGTCGAGATTTGTTAAAAAAAACGCAGAAAATCATCACTTTTTTGGAAAACTTTAAACCTTTGTAACTTTTTCAAATATGAACCGATTTTGATAAATTTAGACATTTTATAAAGGATATTTAGTCAACTTTATAAACACATGAAAAATTTTGAGCTTAGTTAATTTTATGCAAAAATATACGATAATAACTGAAGAAACCTCCTGAAAATTTTCATAATTTTAATTTTTGACTTGATGCCATTATAAAAGTGGCGTAGAGTGGCGTTGTCTCATATATGTCACATTATAGTGTAATGTATATACTATCAATCTGTGAAGAAATATTCTGCGAAAGTTTGCGAACGCGAATTTTATTGAAGTTTTTTCACATCAACTTTTTCTAAAAACAGACACATGCGTAACTAGGCGGCTCCATAGGTGCCTAGTGTAGCGTATTTCGTGTATTCTACAAAAATATATTCTACGTGCTTTTGATCAACTTTCATTTCAATTACGAAGCTGTGTATCTTAGTTTCAGCTCATGTACTTATCTTATATGTAAATTTCTATTCTAACCTAACTTTATCATTAAATATAATGAAGCAAATCAGAACCAAATACATTTTGGTCCTACTGCAGATTATAGACGGATGTAAGGAAAATAATTCTAAAATTATACGCATAACAGAAAAACGTTATAAATGCAGCAGCATCTATTGGCGTTTTGGGAGAAGAAACTCCCAAAACTCATGACAAACTAAATATAAGGATAGAGGGGAGATGCTACAAAGAATATTTTGCAAGAAAGAAAATGCATCCAGAAGGACATTTTGTATAATGAGCTGTATTCCTCTGATTCGTTAACCAGTTCAATATCAGTAGCTACACGCACTAAAACAAAGACAGGGTTTAACTTTACAAATGACACAAAGTAAATACTTAGTTTGTTGCTATCGTGCAATTTTGATTTTTTCAGATAGTTGTAAAACCAAGAAGGATTTTTAGTTTTATTACCCCTTCTGAAGGCAGTACAGCACTTGGAAAGGTATTGGATGAATATTCAAAGACAAACAATATGTGCTGCTTTTCATTACGAATTTGGGAAGTACTTTATTTCAATGCACCTGCTCTATCTAATTATTTAAATGCCTTTATTCATGTCTTTAGAAAAGTGAACTAGACGTCAGGAGCTTGTAATAGCATCCACCTAAGTTGTGTATGTAAATTTTTAATATTTGTACTACCTGTGAGTAAAAGTGACGAGAATTAGCTACAATTGTCCTATACAAAGCAGAAAAAATTATCTTATTCAAAATTATTATGTTTTGTTTAGATATTATTATTATTATTATTTATTTAATCTTCATTATGGAACATTACAGTATATTTTAAAATGGTTTATACTATTAGCAACAAATAATACAAGAAAAAAAACACAGAAAATTAATAAAACTAAGCAAAGATCCCTTAAAACACTATTTTATGTAGCGCCACCTGGTGGTATGGATGCGAACTACAAATAAAATGTTATTTACTATCATAATACTTTACTACAAACGATAAAAACTAACAATTTCTGCAAAAATAATTTTATCCCGCAATTTGTTCTAAACTGCCCATTGTGCATTGCCTGGCGTCGTTCTGAGCCGGGTAATTCATGCGATTTTTTTTTTTTTTGGCGAAAAGTTCTTCCACCGCTAGGCTTTGGTGCTGCGGGTTCTGTAGTGCGGTGCTTTAGTGTGAATGAAATGAGGCAAGTTTGGGATGTAGTATTGCCGCACAGCAGTCGTACAGTGCTACTGGTTTAGGGTGCCCGTTGGGAGGTGGCAAGATCTTGAGAAAGCTTCATATTAAAAATTAAAAAAAAATTCAGAAGAAAGAGTGTTTCAAAACGCAATTGAAAATCTAAACCATAGAAAAATACGTTGTCGCATATGATGGTACAATTTTATTCCCAAAAATATAAAAAACCCACTCAAAACGGAACAAATGTAAACGTAGAGTTAAAGTTGTGCTTTTTTACGGTGATCGAAAATATTCATGACACTTTGCCGCATCATCCCAGGCCTCCACACTCGAGCGGAGAGAGAGCTTACCAGAACGGATGGACCACTGTAACCACATTCATTTCCTGCGATGCATTTCGTGTGGAGGATAACTCCCGTTAACTGGAAAGACTCCGTTTCGAGTCGAGTGTCGAGGAATAAAACAAACAGCAAAAAGCGCAGGAAAAAACTGTGAGAAAAGAGAAAAGCTTTGCAAGGCAGAAAACTTCCGCCCAACTTTACACTCGCGAGTCTGCAGCGAGTTATGGTTTAAAAATGGAAACAAAAAGATGCCCGACGCCTCCAAAATGGTAACCGATACGGCCACAATGCATATGGTCAATGGATGGACGGGATTTTGCGCAGGCCTTTCTCCAAACCCCCCAATCCAAAAGTCACCAACTATCATGGTGCATCGTGCTGGCCCGGTTCGTGATCCTATCTAGGGCACGCGAACTTTTGCCAACGTGGCTTTACTTCGCGGAAACGGAAAACGGTTGGATGACGGGAGGAGGGAACCGCGTGACAGAAGGAATTTATGAAGCGCTGCATTAAGGAATCTTCAAGCAAAAAAAGGAGTAAACTGCAACATTCTACGGCTGCCATAGATTTGTGGGAAAGGCGTTTTTTTTTAAGGGCGTTGGAATATTTATTTGCGTTCGTTACTTCTCGTTAGCGGAGCTGCAAGGAAACGATCGGTGAAAGATGAGAAGCGGCCTCAGGAGGGATGCAGAACGGAGGGGGGACGGGGGTATAATGGATCACGGGTTAGCTGTTTGGGTTACTGTTCACTATTCCTTTTTTGGACCGATTGTCTAACGGAGTTCTGCACCGGTTGGCGACTGGTTGGCTGGCGAACCATTAAACGGGTTTCGTTCTCGTTACACAACTTTTCAATTTTGTCGATGATATGTGAATGTTTTGGAGTGTGTGTGTGAGCTGATGGTAAGAGTAGTCTACTTTCCACTGAGTTTTTTTTCATTATTTGTATGTGCAGAAAACGTTAGATTTGTTAGGGCAGTGTATTAGAGGCGATCTGAAATGCACGAAGCGAATTATCTGTCCGAAAATGACCCTTTTGCCCTGTGAGCATACTACATTCGGCTAAACTGCCTTTGTGCAGCATTGGTGCTGATGGTGGTGCTACTGCTGCTGCTGCTGTTGGCTATGTAATGGGATGTGTGATTTATGATGCAGACGAGCGCATTAAGATCATCAGTTCATGGGTCACAGACATATTACTGTGCTTTCTTTGTTTGTTTCGGTAGCTTGCACTGGCGCTTGAAGTCATTTGAGCTTCGAGCGGGTTGGCTGCAGGACAAATGTGAAATCACACACGCTAACCACAATCGTGGTTAATCCGACTACAGACAACGTTATCGGATACAAAAAATCAGACAAAATGTGAGACAGAATAAAAAAAGAACAACGCCTCATAAAAATGTCTTCAAATGAAATGAAAATCGCTGCATATATTTACCGGGAAACATTTAATTATTTAAATTTAGTTGTCATTTGTCATTTAAAAAATCCGCCAACTTTGTAGTTTAATTGATTTGGTGTAGTATTTTTTTTATTTAATTTTTTATTAGCTTTGATATCATTAACTTTTATTTTACTGTTTATTCCCGGTACAAAACTGAAACGACTAGTTAGAATGAATATGACCAACGTCACTTGCCAGGTGAAAGTTTTAATGGAAAATTTTCAGAGCCTTTTGGTACCACCAAAGATCTGCGCCAGAGGGACGTGTTTGCCTGTCTCCTATTCAACTTGGTACTACTGCCATCCGGATGTCGAGGGTGGAGACTTCGAGAATCGTCTTTTATAAGTCAACCAAGATCCTGGCATACACTGATGATATAGACATCATTGGTCTGCGGCTCTCCTATGTAGCAGAAGCCTACCAAGGGATCGAGCAGACGGCAGAGAACCTCGGATAGCAGATAAACCGGACAAAGACCAAACTGATGGTGGGAACATCAGCGGACCTACCAATAAATAATCCAAACCTATGTAAGTGTGACATAAAGATAGTTGAACGCATTTTTGAAGTCGTCCCAGAATTCACCTCTTGGGTCAAAGGTCAGCAACGACAATATAATGGAAGCTGAGTTGCGCGCAAGGATGCTGACTGCCAACCGGTCATTCTACAGCCTGAGGACTATATAGCTGCTATATCTCACATACGCCTCTGAGACATAGACACTGTCCAAATCTGACGAAATCTTCTTAGCCGCGTTCGTGAGGAAGATGCTCAGAACGACACTTGGCCCCAAATGTGTGGAAGGAGCTATATGAGAAGTAGCGGATGTGGGAATTCAAGCGTCTTGCCAGATATCTATAAATCTGCTCTGTGCACAGGAACTCATCTTCTACCTATCAGAAAGTAGGAAAAGAGAGATACTTTGCCCATTGTCCGTTTAGCGAGATAGCGTTTTTATTAAAGGTATTGCTTCTTAAAAGTATAGTTCCTTTAAACGTTTTATTGTACCATTTCTAAGTCATGACAAAGTAAAGATTGAATCTTTCGTTGGTAATTATCGATGAATTCAAACGATTCAGTACGGCATGATGACACAATGTTCACCAATATGTTCCTCACAGTCTATTGATGCAAAGCGGAACGAGCCACCATAACCAACCAAAGATTGGACGCATAGCACGTAGCTCGGCAGGAATCGTCTAGCAATTTAAGTGAGCACCAGCCCTAGAAAAGTGCAGTGTGCACCATCCAGGGCCAGACGAGAAACCCAACGCTTCCAGGAAACGAAGCCAACAGTAGGATTAAAGAATCCCGAAACAGTTTTATTACTACAGCTGTAAAGAAGATTAAAGGATGAAAAAATTAAATGTTGCTTCGACGAGACCTTGAACGGAGCGGAGACTGGAGATATTAGCGATGTTGTATAGGAGCATAATTGCAGTGATGCTGAAATTCCGCAGACATTTCGCGAGCGTAACGAGTCCCAAAGTTTGGATGAAAGGATGACTCTGTGTGGAGGTGAAGCTGGCATGATCGTTTGATCTTCCTCTCTCCTGCTGGAATACTGCAAAGGTGTCAATAAAGTGATGAGGAAAAAGAAAGTGATTAAAGATACGATTTTGAAAGCATGAGTAGTAGAATATTTTTGGTCATCCCCGAAACTGTTTGTGACGTAGCGAATGACTGCCTTACAAACCTGAGGTTGAGAAGCTTGTCTGAATAAATCCATCAATACTGTCAATGAATAGTTTCAAAATAAATGTTTTTTGCTAATCGGTATAATCGTGCACACTTCTGAAAACTGAATAAGAAACGAAACCACCACAGCCATTAGTGATGAAAGTTGCGCTTGTTTGTTGTGCACGTAACCCGATGCGAATCGGCAGCAGCATCGCACCCCGTTCGGCTTATCCGCTGCGAGCGCCGGTACGATCGGTCGGCAAAGTGCATGCATATTTGAAAAGTGACGCAAATAAACTACTGAAACATTTTCCCCGCTGCCTGGCAGGGCGCTTGTTAGTGGCAGGGGACCAACAGGAGCGACAAGAGAACCGGGTGTTTGATTACTATTTGGCGAAAACTTCTCACTCTCAGCTTCCTAACTTAATACCGAATGCAAATTGAACTTTTGCGTCGAATGACGTGCACTGATCGCTCCGGGCACTCCATGAAGTTACTGTGCACACGTATTTGTGCGTGTGTGTGTGCGTGTCGTAAATTCATTACAACAGTGTGTGTTGGAAGGGCAAAGACGAGACAGGAGGAGCAGGAACAAAAACAACCCTGGAGCTATGCTACAGCACACTAACAGACAACTGTGTCCGGGTCGAGGTCTCCGGTTCCGGTGCCAGTTTTTGGTGACATTTTGAAGCATCAGCAGCAGTCTGGCCTGGGCAAAGGGGCAGTGTAGGAGAACGCATTCACAAGTTGTTTGTTACCCAAGGATGCGTTCTAGTTTTCCACGTTGGTACGTATGCAAGTACGATCTCTATCCGATCCGAACTCGGCCAACTGCAGGTGAAACAAAAGGATCACCACACATGCATCCGCTCGATGCACACTTCGTACGCCAAACATACATTATCCCGAACAAGCTCAATCAAACCTTGCCCTGGCTGAAGAAAACCGTCCCATCGGCTTGGGTTAGCGCATGAAGCGCGGAAGAAGGTTCGAAAACCAGGACAGCGGTACAGCGTACAAAGGCATGCGGTGTTACTTTCCTCGCTCGCTGTTTTTCGGTACAGTTCGGTACAGCAAAAACCGGGGAAAAAAGGCCACGAACCATCATGGTTCGTGGTGCCAACGTGTGTTTGAAATGGAATTTTTAAATTGTTCAATTTTAATTAAGTTTCGAGAGGCGAGTGAGCAACGAGTGCTTTCAAAAAACCGTGCCCTGGCTGCCTGTCTGTGCACACACATACATCCTGGTAGTGTGTGTGTGTGTGTCGAAAAATGTGCGATTTTATAAATGGTTTAATTAGGTCAGGGCGGCCAGAAACAGGATGTGTTGGATTAGTGTGCAGGCGGGTAGGTAGGATGGGCGGGGCACGCAGCGGAAACGATGGAAAGAAGAACCAAAAAAGCGTTCCCCCCATGAGAAAACTTCCGGGAAAAACGGTACCGGAACGTTTGGTGGGTGTAGAATGTTCTGCTTTGTTTTACTTTTTCTCTTTCTCTCTCTTTTCTTCTCTTTATTTCTTCTTCTTTTATCCCCTCTTCCTCGTCAGAGTGTCGGCTCTCTCTCTTTCCTCCCTCAGAACGCTCGTACTGTTTGTCCAACGCCGCCCCGGATGGAGTGTGAACTGCCGGAACGTGCCTCGGAAGCAAAGCGATATCTGAACCATGGCGTGGCTTTCTCTCAAGTGTTTTCCTCCACCCCACATGGGCGCCTGTATCGCAGGCAACTCCTTTCGCAGCAAGCGCTGGGAATTGGTTGTTTTCGGTTGTGGATGTGAGTTTTTGGGGGGTGTAAAGTACGCAGCCACTTGTGATGTTGTGTGCCCAAAGCTCCGGGGGGGAGGGCACTCGGAATTAAGTTACGCGCTGGCGTGGGGGGGAGTGCGGTTTGGCTTACGCTGCGCTTTGTTTGTTTCCGGGCCCTGTCCGCTCTCCACTCTCGTCCCAGCTGCTGCTGCTCTGCTGGAGATTGGAAGATTGGTGATGGAAGAGTTTGACAGCCAGCACAACACGGAGCGAGTTGTTTTAAATGTGTTGCAAAGTGGCACGGCTCGGCCTTTTGTGCGAAATGGTTCGAAAATTTGTGGCTTGGTTTTGCTAGTTTTGCTTTGGCCAAACCAGTGTGGCATGCCGAGTGTGTGTGTGTCTGCGGCATGCTAAACTACCGCTTCGATGTGCTTCAGCATTCTAGTGCGCTGTGCCGTTGTTTCGGTGTTAGATCCTTCGGAGAATTTGTGGCGGAGCAAAACAGGCGGAGAAATGTTTGCTACCCCCTCCCCCCCCTGGTTCAAAGTAAAGATCGCCGGAATGAGTTTGCAATTCGTTTTAATCTTGTTACATCCTCCAAAACAAAAGATGAATTCCGAGAGGTTTCATTTTGGTTGCTTCTTTTAAATGACCAGCCAAACTGTTTAGCAAAAGGTAATTAAAATACGCCCCAGATCTGGCGCAAGAAGTAAGATTTTTTTAATATTATTTTTTGTTGTTGTTGTTCAAGCAACCTCTCTCTGCGCTAGAATGCGGCCGACTGTATTGGTTCATCACTGGGCTATTCTAACTTAGAAAAAACACGCTTCACTTTCTCTCTTTCTCTCTCTCTCTCTCTCTCTCTTTCTCTCTCTCTCTCGTGCACCAACAAAACACAACACACACACATACCTACCAATGCTCAATCATTTATTCAACGGACGCCACATAAACGGAGCCTAATTAAGTTGCCCATAAAACGTGCCCCGGTTGCTCCGTGGTTCCCAGTTCGAATGGCCATAACTTTTTACAGCAACCGTTAAGCCGCTGGAGGGCCTGGAGGAGAGTGAGAGGTAAAAAAAAAGAGAGAGATGCCACTTCCGCCCAACACACCTCACCAAAAATGCCAGATGTTTCAACCGATAGGTTGTGCCTGGTCGGAGGTCGGGCGGGCAGGGGCTTGCCCTTAAGCCTTCACAATTTGTGGTGAGCCACGTTTAAAGAAGCCGCCCGGACACAGCAGCAGCCCGCCACACTGCCACACGGTAAAGAAAATCAGGATAAACAACAAAATAAAGCGAAGAAACTCATTCGAATTTTCCTCCTTTTCCGGGATGGGGGAGGGAACGTCTTCACCGCCGCACAGGCAGCTTGCGCCTGTGTGTTACATCTCCATCGCTTGTGCCGTTCTCGTGCCGTACCGTCGTTACGGAAAGTACGCTGAAGCACGTGAGAAAAATAAAAGTTTGTGCGATGCAGACCTGCCCGCTCCTGCAGGGTGTGCAGCGTTCCGATCTGTGGGGGGAATAGTGCTTTTCGGGGTTCGATTTTCAAACACTCTCTCGCACACATACACACACACACACTCTATAGACGATGGGTGGAAGGTAAATTAACGTAGTAAATTGCTTTCCGAACCGAGAGTCCGCACTAATGCCCATTACGGATTTGGATGGGTTGTGGGTCGGGCCTTCCCGGCGGCCGGTGTGCTTCCATGCCGTGCCGTACGCGGGCGTGGGTTGCGGTTCCGGTTTGTTTAAACGGTGGGCGGTCTCACGTGTTCGTGCGCGGCTGGGGGAGGGCTGCTTGGCTGCTCATGGCACCGAAGAAGCTGTTGTTCGGTGTATGGACCCACGCGGAATTGGAGTATGTTTTTCTATTCGTTCCGTTTGCTGCTTTGCTGTGAAATTCGATAGTGAAGATTGGAAGCTATCGTGTTGATGGAAATGGGGAAGGTTGAAGGAATTATAGGCGAAAATATGAAGCACGTGGTTCGCTTTATGAAATCCAAAGCATAATTCAAACGTGCACTTAAATCGATTAGGCATTTTGTAAATAAAGGAAACATGGACAAAGAGGTGTTGATGATCATTCATTGAATTTTTGTATTTTGACGCGTGATGGTGTGTGATAGAATTGATCTTTTCTCATAAAATATCTCATAAACTGTTATAAATAAAAAAGATATAAATGTAGACGAGCACTAAAACATATTTAAAAAAATATTGCTTATTACTACATATCATGAATCGGTAAATCAATGTAAAAGCGCATGAATTGAACCTTGGTTGAGTTTCTAGTTACTATATAATTTCGCCAGGTTATAGGGCTGTGCAATTAAATTAAGATCCCCTATACTCTACAGAGCACGCCGAAATTTAATGGCTTCATAACCTAAATAAAATGAGGTACTTATGACAACCCTTTAAGAGATCTAATACCGAAACTGAAGCTATACTGATCCTGACACCAAAACATCACCTACTCTGGTTCAAAAATGCACATCACTAAATGCCCATAAATGCCCTGGAGCCGGTCATGAATCCATACCGGTAATGGAACTGATATTAAATCCATAGCAGACTTGGAACTGATACTGAACCAATACCGGTCTTGGAGTTGCTTATGAATCCATATCATTTCTGGAACTGAAATAAACTCATAGGAAAGGATACTGAACCAATACCGATCCGATAATAATGAAAATTATGCTTATAATTCTGCATTAGTAAATAGTTCGTACTCATAGCACTACGTGATTATATTTCTAGAATTTGCTTTATTCTATTGTCACTCGTTTGACGTACTTTACGGCTTTACAACATTATATTTTATTTTCCTGCCGCGTGTCGTGCTCCTCGTGTGGGTTTCGTGAAAGTGAACGAGGATCGGTGCAACCGATCCTTTCCAACCTCGCAACTATCTAACACTACTACTGTTACAATATAACCTATCGCTGAAAATGCCTGTTACAGGGTTCGCTCGGTGAGTTTGGCAAGGGCTGCTGATTGTGTTGGGCGCTAGGTGGCGTTAGTCACTACAATTCTTATAAACTTGTTTTTTCCTGTCTGATAAAGTACTTCTATCTTCACCCTATGGCTTGCACGATTGATCACAGATTTTTGCTAAACGACTCCTAGGCTTATGCTGTACCTATATTTCATATCTTCCATCGTGCTCTTGGGATGAATCCATCAAAATTTGCAACATCAAATGATTAAAATAGGCACCAATAAATAGATTATTAAGCTATCTTATTGGTTATAGAATTAAGACATTGGTTATAGAAACTTACCCTCAATCCACGGGTGATTTTGAGCAATAGGCTAGTAAATAGGCTCCAGCAATATGTAACAGTAGGTCCTATGGAACAGTCGTCATGTCCTACGGCTTAACATTTTGCTCTAAAAACGCTTAATCCGTGTATGGAACGGACCGAACCTACCATACGCAGAATAGTATATAATATTGGTGTATAAAAAACGACGCTTTGTTAATAATTTCTAAATTTTATTGACTACAAGCACTGCAAACTCATTTCCGGTTAAGAAAACCACCCTTAATGTCGTTTTAATGGAATAAATCCACCAAAAGACAACCAGATCCAAGGATTCAATTTATAATAGATCTTGTTAATTCGAAAAGATGTTGAATTCAACCAGTGGCTCAATAATAATTACAACACAATGTACCCATCGCATTTTAAAAGCCCCTGACTCAACCATAAATTCTCTCGATCTGCTGCTGTGTGTGGTAGTTAAATGGAAAGCTCACACTACAACACTGGTTGCTGCACCCCAGCTAGCCAATCCAATAAAGTCCTATTAACACAGAAATGATAGAAATGATCATCACAATTCCTCACAGACACACTCGCTCGCAGAGTGGGTTGTCTGGCAGCACTAAAATTTAAGTAAAATTAGACAATATTCGACAGCGGGTGCGCCTCTGCTAGCGTTCTTTAAACTCCCTTCTTTATGGCAGTAAGCATTAACACACAAAAACTTGAAGAGGAAAAAAAGGCACCAAATCGAAACGACTTCCGCATACCAGCACATCAGTTCGGTCTGAGCTGGTCCCCATCCCCCGGACTAGTCTGAAAGAATTCGAATGTGCTTGAAATTTGTGCAGGCCCTTAGCTCAACAAGCATCCCTCCTTCCAACGGCACCGCCCCTACTACAGCCGCGAAACTGCGAAGGAGAAGAGCAGAAGCGGAAAGCTGTAGAAACCACGGGAAGCAAAAACGAAATTTGAATTTCTAATTTTATTACTTCACTGTCGTGGCGGCTGGTGTCAGAACGAAATGCCAATACTTGTCTCCGGGGGCGCTTGCAGCCCCAAAAAGGGTTCCCCTATTTCCAACTCCGACAACGACACAAGGGAGCGCTGCGTCTCAGGGGTGGGACGGTGCGCACTCTAATGGTGTAATTTACCTTACATTACCCATCATTGTACCGCGCGCGTCCGGTATTTGTGTTGTGTTTTCTTTTCGGTGCCTTTTTTTCGGCTTGGTGTAGCATGCGAACACCGCAACACTTTTTTTGCCCACCAAATTCGAAAAACAATGGAAATGGGATAAGGCAGGAAAACATTGGGTCACGTGAACCGGGGCCCTGAATACTGGAACGATTGGCAGTGCGGTTCACGCTGAGTGTTTAATTGAATGGGCTGTGCGTTTGTGTATGGGGGCTGCTGCTGCTTTTTTTCCTGCCCGTGGGTTTCGCCAGGACTCGGTTTAATGATAAATTGCTCTACAATGTACAATAAATGGAATGGAATTGCGTTAAAGCAGCAGCATTGTGCGTGTGTGTGTGTGGCGAGTTAATTTTTCTCCCTTGTGTTGTGCCGTTCAGCTGGCAAAACCTCATTCATTCAGGCTTCCGCGCCTAACCGCGCTGCACGGCACTCACGCCACCCAGTGTGCTCCTTTTTGGTCACTCACATTCTAGAAAAGGCTCTCGTTCTCTCTCTGGATTGCTGACGCTCCCGCGAAAGGTGATGAATCCGTTTTATGAATCGAATTCGGAAACTTGTTGAGAACGAGCCATCGAGCAACAAGCACACTAAGCTGCTTTATGGAGACACACTCACACACACACACACACTTACACCAATCTGATGGAGGCTGTAACGCACACCGCGACACAATGACCATCCCCAACCGAGCTGCCTTTGTGACGTTCAGCACGCGCGCATCCGGTGTATGGAGTTTAGGGCACCGTCGGACGTGCCGTTTTTCTCTCTCTCTCTCTCTCCGCTCGCTGGCTCGCGCCGAAGCTCTGTCGGGCGCCGTGTTCGGGTCCGGTCACACGCTCGTACATCCGGGCCGTGGCGCAGGTGCACTCGAGCTCGCAGAGCGGGACGCACCGGACAGCGTGGTCGTGCGAAAAGGTGGAACCATTGGAACGGCCGATAAGGGCTGTGTTGCTCAGTACTAAAAACCCACCCGTCCCCAGGAGCGCGTGTACTAAAAGCCCTGCCGAACGCTTGTCTGACAGCCCGAGCCCGAGGGTGTGGGCAAGGAAAGGGGAGGGAGGCTTTGGTGCGGGTTTAGCAGCGCGATGGGAGCGCGTCCTTGTCGTCTGGCGTAGTCCGTGTCCCGTGATCGGGTGCGACCTAATGCCCGACTTCCGAAATGGCCACGGAAGCCACACCACTGTCCAGCTAGAAGAGATAAAGAGAGAGAGAGAGAGACAGTGTGTGAGCGAGCATCTCTGTATTGTCTGTGTGTGTGTGTGTGTGTGTGGAGCGTCGCTGTTCGGGCCGGGAGAGTCCCTCGCACTACGGGAGCCCGACAATCGCGCTTCCCGACGCCCGATCGGCCCTGGTCGGGCTGTACGGACTTCGGTCACGAAAAACCAGGGCTAACCCAGTGCTGGCAGCATCACTCCGGGAGCTACCGTCCCAGTTGGTGTTCCGGTTTAGAGTCGTGCTGTTGTTTTTTGTATAGATTTGTTACTTAATGCTTTAAATATATCTATATATATACATATACATATATGTGTGCAGTGAGGGTATACTTTTGCTTTAACCATTTTTCACGGTCGAAATCGGCGTATCGGCGAATCAAGTGAGCCTGTGTGTTAAATGTGTGTGTGTGTGTCCGTGTGTGTGTGTGTGCGTGGATGTTCGTGGCTGTGCGTGTGTTGCTGTGAACCGTTGAACAAACGCGAGGGAAAACTGCCAGTGCCAGTGGCAGCTACTGGGAAAGAAAGGAATGGGAGTGTACTGGAAAATGTGGCAAAGTGAAAAGGAAAAAAACGTCCCACACACACACACACATACACACACTTACACACACGCGCAGTTCTTAGGCTCGTGCTCAAACGAGGGTAATACAAAAGAAAGAAAAGAAAAGCATACATTTTCACCTCCCCACAAAACAGTGCGTTAGGAGTGCGTTGCACAAGCAAACGACCGCAGCTTTGGGTTAAACCATTTCGTGGCAAATTGGACCGGTGCTCAGCCTTTGCTCGGGTGTCGGGTACCGAAGAAAGAAAAGAAAAGCGCTGAAGCGCTCACTTGTGCCATAGCCACAGCTCGTCCGCAGCAAGGCGACCCGCAAACGAGCTGCCTGAACTGCGTGCGTGCGTGCATGCGTGCGCGTGTGTGAGTGAAAGCGACCTAGTGTGCGTGTGTGCTTGTGTGTGTGAGAGAGAGAGAGGGAGAAAGAAAAAAAGAAGAAAGAACTATGAATGGGCAACCTGCTTCCACAGGGTCCCGGTTGCCCGGACTGTTTGGACGGGGCCATTGAATTGAGATGGCGATGCTGCCGAGCTCTCTCGCAGCGTGGCAGCGTGTGGGAGGGCAAACGGAGTGCGTGTGAGTGCGAAGTGCTTTTCCCCGGGGTGTCCTCCTGGAAGAAAGGACCGTGAAAAATGAACGTACATGTGTGTGTGTGAGTGTGTGTGTGTGTGTGTGTGTGTATCTCGGGAACGTACAGTAGTACGCACAGGTGTTGAAGAGGGTTTTTTTTCGCTTGCACAGGGAAAGGAAAGGAGAAGAGAATGATGGGGATGAGAAACAGCTCAGACAAAGCGTACAGTGTGTGACAGAGCCAACGGTGCAAACGGGCAACAGTGTAGGGTTTCGCATTCGATGAGGATACATTTTTCATTGAAATATGTGATTTTTCTACAATACTTCATACCTCGGTTTGAGAAAAAACTACGCCGAAAAGTATGTGCATAATGTATTAAAATCGATGAGAAGGATTGCTTGTACGCATAATGGTGTTAGCAAATTGATACTCACACTCCAAGGGCATTTTTTGCGAACGTATTGAAGCAACCAGTGTGCCAGAGCGGTGTTGTTCGACACCGATGGAGACGCCTGGTAGGTCACCGATAGAGAGTGGCTGCGTACTTGCTCGGTTATTGTGAAATAAACTTGCTCTTTGTAGCAGAAAATGGTCTCAATTAGTAACAATTATAGCAAACGTTTGAAAAGTGTTCACTCAAACGTTACAAGGGCAAGTCGTACTGTTCACACTATTTTTTTGGGGGGAATTTATAGATATTTCATTACTGGCAATGTAATCTAAACGGTTTAGTGATGTGTGTGTGTGTGTTTTTTCCCCTTCTTTCATTTGCTTTTCTCTGCCTCCCCTAGTACAGCATTTGTGGAATTGCTCACCGCCGATCCACCTCCTCACACCCACGCACCATGGTGAGAATGCTAGTGCGAGTGATTTAATTACAGCAAATAAACCCGAGCAGCGAAGAGGATACGAAAAAAAAAGTCGAGTGGAGTGTGCGAACGAGGCAAACAGGAGCGAAAGAGTGCAAACTAATGTGGGTGTGAGCGAAAACAACAACAAAAAAAATAGTAAAAAGTGAGTGAGAGCGAACGTGTCTGAGTAGAAAAAAAGTGTGCGTGTGTGTGTGTGCGTGTGGCGAGCGAAACCGACAGGCAAAAAGGCTACGGTCGCGTGAGAGCGGTGAGAGTGTGAGTGTAATAAAATTAGTAGCCCTTACCAACAAGTGTGCTCCCACGGGTAGTTTTGCAACAAACGCCAAAAAAGGGGCCAACAGAAAGCCACGGGAAAAAGAAAGAAAATCTACCCCAACAAAAAAGTGCTCGACCAAAGAAGGCAAACAAACAGGCAGCAGCAGTGGGAAAATTATTGAAATCCACTAACAAGTACAGTCCGCGGGAAGCCCCCGTTTGCCCGTTTCGACCGACCGGATACGGATCCGATTCCTTCGAACGTAGCAAGCATGAAGGACGGTTGGAAATTACGAAACCAGCAGCATCCGCCGACCGGAGTGACCCACAGTGAGTGTGCGAGAGCGGGCTGAGTGAGACCGCCGAAACATCCTTGGGAAGATGTGTGTAGCCGCGCACCTTCGCGAAAATTCTTCCCCTCCGCTGCTTGGGCTGGCGTAAAAAGTGCAGCATCCACGCGCGGCTGGCAACGTGATTGCGTGTGAAGGGCCAGCGATCGAGATGATTCGAGTGACCGTGGTGAGCCTAGCGAACGACTGCTTTGTGCTGAAGGAAACAGGTAGCCCCAGCCTGTGAGTTTGATCGTGTCATCGCGAGTGAGTGTGTGTGTGTGGGCGCGTGTAATTGTGCGTTTGAGTGTGCAAATGTGGCCACTTTGTTGAGCAGCGCGCCACCGGACGCCGTAAGCAGTTTGCGTGAGGGCACGAGGTGAAGCATAAAAGAGGGCGACTGCTGCTCACCTGCTGGGTGAATGTGAGTGAGTGAGTTTGGGGCTGAGTTTGGTAGTGAATGTGGCATTGAGCGAGTGAGCCTTGAACGGGTGCGTGCGTAGTGCGAGTGAGCCTGTGCGAGAGGATACAGTGAGACCGGAGCTGCTGGGAATCGTGCGAATCGGCGTGAGCCGTGATAGTGCCACCAACCACACTGCCCGCCCAGCTGGGACAGGGCAGCGCTAACCTTCCGAATGGTCACCAATGGCTGGGAAGTGTGGCGGTAAGCAACATTTGCTGCAAAAGGTAATAATGAGATGATGTGTTTTTGGTACAAGAAACAGTTGAGCCAAGCACTCCTGGTTTATAATGAAAATATCACTCAATGAATGTTATTGATATTTGTTTGTTAAAATAATGATGGTTTGGGGCTTATAACAAACATATTATAAGTGTAGTTTCCTCTACAACAATCATATATGAGAAGCTATTTGAAAGGATATTCGACATTTTTATCATTAAGTTATTTCCAGCAAGGGTTTCTACTTACTTTCTCACTTTTAAAGTTATTTATATTAAAATTTCAACCGCTTGTAGATTCAATTTGAAAGGTTTTCATTATTTCACGTAATTTTCCTTACCCTTACTCTTATCATTTAGTACAACGACCGTTCGCACGGAGTCGTTCGCATAGGAGCATTCGCGTTCGGTTTCTTGCCATTTTTTCTTCTTCTCTTGCTTCTGTCTGTAGCTCGATGCCCTTGCCAATGTGTCTCCTTGGGTGCTGGGATGTAGAACAAAAGAACAGCGTTTTGAAATCACGGCCACCCCCACAAATACACCCACACACACATACAAGCGCAACGAGGAAAGCACGTACGATTCTGGCCAATGCTGAATGCTCTACTAACACCATTACCCACTGATTATGGTTGTCTGCCGTGTACTGGTTGCTGGAAGGAGTTAGGAGACTTTGTGTGCGCTATGTTTGAAGATGTAATAAAATGAAGGAATTTTTCATAATAATAATGCGCTCAATTTTAGAATGTAAGAAAGAATCTGAACGATTTCTGCAACGATGTAGAAAAAATATTAAATATTAGAAAGATTTAGAAGATTCAAATTCCAGTTAGAAAGATAGATTCAATATTAAAGGTAATTCGAAAATATAAAAAGGTTGACATTGTTTTGTACTTAACTTATCTGCATCTAATTAGAAGACTAACATTATTGGATTCCACTACTACGCGCTTTTCTCGTTGCTGTCACTTAATGTTATTATCTGTCAAAATAGTTAATCATTGATAACAAACCTTCGATACAAGATGTTAATGTTACAATATTTCAGTTTTATTCATTTCTTAATTCCTATCTTAACACTTATCGGCCCTAATAAGACAAGTTGGAGAGTTTCTAGCAGATTGCGGTTGATAGAAAATAATGAAATGGATGTCTCATGAATCGCTAATGAACGCTTCGTCCCTCATGAACACCTCGACCGAAATGAACGGTCCCTATTTCGCTAACGCTCCGTTTATGCATTTGTATGCGTGTTGAATTTTTCCCCCCATTTTTCCCTTTTGCGCGTTCAACACACTCAAACCTCGCACACATACACTGCTGGGGCATCGAGTTGCCGAACGATGTGTTGCCGTTTGTGTGTTGTACTACCTCAACACCAACGTAATTCTGTAGGGACCTGAGGCCGAAGCTGTGTGAGTTTCTTTTTTCCGATCATTCCGATCCTGGCTGAAAACTCCAGGCCCCGCCGTCAGACCGTGTGCTAGGGCGATGGAGCGCTGGGAAAAGAACGCTTGCCGAACGATTATCCGCTCTCTGTGGTAGTGGTGGTGAGCTGGCTTTGTGCTTTCCCTATCCACTTTCGCCCCCCTTTTTTTTGCCCCATCGTTGGCCGTCCCGATCGTCGGTTCGTGCTGCCTCAATCACCACCATCGCACCATGTGAGAACAATGAAACAAGTGAAAATTTGTCCTTCAAAAGTGCGTTCTTTAAACCTGTCACCCAACACTCCCCAGTTAACCTGCCACAGACGTTCCCCTTCCCTTTCAAGATACTAGTTTTTTTTTTTAACCTGAATGTGTGTGTTTTTTTACGTTTACTTATTTTGACTATTCAGTCTTACATCATTAGCAGATTTTGTGAGTGTTATTTTGCGAGTATTGTGTGTGTGTGCCTGTTAGCTAACAGCTTTTCATTTGCTGTGGTCGGGATTTGCTTCGGCTTCGTTTTTGGGGCTTGTGTAGGCGGTAAATGAGCTCCACGGCACTCTCGCGAGGGAAATGCCCGAAATCTGTGAGTGAGATGCCGCCTTTTCTTCACCTGCAGTCGACGTTATCCTGCCTCAAGGAGGCGTTGTGCAGTTTGACAGTGAGGAGGTTTTGATTTATTTCACTCCTCAATGCCATCTTGTTGCTCTGTTTTTCACTCTTTAGCAAATTTCGGAAATTTATAGAACGAATAAAGTGCTAACAGTATTCTAAGACACACTTTGTCGCAGTATAAAGTCGGTTTATATAAATGAATTTTCTAATAATCAAGGAAATGGTTATTCATTCATTAACTTTGCTTATAAGATATAACATGTTATATACCATTAGGCTCGTCTACCGAATATGTCAGCTCCATTATCATGATACAAGGTTTTCCAAGTCAGTTTCAAATGTAAACATTGCTCTTCACCGTATCCAAGATGTTTTTCAACGGCTATCAAATGGTTTATTTGTTTCAACATGAACTTTCAGTTTCAACATATGATTTTCAACACATAACAAAGAACTATCAAACTCAATCCAGCTGGAGTCGTGTTGAAAATCATGCTGTAGAAATTAAAAATTATTTTGATGGAAATGAAATATTAGATTGATGTGGAACAACATTTTACATGCGATGAATAACAATGTTTACATTCAAAAGTGACTTGGAAAACCCTGTAATATTAGTTTAAACTTTGCGTAATTGCCTGAACCTAATTTGCCAGAAAAGTGAAAGAGCTAGCTCCAACTTATACTTTATAATGAAATAAATACTTTACTATTAAACGTTTAAAAATTAAACGTCATTAACGTTAAAACGCGTGGTAAGCTTGCGAAACAAAACATTAAAGCGCTTTGAGCAAATGAAGCTATTTTCATCCAAATTCTATGGTTACTTTTCTGAACGTGTAGTGATTTTACCTCACTACAACGATTGTATATCATTAATTCACGTCCATTTAGAAAGACGTACTGAATATAACGATTTAGTAGTAATACATGGAAATGATTTCGTATTAACGTTGACTAATGATCTATCATTAAGGCAGTTTAATATGCTGTTTTTTTTAGTAAACAACAAGGCATATGTTGTGCCTGCAGTACCCTACGGGTTCCTACGTGGCCTAGAAGTTTCGAAAGTTATTATAAACAATTTTTTTTATTAATTTGCATGAGTAAAAAGTTTGAGTGTGTTGTAAACGTTTTTAAATGTTTGGATTTGTAAGTGTTGTTTCATTTTAGGTTGTTGCAAGCTTATTGACACCAACATGAAAACAACCAACCAACAATCTGGGGCTAATTTCCTTTCCTTACTGTTAGTTTTAGGTGTACTTTTTATCAAAATTAAATTGAAAGGGTTATCAATTTTTGTTATTTCAAGATTTACTATTCCAACCTAATACAAGTTGGAAACTAGAAGCATAAACTCACGAAAAATCTGCTCAATAACATCCATAATTCAATTCCCAAGAAGAGGATGATGATGGTGATGATGGTTGTACTACCAACACAGCCTCTGCCCACCCTCTGTGCTGCTTCACTAATACTTGTTAGGTCACACAAATTCAATAACGCACAGCTCCCCGTTCGGAGCGAATCAGGAACCGATTAATTAGTGGACGAGCCCGGTACAATTTATTTCCCTCATAAATACCGCTTACTCAATCAGTGCCACCCAATACAGAATCGGTCAACTAGGTTAGTTATGAATCACAGAAATGGTTCTGTGGTTTACCGGTCGTTCTCTAGTACTGGCGGGTAAAAAATATACAAACACAATATATATCACTCCCGTGGGACTCACCACGACCGACAGGATTTATGAAAACAGTCTGGTTTCAGTAAACCAACCAATAGCAGCAACAACAAAAAAAACCATCCCAGCATCGTGTCGATCACCTACCTCTTCGGAATGCATATTGTTGCGCGTCACTTTGCATCCCGAACACGTCCAGTCATTCGTGTATAATTTTGTCAGCCAGAAGAGCGCACCGGGTTTTCGGGTTGTCGCCCGTCCGTGGTACGTGCTCGGAGCGGCTTTTTCTTGCTGTCAAGTTTCCATTACGTACCTTACCAGTTGATGGTTAGCTTCACGAGCTTCGGGTAGGGCTTGGAAGGGTCTCCAGGGTGGGTGGGTCACTGTTGTGCGTTTCCGCATTCTGCAAAGCGCGCCCGTGTACCCCGTGTCACGTGACGGGTGCCGTTTTATTATCATCCGTTTTTTTTCTCGTTCTGCTGCGTAAGTTTACTTTCCCGTTTTGTCTGTCTGCCTAACTGCCGCTGCTACTGCTGCTGCTATTTGCATGAGTATGCAAATTCTTTCGCCCTGCCCGTACCCGTTAGCCGGAAACCGGAAGCGTGTTGAAGGGCACTGACGGTCCCCACGCGCCGCCAGGGAAAAGGGGCTTAGATCAGATCATCTTCGGAGGCTTTGGTGGCGTCCTTGGCAGATGAACGGGCGGCTTCTTGTTGCTCGGGGCTGACAAATTTCACGGAATCATGCCGTGAGATTGGAGTTTCCTGGAAGCAACAATGCGCGCTGGAAGCGTAACAGAGGACGAAGGCTTTTTCAGGTTATTGGGAGTGATTTTTTAACCAGAAGAAAAGGTGCAGTTTGCATTACAAGAGTTGAATACTAGCTGAGCTGTGAGTTAGTATTAAATCACATTGCGTTGCGGTATGTGTCATTCGTTCGATAATCAATAATTCTTATGCTGTGGCGCCTAAATGTATGCACGGTTATTGCTTCAAGTTTACTATGTACCTTTTGCCCTTCTTATGCAGTGACGCCTAAATGTATGCACGGTTATTGCTTCAAGTTTATTATATACCTTTTGCTCTTTTAAAAATCATGCATAAAAATGACAAAGCAACATTTTCACAATTCATTTTAACAATGTTTCATCTATAATAAAGCTTGGAAAGTTTTTCTTTCCTTTACGAAAGCTTTTCATAATAAATTAAATAAATCAAAAACATACACTTAGGCGCTTAGTTAATCGTCTAACACCTAATGGCCAATAGTTCATTATTTATAGATGAAATTTTACCATATAGCGTTAGGATTAGACCTATACTATGTGTGTTTTTAATAATTGTGCAGCAATACCAAAAGCATATTAATATTTCGTCAATCATGAATACATTATGAACCTTAATTTTAGACAGCTTTAGAGCGCTTGCGATAGTGTTTCGCTAGTCAAATAATCCTTTTTATTATATCTCTTTCTCTCTTTATCTCTCTCTCTCTCTCTCTCTCTCTCTTCCTATCTCACCCTCACTAATATGCATTGGTTTGCAAACTCGATCGATTGATTCAATGCAACACTGGCTCATAAATAATTGATCAAAGTGTGATGCATCCACAGCTGCCCGAGGGAGCGAGTTAACTTTTGACCATTTATGCCACGCCCAAGTTTTTGTGCAAAAACTCGTGCAAAAACATTTGAAATTTTGTTGAGCAAGCCAACCTCCCCCAAAAAAACAACATAACAAAAAACACAAACAACAACCTCAAGCCTCATGAAACCATGTGCCATGTTCCGCAAGCTGGCGCTGACGCTTTGGCTAATGTTTTGCTGCTGTAGTTGCAATAATGATTACGAAGAGCCTTTTTTTTGTTTGTTGGTGTTCAACACTTTGCGTATGGATGCACTGCTGCTGGCGGCATTCGGTATTGCTGGTGCATAATTAATCACGCTGCACCGAACGTAAACCAGCGCGCGGTGGTTTTACCCTGCGAACCGCTGGCTGGTCGAGCCGGAGCTGTTGAGCAGGGGGGAATTAAAAATTGATACAAATCAATTAGGAATGTTTTGCAGGTTCTGGGTAATAGATTCTGCTCGCATCTCAGTGGCTAGGTCCCTAGGTGGCTGACGGTGGCTTGAGCTGGGCTAAAAGAACACAACCCAAATCGCTTTCAACCACAATGAAGTTGTGGGACCATCTTCACAAAGCAGTATATGTTTGCATAAACAAATGCTTTCCACAAATGCTTATGCCGTGCCACTTTCCCGGACGCATGAGGGGAGGATTGCATTTTGCACCGGTCCTGTGGTTTGAGATAATGTACCAACCTTCCGTGTGCTGCACTTCATTAATAGATGATGCAGAAGGAAAGTGCATCGAACGGTTTGGAACGGTCTCATTGCTTTCCGGTGCAAATCTGGGCCATTTGTGGTCGGTGGTTGCTTTAATTTTTCATGCCTATTTTCATCGGCCGGTGCATGCCGAAGGTGTTAAGTCTCTATTTGTCTATGAATAAATGATGCACTCTGGCACAACGAGCCGGTATGCTGCACGACCGGATCATTGCACACTGCACATTATCTGCTTGCGGATGAATAGCTATATAGGAAGGGATAGAGAGGGAGAGACGGAGAGAGAGAGAGAGAGAGAAACTATTTTCCAAGTAATTGACGAGTGCTAATTGTCATTAGGGAATGAAAACTTAAACAGCTTCCTTTTTGCACTCGGCGATAAATAGTAGCAATATAGTGAGGAAATGAATTTGCCTGAATTGTCTCTTCTACTAAGGCACTTTCGCGTCGCTTCAATGAATTCTTAAGTATTTTATTTTATTTTTAAATTGCTCATACTTTAAATTTTAATCATATTACACTCATACGTTAAATTTTATTTTAAAAAATACATATGATAAATAATATAACAAACGTTAAGGTGCAATGAAAGAAATAGCACATTGTCTTGTGGTAGCTTTCTTCATTATTTTTGAATGTCCTTTGGTGCCAATCAAAAACGCCCTACCGTTGTAACGATGTATCTATTTTAGGTAACACTTGTCGGTGGGTTTTTACGCGTTCTCTTTTCCAAATATTTGTCCGCCCCTTCCTCCCCCACTCCTCGGGGGAGTCGTACCAGCATCGCGGAATGTCATGTGCTGACAAATGAGCCGTTCGTTTGCCGGTTTGGTGCGAACGTTTTTCCAGGCCAGTTTCCGTTCGCTCCCAGCTCAGAAACGTGTCACAACTGTAGCAGAAATGTTACAAACAAAAGCATACTTCTTTCTTCACGCATATGCCGTCGTGTTTGCAGCCTGTTTGGCGCGATGCTTTGCAATCGTTGCCGTTTCCCTTGCTGTGCTAGCTGCTTGCTGTAGTCCCTTTGGCTGTAGGTGGAAAATGTTTCACTCTCATTTCCACTCGATGCATGGATGGGCTATTCGGTACATCACGCTGGAGGTGATGATGTTGTACGGGATGTAGTACCGCTTTCCGGTTTCATGTGCTGCACGTGAAAACATTTTCCTTTTGATTTGCGTTTTGTTTTTTTCTGACGCTTGTCCATGTCATCGTTTGTTGATGGCACAGCTGAATGATGTGAAACCATTCTTATTGTATACTTGGGTTTTGGTTAGGACGGCTTTTTAGCTGTCTGTATAGTCTCTTCGTGCGTCAGTAATATCAAAGAAGAATTCGTAGATTTTATTCTAACAAATTGTATAATATTCAAACAATTATCCAATTATAAGTCCTCTGTAGGAAATTAACAATTATAAGTCCTCTGTAGGAAATAAGCTGCAACATACAATAACAACAGCGTTTAATTGAGATCAAATACGAATAAATTTAAAAATACATTTAAAAACCATACTTACATGGCTAAAAAAGTCAAATTAAAAAAGTGATTTAATTTTATTTATGATTTATAATTAAATAGACGTACTAATTTGGATAATATCAGTGTAACAACTTGATAGCACGTTATGGCTCCGCCATTAAAAATTGAATTGGTTTGATGCTTTCCCACTATTTTATACATAATTTTATAATCTCACAGAAATATTAAACAATTTGTTTGACAATCCCAGGCTCGGTGTTGCTAAATTATCTCTCCATTCATGCATACTTCTCCTTTGATAAGTACGGCTCAGTTGAACCGAATCCCGAAACACCGCACGATATCGTTCTGCACTGTTCCGTTACAGATAACGCATCACAGAAAGCTTACGTTAGTTAAATTTCTCTCCCCCCCCCCCCCCCCTTGCTCAACTCAATACAATACAGTCTCAACATCGTCATCATCCTTGGTTTCTGTTAGACATGAAACTGATTGCACACGACCGAAGCATTTCAGCAGGGCCTTGTACCAATGGCACAACGGTACAATTGAATAATGGCAAGTTGTAGTTGAAGTATTCAAACAGCGCCGTACGTAAACTTTGGACACGTTTTCTCTTTGCGGCACTGGTCCCCCTTTCTTTGGGCAGAGCCGCACTGTTCGACAAAAACAACCACTCCGGCATTCGGTCGTTTTGCAAAGCCTCGAATGTGTGGAAACTTTCAAGCGCACGGAATGAAAAGCAACCCTTAAGTGAACTATTCTCTCCCGTGTGCCATTCATATCTTCGTCGCCATCACCATCATCATCATCATCCTTCCATTACGACGGTTCAGTAGTTACACGTTGATGGCTCGCAGTGAACGTATCTCGTACGCGCCGTGCATGAGGCTGTGATGGGGAGAGCACTCTCATTCGTTTGCTGCGATAGTTGCCTAGCAGCCCCAAATGCCAAATCGTAATGGTGATAAAGTTTCCCATGCTCCAACCTTGAGCAGCGTATATCATTTTCGACGAATTTGAAATGAGCCCTTCTTCTGCTCGGTACGAGAGATACGCTGAAGACAGGCAGCCATCGTCGGCGACGGGCGGGTACGTTTCACAGACGAGCGGAATAATTGATTATTATTTGCAGAAACGTTGCCTGCCGAGCTCGGCAGGCACACATGCATGCAGAGCGAGAAGAATTAATTGTTTCGAACGAGGGAGGGAGGGCTGAGGGGGAAGGGAAGCGAAAGAATAATGCATCGACTTCAAATACCACGGGCTGGGAAACTTTGGGGAGCGAACTAATTGTTGCCCGGGCTAGTGTATGCTGGGTCCTCTTTGTTTTCGGAAGTGTAATGTAAAGCAAGATTCATTGCAGGCTGTGAAATATTGGTCCATTTCGTTTGTGGGAGCTGGGACTGGAAAAAGGTACTTTCTCCTACCCTGGCTGGCTGTCTAGTACGTGGTTGGTGGGTGAGACTAAGATTTAGTACATTCATTCGGAAAAACTTTGCACACTCGCTCTATTGCAAATAGTGGAAGGAAAGTATGCTTTTGGAATGAAGTATGAGCTTCGTTACAAAAAGGTACCTACGGGGTATGCTCAATGTAAATGAACTTTTCTGCTTTTGACGGATCGGCAAAATGAAGATGTCGATTTGGGTTTGCATATTTGATTGAAAGCAGTAAAAAGTAAGAACAGAGAACTGAGGTATTGGATTTGAGAGCAGCACATTCAAAGTTCACTTGCAAGTCCCATTGTATGCACTTTAGGCTTTATTAGTACTACTAGAAATGGTTTTCGGGTTTCAAGCAGTCGATTCATTTGAATGATTGTATGATTGATTTTTTTTTTGTTATGGCAGATATTCTTTGTAATAATTAAACTATTAAAAAAAAACAATGGGATATTACCCGATTCTAATCAGCTTTTTCATATGGACTTTGACAGTTGGCGGCTGAAATCTTGTAAATTCTCCATACAAAACCACACACAAAACTAGGTTGCGATTTTCAGTTTAGATTATTTTAGCCTCAAAGCTACAATTAGATTCGAGCACCTGCTCAAAAAATGGCTACTAAGGTGGTGTTTTCAATTTTTCAAGGTGTATTACAGAGATTGGAGGGTGGTTCCGTGGTCGTCAACTTGAACGACTCAATTACATGCCCGTCATAGTTTCGAGCCCAGAATGGAACGTCCCCTCGTAGCAAGGATTTGCCTATCCGTCGTAATGAATTCAGTCTCGAAAACCTGTGTAGGCTGTCATATCCGCGTAGGACGTTACGCCCAATAGAAGATTAAAGAGATCAGGTGGTGAATCTTTATTCAGACGTTCTAAATACATATACCTTTGGATAATCCCACCTGTATAGTATACCCACTTGGACAGCTGCTCGAAAACTGCTATACAATGCAAACAGCTGATAGGCTGAAATTTCAGCCTACGATCTTAAAAGGGAAAAGGGCCAAATAATAGAAAAGATTTCATGAGACCAGATTATAATAGACTAGAGCTTTTTTCTTTCCTTTTTGTGCCCCTTTTTAATTGTATAGTGATTCCATCAATTGGTAAATTTCCGTCAAGAATCAATTGTTCGCCAACACGTTATTTAAGCAAGTTTAATTTAAAGTATTTGAAGAATATAAATTGATTGTTTTTATTGATGCTGATGCTGATGCTATTGATTGATGCTAAAATAATGCTTTATTATTGTGTAAGTGTGTTAGAACTTTTGGCAAACTAGAGTGGCAAAAATGATATGATACGTCCTAAACGAGAAATAAGCCATGTACAGCTTCACTTCACATAGGTACGAAGAAACCGTTCGTAATTACCCTAAAGTACGTTAGCTCAAACAAATACTCAACGCAAGAGATCCGTAAACTTTGGCGTGATGTACCTCCTAATTGCAGCGATAATTTATCTAGGGAATTATGCCTCTATTTTACCTCCAACTGCTGCCTACTCACCCCAATGAAAGACCCAAGAAGAGGTTCAAAACCTTTGCCCAGCAAAAAAACCTTGATCGGTCGCCTGTCCACACACAGGGTTGCAGGGTTCAATTATCACACAACCATTCGTCTAATTCCGACCACCGTTCGTACAGTGCTGATGTGCACAATTCGCCCTAATGCTGATTCACTCATAAATTTGCCATCGTTCCCATCTTCATCAACATTATCATCATCACCATCAAACTCACCGGGGAGATGGTCGTTGCTCCTTGCCCTCGTTCCCTCGTACCGTTACTGCGTCAATCAACACGCGCGTTTCCCTTCTTTTTTTATCGACCCCTTCGCACCCATCCAGTTCATCATTCTACACTTTCCTTTTTCAAGATTTCGGTACAGTTTAGCCGTCTTCTTGAGTCGTTCAAAAGTTTTGCCCCGCCCCCAGCATCCCCGAGCCCAACGCCAGTAAGTGAAGTCCTGTTCGCAGTTTCCCGTTCCCTCCGGCTGCGGGTTTTTGGCTTTAGGCGAGGGCTGCGTTCTGTTTTCCAATTGTTTGGTAAGCGTTCAAGAAAATCCCAACCGTTAGCCATAAACTAGGATGCAAAAGAAGGCAAAGCATACATAAAACGTGAAAGAAAGAGCAAGAGAAACATAAAAGGCGAGACGTCTAGGAAAGGGCAGTCAAAGTTGTTCCCTGTTTTTGCATACCGATTGGATACATAATTTACTCGCACGTTTTTCTTTGATTTGTTCGCAACGATTCTTTACTCTGCTTTGCCGTTGCCGTTCGTTTTTAGCGCTCATTGGTTCGCACTTTGAATTGAAGAATGTTGAACTTTTATGTGTATATTTTTGCTTGTTCTTGTTGAGAAGAGCCCTAATTTTAGCAAATAAGAAAGAAAGAGAAAACTTTTCCAAAACACCATCAGTGTGAGGAAACAACACATTTCATCGTATCTTCTATCGTCTCTGTTTTTCTCTATCTTCTTTGAGTTGGGACTACTGTGTACGAGAATTTTTTATCATACAGTTTTCCCGGATGACGGTGAAAACTAATGAGAGGAAATGAGGGGAACGAGAGGAATTTTTATTTCCCCTTGTCCGTAGACAGGTTCCGTCGTCAGACTGTACGGGGGGCTGCCAGCCAGCTTGAAACATTTTAATTTCAAGTAAAAAAAGTATACACGAGTAGACGAAAAAAAAAAACCCACACATCAACCTTAGCTTTCATGAAGCTTTCAGGCCCTTCTTCATCACCACCATTGCCATCACTTTCTCTCTCTCATTCACTCCCTCTGGTGGGTTTAACATTTTAATTGAATAATGTTCCCTACTTAGCGCACGACCGGGATGCACTTTTCCGCACTAAGTGGCAAAGTGCTGCCCGGATAAAAATTCGTTCAAATGAGCTAAAAGCTGGGGAATATATTCCACAGTTCAACGGAGCACGTAGGAAGGAACGAATGGAAGGGCAAACATTTTCAACCAGGCCAATCAAGTAAGTTTTTTCGTGGGGCCCAACCAACCGAATGGTGTTTGGCACGCGGGCACAGCTTTCTAGCCACAAACTAAGCAAAGTTTCTTCGCTGAAGAGACTCAAATTAAGCGCTTTTAAGCGCATCTTGTTTGTGGGCGCAAACTGCAAGACTAAGTAATGCGTTGTGTCAACAGTGAGGCATGAACGGATTTGGTTTGCTCGAAAGTTCCGCTGTAGATGAAGTTTATTCTTGCGAAGAATGCGTACCAGATTGCTTCGTTCCATTGCCTTTTATTGGTGGTTTATTCATTCACTGTAAAGCAGTGATAATGCTTAGTTAGTCGTATAGAAAATCATTTAAAAAATGGACACATTTTCCAAAAATTACTCTCTGCGGTAAGGATTTGATCAACGAGGAACTTAAGAGATGTGAAGAACTTTAAAAATGCTCAGCTTCATTTGTGATGTTTAATCAAATATTAAATATAATTATGTGATATGCATTTGGGCTCGGTAAAACATCTAAAACTCGTACAATAGGTTCTATTCCAGATTGGAATAAAACTGTTTAAGTTGTGCTTTGACATATAGCACAATTATTAAATACTTATCATAATGGATTTAATTAAGATTAATATAACTGCTAGAGTCAATTTATTTAGATTTATTCTTTCACAAATTGTTTCACAACAAAGCTCTTTTTTTCGCGGAGTGGAAAAAATGAAAACTTGATAATGAAATTCAAACTTTCATGTATTAAAAAATGCACGCGATGGTAGAAATAGGTTGATTTTAATCTGGTCATTCCACTTAATTTAAGCAGGTTAATCCGTTGCACGCTATGCTCCTTTGGGATGAATTTGTCCTACTCTCGCTGTTTTATCCCATTTTCGCTTCGGCGGCGGTACCTGTCCCTCTCGCTCTCTCTCACTTCGTCACAACGCATATGTCAAGATACACCTGCTGTTGATAAACAACACAAACGATTTACTAAGTAGGAACTGTTTGTTTAAAGATATTTGAACATTTAAGTATTTATTATGGTATTACAGGGTTTGTCTAGTCAACTCAACACCATAAGCAAACAATTCAATCCCGTAAAATACATTTCAACAATAGCAATGGAAACTCGAATGATCTCTCATTGGTTGCTTTGTGTACGTTCGACGAAAATTTGATAATGTTGTACAGGCGGTCCCCGAGATACACGGTACCTCTTATACGCGGATTCGGAGATACGCGGTTTTCTAAATTTGACAATTCTTTGAGCAAATTGTACTGATTTGACACATCAATTGCAAATTGCCAAATAATTTCCGTTTTGATCGAATGTTCAAAACTATTTCAAAAGGTTTAAAACAGTTATATTCAGTCAGAATCATATCAAATAATTCATAAAGTGACTAAAACCGCCCCCTACTTGCAAAATTACACGAAAATTTGTGATATTTTAGCTGGAAATCACGAGATTCGACTTACGCGGAAATTCGAGATACGCGGTATTTTGCGGCCGTTTTCGGTCCCCATTAACCGTGCATCCCGGGTACCGCCTGTATTGGGATTTTACAAATTGGAAATGAAGCTTAAAGTGTTGGGTTGGATAGAGGAACCCAGTGTTAGATTACCGTGATCAGCCTGCACTACTAAAAAAACTTTCAAGAAAGGATAAAATGTTTTTATCGATTTTAAGTTAAATAACAGTACTGTAACTCATTTCAGCCAGAAAAACATGAAATGAAACCCATTAAAATATGAATCTTTCTTTTTACATAATTGCTGGAATTCTAAATGGCGGACTGTAACTGTCCTATGGATACAACCCGGATGATGAATACTGTTCCACTGACAGGCTAAAATTTCAGCTCATGGGTTGTAAAAATAAAAGGCTTGATTGATAGATTAGTGAACTTTTTTCATAAAGTGGCAATTTGAATAATATTGAGATAATCTTACGAACATGTTTAAAATTACTTGAAATGGGATTGACAAAAAAGCGACTGTTTATTATCATTTAGAAGCTATACCTTGCTCCAACTATGTCTATTTGACAATTTATGCTACTGAAACCAGTTATGCCCAGAAATCAAGCCCAATCAACAGTCCTTTGCAGAAAAAAAAACCTTCACTCGAAGAACTAAAGCTTCCGAGAGTCTTATAAAGCATGATTTTAAAATCACGATTACCGTCAACACCGTCCGTTGTGCTGCCGTTCTGCCGACAGCAACAATTTCATTGACAGGTGAGGCTGACATACCTCCTTGCAGACATTTCTCTACAAAATTGCACAGCTTCCGATCACTGTTCTGCCGGGCTCGTTTTAAAATCACGTCCACAGCGTACCCTCAAACTAGCACGAAGGGCACTGGAAGGGCAAAGTCTAGTTTGCCGAGCAATTGGCCGGTCAGCGGTCCATTTATGGCCAATAATGGTTGCGATTGTTTTCGACAAAACCGACTGACTTTTCATCAGCCAGCCAGCAAAGTTTTGGTACGGGGAGAAGGACAGAAGCTTTTTTGTGCCATCGCGTCTATTTATAGGATTTTCGGATCGATGGTAACAGTTGGTATCGAACACGGATTTTGCACCTCCCTGCCTTACCCGCTCAGCTGTGGTTTTTCCTCATAACCAGCCAATTTCACCGAGTGTCAAAGTTTGCCTTTGTTTTGCCGACCCGGGTTTTCGTGCAACGCCACCGGTACGATGTGTCGCTGCTAAAAGTGTTTTGCCGAAATAGTGGTCTTATTTTGAAGACGGCCGCTCGGTGGCAAACGTTCGACACAGTTTTCATGCCTGGCCAAGTGCAGCATACGGTGGCCACACTTGAAGCAAGCTGACACGATACTTGCAACCGAACCGTACGAACATTATCATCATCATCCATTTTTGAACAGTTTTGCTTCCAGTTTTGGCCTCCCCTATGCTCCTCAACGTCTGGTAGTGCTCCTTGACTGCACACAAAAAAAAAACCCCAAAAACCTCAAACCCTTCTGTCTGGTGTGGATTCTTTCGAGGGTAAGGCAATGATAAAATGTCCTTCCATTCTCGGATTGGAGCGGATGCAGGGGGCAAGCGACAGCCAGTGGAGTTCCAAAATGGGGCCATTTGCGACCAAAGACCACACATAGTTGTCGAGGTTCGTCGAGAGGCTCGTGCAAGAAGCTACAAAGAAGAGGGCATCCTAGAATCTCTATTGTATGTGTGTGTGTGATTGTATGGCTAGCAACATAAAACTACTTACCAAAACTGCTGTCACTCTGCTGCAGTCGTGCTTGTTCTGAGGAAATCTGTTCTTTCTTTTTTGTGTATACCCTGCTGGTAGGAAAAGCAATCGGTACAGTGAAAGTTGTAAACTTCCCAAAACTCCCAATTCCCTGTATCTTTACGCCCATGCCCACCACAGTTTCGCTGGTTGAGCAGTATCATAACTGAAGAGAGCGACAAAGGGGAAGCTTCTCCTCATTTCCTCTCCTACCGAACAATGTCGGAACACAGCCAACGAAGAATCGTTCCATCAAGCGATGGTAAAAAAAAGGAAAAGTAGGGGGAGCTGGTCGAAGGAAAAATGCCTTTTCGAATGTTGAACAATGGCTGAACGATTTTTCAACATCATGCCCTAGATTTTGCCCTCGAGACAGTGGAAAGAATTCGTTGTTACCTTGCCTACGACTGCTGCAGAGTCCTCCAACGGATAGACAGAGCTTGTCTTGTCAAGCTGCCCTCTCTCGGTGGAGCACTTTGTCCGTGCTGTGTTGTACGTTGGGTCAGGAGCTGGTGGACAGGCTGCCTTTTGCACCGGTGATGCTATTTAATGAAGCCTTCGAGCACGTTCTATAAAGTACAATTTGTAACCGTTTACTATCTGCTGCTGTTTTCTGGAGGAGGACGAAAAATCTATGATATTTAATTCTTTTTATGCAATCTTAAATCCAATCCCGATTGTTGCATAAAAGGAAATATGTTTCGGATGTTTTGAGATAAATTTTAGATTTATTTCAAAACTAAGATCTCTTTACACTTAAAACTATTAAACTTTGTTGTTAAAATAGGTCCAGAACTTATCTTTTTGAGGGAAATAACGTCGAGGCAATGCTGTTCTACTTAGGGGATTATTCGTATGCCCGTCTTTATATTATCACAATACCTCACCAAAAGGCGGTAGCTTTTATTTTTAGTTAGTTAATAGTAATTACAAATACACAAGTGATTATTTGTTAGTATATGTTATTTACCCTTAAGTCATGTTTAACTCAACTTGACTCAATTTTACTCCACTTGAGTTTAATTTTACGTGATTTCCCAATTTTTTGGTTTTCTTTTATCAGGATTTATTGGGCATAACCCATGCTTTTTAGGCTTAATTTCAGTCTTTTCTCGAGTTACGTGACACTCGAGTTACGCAAATTTTTATTTTTGACTGTTTATATGTCTAATCAGAACAACTTTCTCCAACAATTGTCAAATGAAAAATAAATTGCAATTTATCGAAAATTTTTAAATAACTGGAAAGACAGAAATAATGACAGAATAAAATCATTGTTAAACAAGAGTATTTTGGCTGCAAAACGTGATATTTGACTTACGCGAAAATCCGAGTTACGCGAATGTCTCCGGGAAGCATTATTCACGTAACCCGGGAAAGAGTGTATATTGATTTACATTAGGAGAATTCTAGTAAATCGAGGAACGCTCCAATATGTATGCAAAACGCTGAATAAATTGCAAGACAAATAAATAAAAAAAAACTGGAACCAGTCAATAAATTGTAGGAAACCATGTGCGCAGGAGACAAAATCACTCCTTTAGTCATGAAACTTGGGCCGGTCTGGTGGTACAGTCGTCAACTCGAACGCCTTAACAACACGCCCGTCAGGGTTCAAGCCCCGAATAGACCGTGTCCCCATACGTAGGACTTGACTATCCTGCTATGGTAACAATAAGTCACTGGCAGGCCTTCACTGGCAGCGGTTGTTGTGCCAAAAGAAGAAGAAGAAGAAGAAGTCATGAAACTAAACCTTCTTACGAACCTATACCGTCTTACGATATTCTGCAAACTGTTGCAAAAAAGGTAAGATTAGTTAGAACTATCTTCGCATGAAGGTTTTATCTATATATATAAAAATCTCGTGTCACGGTGTTTGTCTCGAGCAAACTCCGAAACGGCTGGATCATTTTCAACGAAACTTTGCACACACCTTATGGTGGTATGAGAATAGGTTTTAAGACTCACATCATTTTCAGAAGTTGCACTAAACTTAATTTATTAGCAATTTTCTAACTCCCATACAAAGGACATCATTGTTGTTGTTGTATACAGCACTTTGACAGTCGGTGTGAAGCGCGGTTTACACTCGGTGTAAGGTGCGGTTTACACTCGCTGTGAAATGCCTAGCGGTTTACGATGCTGTCACAAATATCCATAATGACAAAACAGAGATGGAGTACTTTAGTTTGGGAATAATGAATTAAAAAATACATGCTATTTCGCTTTGTCCTATATGCTGTTTGATGTTCCAAAACGAACAAATATGCTTGCTTTAACAATTGTAACATAAACATGTTTGGTTACTGATGTTCAACTCGCAAGTGTAAACAACATTTTTCGTTATGGTGTTTTTTTTTTCGGTCTGCTCGGCTGCGGTCTTACCCGGCGCTCTGGCACCAATCGAACATACAAAATGTATGGGATTTGATATGTTCGATTTGATATCAAACAAATCGAACATGTCAAATTCCATACATTTTTCATGTTCGATGTCGTGTTTGATTGGTGCCAGAGCGCCTCTTTATGTGTACATGGGGATATTGAATGAGTAGCAGTTTTCTAGCATACAAGTGACATTTGAGAGCTTAGAAGCAAACTCACGTTAGTACTTTTGTTTGTGCAATTTGAGTATCAAAACTGTGTAACAACATAAAAATTTTAATCGATATATCGGAAAAAACACGTATGTAATATAAAGTTCCTTCAAAAATACCTTACTATCCCTTTATTGATATCATTATTCCTTTACAATTCTGTTTTTCATTGATTGGCGTTTTATAGTAAACAATGCCAGCAAGGCGGAATATAGGACGAAGAACGAATACAGCAGCAAGTAAGAGAAGGAGCAGAGCTGAAAGAACATCTGATCAAATAGATCGTGACAATTTAAGTGTGCGTGAAGGAATGTCACAGTTACGCGCAACTCAGTCACAACACAATCGAATAGGGCGAAATCAACAACGACGATTAGAAAGAGCACAAACGCGCCGGTTCGTAACTAACATCCGCAGAACATATGACCAACAACGACAACAAGAGCATCGAGCTTTTTCATATTCTTCCTTCCATCGAATTGCATTTCAATACGAGCCTGACATTGCATATTATAACCATTCAAAAGTTTTAATAGGCTCCATGGATCAGGAATGTCGCTTCTGCCATGCACTTAAATTCAAACATGAGCCAGCTGGAATGTGTTGCGCTTCTGGAAAAGTTTATTTGCCATCACTTGAGACACCACCGGAACCGTTGAAAGGTTTACTTACAGGTACAGATTCTGATTCTGCCATGTTTCTGAAATCCATCCGAAAATTCAATTCGTGTTTCCAAATGACCTCTTTTGGAGCAACAGAAATAGTTTCCAACGCTTCTTCAAATGGTCAAATATTCAATTCTACGTTTAAAATTAAAGGCCAAGTTTACCACAAAGTAGGGTCGTTATTACCAATGCCAAATACTACCCCTAAATTTTTACAAATTTATTTCATGGGTGGTGACGATAACAATCGTGTAGATACGCGTTGTAGTTTCACTAACCTCAGTTCGATCAGTGCCAGACGCATTGTCTATGAATTGGACGCCCTTTTGAATGAGCATAATGTTTTATTGAATTCTTTTAAATCACATATGCACGAATTAACAAGTGATAATTATGCTATTGTCATTAATCCGGATAAAACCCCATCCGGAGAACATGTGCGTAGATTCAATGCACCTGTCATGAATGACGTTGCTGGAATCGTTGTCGGCGACCGTACGTCTACGCGAGAAATCGTTATCCGAAGAAGGAACAACAATCTGGAGTTCATTTCGGATACACATCGCTCCTATGATGCTCTCCAATATCCGCTCATCTTCTGGAAAGGGCAAGACGGATACTGTATTAATATTAAACAACGGGATCCAATTACAGGTAATGTCTTACTAAAACAGCAACATATTTTTATTCTACAAACTGTATGTTTCTTTTTATATACATTTTGTTATAGGAAACGAAACAAACAAAAAAGTTAGCTCGATGGATTTTTATTCATATCGTTTGATGGTTAGACGCAACGAGGATAACTTAATTCTTCGATGTCGTGAACTATTCCAACAATTTATTGTTGACATGTATGCAAAGGTAGAGAACGAAAGACTACGATATCTACGTCACAATCAAAAGAAACTGCGAGCAGAAGAATATATCCATTTGCGAGACGCTATTATGAGCGATGTAAACAGTGCCGATATTGGTAATAATGTTATTCTACCATCATCGTATGTGGGTAGTCCACGTCATATGCAAGAGTATATACAGGATGCAATGACATTCGTACGGGAATACGGAAGACCATGTTTATTCATCACTTTCACATGTAATCCAAAGTGGGAAGAGATTACATGTTTGCTATTGCCCGGACAAAATGCAACACACCGCCATGATATAACAGCACGAGTGTTCAAGCAAAAATTGAAATCTTTAATGAACCTAATAACAAAAATGGATGTATTTGGACCTACACAATGCTGGATGTATTCAGTTGAATGGCAAAAGAGAGGATTACCTCATGCTCATATTTTAATTTGGTTAGTCGATAAAATACGTCCTGAGGACATTGATAGCTTGATATCGGCGGAAATTCCCGATCCGTCAAGAGATCAGCTACTCTTTGATATTGTTACGACCAACATGATTCATGGTCCATGCGGCGCTCTTAATTCTTTATCGCCTTGCATGGCAGAAGGAAAATGTACAAAACGTTTTCCTAAACAATTCACCAATGAGACAATCACTAATGTCGATGGATATCCGATATATAGAAGAAGAAATACTGAAAACGGAGGGCATTCCTACACACATAAAATCAACCAAGACTCATTCATTGATATTGACAATCGATGGGTTGTGCCATATTCGCCACTTTTAACAAAAACATTTAACGCTCATATCAATGTTGAATTCTGCAGTTCGGTGAAGAGCATCAAATACATCTGTAAATACATCAACAAAGGCTCCGATATGGCCGTATTCAATATTCAAAATACTGAAGTAAATACTGCTGGATCAATTACCAACGACGAAATAACGGGCTATCAAATTGGTCGATACATCAGTTCCAATGAAGCCGTCTGGCGTATATTTGGTTTTCAAATTCATGAACGGTATCCGGCTGTAGTTCACTTAGCCGTCCATCTCGAAAACGGTCAACGCGTTTTTTTTTCTGAGGAAAATGCAATTGAACGTGCTACAAATCCACCGAGAACAACACTAACTGCATTTTTTGAACTATGTAACCGTACGGATGTATTAGGTGCCTTTGCTCGGACTCTCCACTATTCCGAAGTACCGCGGTTTTTTACATGGCATCAAACAAAACAATGGATGCCCCGTAAACAAGGCATACCAGTAGATGCATGTCCTGGCCTGTTTAAATCAAATACCTTAGGCCGTGTTTATACCATAAATCCAAAGCAGATAGAGTGCTTCTACCTACGACTTTTGTTGGTAAATGTTATTGGCCCCTTATCGTTTGAAAATATACGTAAAGTAAATGGGCAACAACATTCAACATATAAAGATGCATGTCTTGCATTGGGCTTGCTCGAAAATGAAAACCATTGGCACGATATGATGGCTGAAGCTACTCTTGATTGTACAGCAACCCAGATACGACTTCTTTTTGCTATAGTATTGACTACATCTTTTCCTGTACAAGCAAGCACATTGTGGGAAACTTACAAGGATTATATGGCTGACGATATACTGCATAGAATAAGGATGTCCCACAATGACCCAACGATGCCATACAGCGATTCTATGTATAATGAGGCATTGATCGCTATTGAAGATCTATGTATTATCATTGCTAATTTATCCCTTCATCATTTTGGGTTAAATTCACCAAATCGAGCTGCATCTGATGTAGTGGACACTGAAGTTAATCGTGAACTGCAATACAATATTACAGCAATGGAAGACATTGTTGCTCGCAACGTTCCACTGTTGAATGATGAACAATCAATGATTTACGAACAAATCATGCTGGCAGTATCACAGGGAGAGGGTGGTCTCTTTTTCTTGGATGCCCCAGGTGGCACTGGAAAAACTTTTCTAATTTCGTTAATTCTTGCCAAAATACGATCTAATAATGATATCGCGTTAGCCGTTGCATCATCTGGAATTGCAGCAACATTATTAGAAGGAGGAAGAACAGCGCATTCAGCATTTAAATTACCGTTGAACATTCATAATAACCCAGCTGCAGTGTGCAATATAAAAAAACAATCGTCTATGGCCAAAGTTCTGCAAAACTGTAAAATTATCATATGGGATGAATGTACTATGGCTCACAAAAATTCACTGGAAGCACTTAATAGAACACTCAAAGATTTAAGAAATAACAATCAACTCTTTGGAGGTATTTTACTACTTCTATCGGGTGATTTCAGGCAAACACTTCCAGTGATTCCACGATCAACATATGCTGATGAGATCAACGCTTGCTTGAAGTTGTCGCCATTATGGCATAATTTTCAAAAGCTACAGCTTAGCAAAAACATGCGCGTTGAAATACTTCAGGATTCATCAGCTATGACTTTCTCTGATCAACTGTTAGATATTGGCAACGGAAAAGTTCCTTTCCATGGCGATACTGGTTGCATTAAATTGCCATCAAATTTTTGTACAGTCGTCGATTCCCAGCAGACACTCATAGATTGCATATTTCCCGATTTACAAACTCAATATGTACATCAATCGTGGCTTGCAGAAAGAGCTATTCTTGCAGCAAAAAATGTCGACGTCGAAGAATTAAACTTCCAAATACAAGATGCATTGCCTGGTGATTTGGTTTCCTACAAATCATTTGATACAGTTTGTGATTCCTACGAAGCTGTTAATTATCCGACAGAGTTATTGAACTCTTTAAATTTACCAGGCATGGCTCCACATGTACTCAGATTAAAAGTTGGATCACCGGTTATACTGCTAAGAAACTTGAATCCACCACGTTTGTGTAATGGCACGCGACTGGTAATTAAAAAATTAAAGAAAAATATTATAGAAGCAACAATTCTAAATGGGAAATTTGTTAATGAAAATGTGCTGCTACCACGCATCCCAATGTTCTCAACTGATTCAACAATTGAGTTTAAGCGCGTGCAATTTCCAATCAAGCTGGCTTTTGCAATGACAATTAATAAATCCCAAGGTCAAACGATGTCTGTTTGCGGTTTGGACTTACGAACATCGTGTTTTTCGCATGGACAATTATATGTGGCATGTTCTCGCGTGGGTAAACCTTCCAATCTATACATACTAGCTAAAGACAGATTAACCAAAAATATCGTCCATTCATTAGCGCTTCGAGATTTGCATTAGAGATTCATAGTAGTTATATGTGTGTGACAAGTATGTAATTATTTGCATGTAAATAAAACAATCAACGTAATTCTACACTGTTTTACTGTTCCAAATTATGTTCTTAAACATATTATTTGAGTAATTAACGACAATGACATCCATGAAAACAAATAAAATGAATAAAAAATTTAATGTGAATTTAAACACCTATATTTGTAACTTAACGGACTGGCAGAAGGCGCGAGACCGTGAGCGGTTTCGGACACTCCTGAGGCAGGCCAAGACCGCAAAGCGGTTGTAGTGCCGGATAAGTAATTTGCAACTTCAAATACTTAATCGGCAACTAATAAAATGTGGGGTAAAACTAGGTTTACCGGGCCAGCTAGTGGCATATAATATTGAATGAACATTAGCAATCAAATTCCACAAAAAAGACTTATAGACATCTATAATACGACCGAATCCGTGATAATGTAAATCCAAATAAAGAAAAGCTTTAGGCATAATGTTTTCAAAATTATTTTGTCAATAAAGTAGTAAAGTAAATCTCTGAATGAAGTGAATGATTACATCATTAAACACAATGACAGGAGTAGGAACAGATTCTCCTTCTTCTTTTGGCTCAACAACCGTTGTCGGTCAAGTCAATCAATGGGGACTGGAACAGGTTCTACAACAGTTACAATACCATGAACTATTCTGGAGAGGAATTAACGATCTGCAATTTTGCATTGTTTTGTTTATGATTTTTTTTTTATTCATTTCGTTTTATTATTTAAAATTGCTATACTTTATTATACAAATTGTTTTAACCCTACCGCACCTTCAGCTATATCCATAAAAGCCTCATTACCTAACCTATTTAAAACAACCTCTTTTCTTTCCTTTTCAGTAAACGCCGTTCCATTGACAATGCGTGAATACAGCATCGTCGGTCGTACAGTAACGCCATCGAAACGAATGTCCGCAGCGCAGCATCGAACCGACGTTGCCACCATTAGCACCGAAAGCCCGACCGATCACTCGCTGCGATCGTTCACTCCGGTCCGGTTCCACGGCAAGGCGGACGAGTAGTCTGGGCACTTCGCACACGCTCGCGAAACGCATTCCGGACCCGCGGAAAGGGGGAAAAAATGAAAACTGCCATCACGAACAGCATTGCCGTCGCCACCGCTGGAAGTGCAAATACACGGTTGCACCGGAAGCGACTATTTGCGAACGTCGTCGCCGTTGTTGTGATTAATCGCACCAAGTTGAAAAGTTGAAAGCGATTCGCCGCCCGTACATCAGCAGCGCGTGTGTGTGGACACACCGGTGTCGACAAGCAGCGTCGGCAACCAATCTTCAATCGCCGGGTGCACTGTCGCAACAACTGCTGCCAAATTGCACCCCGTAAGAGAGCCGGTTGCGCTATCGCTAGAATTCTATTGCATTCTTCGATCGACTTCCGTACGGCCAAGGAACACGGATCCATCGGGGTGAAGTGCAGGCCGTAATCGTGCAAACGAGTGCGTGTAGTAAACGAGAATTAACGCATAGAAAAAAAGGATTGTAGAAGCACCACTAGAGCATACTTTACTTCCTGCTTCAAGGCACTATTTTCTAATCGCTCATTCTTGGTGCAGCTTTTCCAATCAACACTCGATTAAACTTCAAAAAGATATTTTCACTAAACGGGATAAGGGGAGATTGAGAGCGAGAGAAACCGCTTAATTTAAATTTCCACTCTTTGTGCCAATCAGAGAAGGCTTTCATCATCATCATCATCACCCTTTGCCAATGCACCACCGTACTTCCTGTCCCACTCCAGCGCAACAGCCCACCGGAAAGCGGGAAATTGAGTGTGAAGCACAAATCGAAAACCAGGAAGCTGCCCAAAACACAAGTGTGTGTGAGCGAGAGAGAGAAAAAGAGAGAAAGAGGCAGAGAGTTTGTGGAACGCAAGCAATAGGCGGCTGCCGATTTCCGGAAACGTTCAAATTAGCTCGCCACTTCTTCTCGACCTATACTTCCATCCGGTTTGACGAGTTCTCTGTGAGAAGCAAAAGTATTAAAAAAAAACAAATAGTGGGATTCGGACACGCACATCCCTTTGCTGAAAGAAGGGGCGAGAAAGGGAACGATCGACTGCTAATGTCGTTTGATGTCGACGCTCTGCGATATTAGTAGGACACATTCCGCATAGTATAAATATCGGGTTTTTGGAACATTAATAATAGTAGTAATTACCGTAAAACTAACACACTAATACTAGTATTAAACCGTATCGTAATACTTAACACAACTAATTATAAACAATATTGTTAGCAATAGCGATAAAGATATGATGCAGATCCTTACGCTGAGCGCGAATCACATCAACTCGAATTAGACACGCGAGACCGCGTGTACTGAAAAAACAGCTGCATTTTCGTGTGTCAAACACACGGAGCTAAGGTGGTGCATGCACCCGACGAACCTTGCACGAGACGTGTCCCCCGTTTAGAACGAAAGCCCATTAAACAACCATCGAACTGTACAGAAAAGCGGAAACCAACCCCGTTACACCGTCATAAAACGACATACGTATCGCGCGTTGCATACATTCTGGCGCTAGCGTTAGTGTTACTAGGGTGCACGAGAAAAAAACAGCTCGAATGTGTCGCATCCGTTTGCCTGGTGATTGTTTTGCCCTCTCGTAACGAGCTAACGGCCAGTTATAATGTTGATCGCTACTAAAGTGAGCTACAGGACACGCTTTCCCAGCAGCTTCCAGTAGCGTTCGAACCGAACGAGTCAAGCATGTTGTGTGAATTCGAACCGGGATCGTAGATAGTATCCGTAGAATTGGCTGGCAAGTGTGTTGTACAAACGCCGTCGACAACGTGTTACAATCGAAGATGCACACATGCCTCACCGCACTCGAGCAGTTGGTTCGATTGCAGTGCAGCAATAACTGAAGGCATCCCAACCCGCTGGCAACGCGTTTATTGAGCGTTGGGGGGTGCTGTGTGCACGCGGCCACGCGCAAACTGTTGCGAGCATAAAGCCGAACTGGAAAACCCCGCACCGTGCACGGCCGGAAGGAATTAAGGACCAACAAACCTGTGCCACACCCCTTGTTGCAAGCCATACACGGGGAAGCAAAGAATTGAGAATTGAAACTGATACAAGACTTAGCGTACGCATTGCCGGAACGCCGGTTTTGTGGTAGCAACATCGGCGAAAGGTGGAACACGCTGCACAAGTGTTGCAAAAGATCGCTCGATCGCGCGATCAGGACACCAGAAACCCAAACCATAAGGACACATATCCGAGTAGCGAGAACGACAACGACGGCGTATCATCCCTGCGAAAACGTGCGGCACCGTGGGAACGGCTGGCAAACGGGCTGCTCGCGGTGGAAGTGACCTAGCGCATCGCACAACCCAATGAAGAAGATACTGATCATCGTGATCAAGATGATCAAAATGATATCGAAAATCATTATGCTGAATCGGTATCATAACTTCCAGTGCTACAAACAGTTGAGGATATACAAGTGGATCATCGTGCTGATGCTGATAGCGAATTCATCAATCTGTAAGTACTTACTCTTGATCCTTAAAATTATATTGAATTACATATTTCATTTGCCATAAAAAGCCTTAAGATAAAATTGTGCTCTGTATCATACGGTTGGAAAGTAACAGGTTCAAATGGAATTTGGAATCTCGTCAAATTTGATTCCACTATTGAATGATTGAAGGATACTTTGAGGAACAGCTTGATGGACAATTGGGACTTTTATTGGAGACTTTTACATTTTTGGTGTTTTTTGTTGGAGGTTTTCTAAAAACTAAGATAATTAATGACGTCATGATTATTGGAATATTTGTATTGTGCTATATTCAAGCCAGATAATGGGTTTGAGGTTTAAATATGGTGATCGGTACACAATTTTGGTACATGTGTACCAACATGAACCTGACATAATGAATAATAAATGACAATCATTTATCTAGATATAGCGAACTCATACAACTAGGCAACGTGCACATAAGAAATTGGCTAGTAAAATTCTTCCCCCTCTTCTTTCATGATACAAACAACCGTTTTTGATCAAGACCTGTCTGCACCACTATGGGGTGTATGCACCACTGTTTCCTACGGTTCTACGGTTCCGATTCGGAACTTGATCCCATAACGGGCATGTTGTCAAGTCGTACGAGTTGACGACTGCACTACGATACCGGCCCGTTTGTAAAGTTAGTATCACAAAACTCAATAACAATATTGATATCTAGGTGTCAAAAATGATGACTTTTTGTGGTAGTAAAGCTTGAGATCGCAAAAAATATTGTTCTATGCCATATATTTCATACCATTGCTTGTTGTAGCATTAAAAAAGACACTTCAATTTATTTCATACTTGTTTTTCTGTATGAAGTTGATTTACCCTCTACGCTAATACAGATATGTGTAATAATTTTCTTCGTCTTAATTTCTTCATCTTCTTCTATCATTAAATGGGGAATTCCCTTTTAATCTGAAAGGCGATTACCCACCTCATCGCAATAATATTGTATGTGTTTCACATAACATGAAACATGTACTCATACTTTCAAGTATGTGTTTAACCATAATTCATGCTGTACAGCTGATAAAGACGCTGCCTATTATCAAGACGAGATGAGTCTAGCGTAAAACTGCATCGATTCAGTCGCTATAAAATCGTCACTCGTTAATCATGTGCAAAGGAGTTTTATTTTGCGTAGTGTTGTTGGTGCTCGTTGACAGCTATGCCTCGCTCCGAGTAAAGCGACAGTTCTTTGCACCTTCCGAAGAGTGCGTAATATCGCACACCGACATCGATGAGTTGGTGCAGCTGACGAAGCTGATCGAGGGGCGTAAATCTTCCCGCAAGCGCCCTCTCAATCGGAATCCCAGCAGCCCAACACAAACCACCACGGACGAATGTAGCCGGAAGCTGGGCGAATTTAAGGTCTCCATTCAAGATGTGCTCACTCGCTACAGCTCTATGCAGAAGCCATCCATATCGGCCAACCAGTACGAGCTGCTCAAGGCGCAGCAAGAGTCGGAATTGACCGATCTGATGCGGCGTGTGGACAATCTGGAGCGCGAAGTTGAGCAACGCTTTCGGGCCGAGATCGAACGGCTGCGCAACAGTTTGCAGCAGCTCAAACGACGGCTGAACGACAATCTGCGTCTGCTGGAGCAGGAAAGGGAAGCGGGCCGGAAGGCACAGGAGGCACTGTGTGTGGAGTACATTCAGAGTGGCAACATTGCGGAGGCGACCCGAATCTACCGAGCACTAAATGGAACGTACGATATGGCGCGGCTCACAAACGATACGTATCAGATGGATGCGGATGTGGTGGGTTCGTTGGTAGATTTTTTCGTAGCACTGCAAGAGGATGGGCAAACATTTGGGACGATTGGTGGATATGAAATGCTGTACAAGCTCCTGGAACGCAACAATCAGCTTAATCGGGAACGGAGTAGAATCATTTTTCACTCACTGGTGGGGCTGGAACATTTTTACAGCGATCCAGTAGATATTGGTCGCGTTGAAACTATGCGCGTTAAAATGATAAACAAGCTCCAGTCGTTTGTCAAAGGAAAGGTTACAGGAAGACGGTAAAACAGCAATAATATACCTCATTTTACTGCAGTGTTTTTTCGATCGTAGTTAGTGAAATAATAATAAAATCAATTCAAATATCAAACATACGGGTAATAACGTTATTTTTGACAAAAATGTTGAATTTAATATGTGTATTTATAACATTTCTACGCGAAATTCATTTTGAAATTAAATAGACTAGGCATGTGTAAAATGAACGAGAATCGCACCGTTCGAACAGTTCGGTAAAGTGCACGAACGAACGAGGTTCTTAACAAAAAGAACGACCAGGACTTTTGGAAGAAACTGACTACACCGTTCAGTGTTCGACGGCACATATAAATGTGGCAATAAAACGTGCAAAATCATATTGCTTTCTCGCTCATTCTTCGCACCGTGCGAACGGGTCGTCAGAGATCAAAATGTACCCTGTTGGTGTTGAAATCGTACCTATACAACTCAATTCCTCGAACGCCGTCGAATTTGTCCAGCAGTGTTCGATACGTGTGCTGTTGGTGTGGAAATCGTACCTATACGACTGAATTCATCGAACGCGTTCGAACGGGTGTTCGATCTGTGTTCTGTTGGTGTATAAATCGTACCTACACAACTGAATTCAATCGAACGCGTTCGAACTGGTGTTCGATCTGTGTTCTGTTGGTGTATAAATCGTACCTACACAACTGAATTCATCGAACGCGTTCGAACTGGTGTTCGATCTGTGTTCTGTTGGTATGGAAATTATACCTATACAATTCAATAGATCGAGCCCGTTCAAACGGATTAGTCATTGTTTGGCTCATCATGTTGATCCATATTTAAATAATTTTGTTTTTTAGAATCCTTGAGTGTGTATAAGGCATGGGGTACAATATATGCAGGAGACATTTTTGCTCGTATTAGTTTTTTACATGCTAGTTTTTAGTCGGTTTTGCGATGGATTGTGTTGAACAGACAGCCAAGTGTTTAATGTTTTTAAATTATTGGTTTCAACCGCAGAATGAGTACTTCTTTGGCTACAGTATGCGTCTATGGTGGGTAAATGAAAAAGATAACGACCGTTCTTTGTGAATAAAAACCTCATGAAACAAAGAACGAAAGAATCGTCGTTCGCGTTCGGTTCTTTTTGGTGAGCGAACTAGTTCGTTCGCGTTCGGTGAAAAGAATCGTTTTGCCCATGCCTAAAATAGACCCAAATAAGCAAAGAGTATTAATGAAACAAAACATACTGGAAAAATAATAAAATGTGTCCACCATTTCACATGTGTTTTGCACACTGTGCACACGCATTCCACAACGCACGGGCGCGCTCTTCTCTTGAGTACGCGCGCGGCCGCACACTCTCTCACGCACCGACGCATTTCGTGCAGTGCTCCGCTCTCTCGAAAAGATGCTGAAGCACACGCGTACATCGAACGGTGCACAACTGGTCGAGCAGTGTTCAGTGACACGAATTGAGTACGAGCCAGTGTTTATTATGCGTACATAGCGCCTCCTCTCTCAACGGGCTCGTTGGTCTAGGGGTATGATTTTCGCTTAGGGTGCGAGAGGTCCCGGGTTCAAATCCCGGACGAGCCCACGGCTTGAAGCCACCTCTCTATTTTACCAAAGCTCTCTTCGCTTATTATGAGCTTCTTGTACGCGGTTTTGAAATTTATTACTTCTAACTTCATTCCTTAATTATGAATAATTATGTCTCCCGCCTACCCACAATCTCACCGTGTGTATGTACTCGCTTACCAAAACACTCTTGATACCGAAACAAATTGAAGAGCTTAGCGTCGTACCGTGCGCGCGTGTATGTGGCTTTTCCCGATGTCGCTAGCAAAACATTCCTAGCCTCACCGTATGCTTACGTCACCCGTCTAAGCTCCGAAAATTTCTACGCATTCTGGTGTTACACGCCCGGTTGAAATCGAATGAGAACCCCGAACTGGCATTGCACACGCTGTGAGGCAGAGGACACATCATGCCATGCCAGGCGGCTTTCCTTTTCCAGTGTGGGCGAGGGAATCGTTGGAACCTTTCTCGCTTTCCACCACCACCACCGCCGCCTGGATGGATCGTGCTGGGCGCAGGGCTGTTTATGCCAGAGCTCAAACGTATTCGACCGACCGAAAAACGCACCTGAGCTGGTTGCTGAAAGGGAAGAGGCAAAAACGCGGAAGGCGACGAGCAGCAGCCGGCGTGGCGATGGGGGTGGGTACAACATTAAACGGATTCGTTATTTATTCATGCCACCCCGTGTACCAGTGTAATAATACTCATGTGGTAAGCCGTCCGGTTTTTTGGTTGGGGGATGCTGAGCTTTTGTGCGCTCGTGCTACCATTTACTCCTCTCCCGGTGTCCGGACACTGGGTGTGGTGTTTATGTGTGTGTCTGTGAGCGAGCGTGTGTGTGAATTTGGGGCGCGCATGTCATCGAGGTGCAAAAAATCTGGATCCTGGCCCGGGTGAAGCAGCCCACCAGAGTGTGTGTGTGTGTGTGTGTTCGCTCTTGTGTGAGACATTCACTGAATATGACGGGCTTAAATTATTAATGCCAGGCCGGGATTGGGTTTTTGGTGGCTGGCGGAAGAGCTCCGAGCAGTAGCAGGCAGCGTAAGGCAGCGCGCGATAGTTGCTGTTAGTTGGGTGGAGATATTTGGCAACAGTGAGCTGATGAGGACCGCGCAGCATTGAGGCTCCCGAAACCCGGGAGCACTTTCGCGTGAAGGCGCAATAAATATGAGCCACGTACACCCCGGGCAGCCATTACCGGGGAACTAAATGGCGACGAATGCCGGCCCGGCCTGGGGATCCCTCCTGCTGCCACCACCACCCTCCCCGTCCAAACCGGCAAGAGTCCGGTGTCTGTTTATTTGTGGAAGATTGGCTGCAATTTGCTAAAAATACGCGGCCGGAAATAAGAAGGAACGGTGGATAGGTTGATAAGGATTTGCTGGAACGCTGCCAGCCAGAAACTATGCCAACCCCGAAGCCAAGGGCGGCTTTTAATGCCGGCAGGCTTGGAATGTTGCTCTCTTGGCTGTTGCTCATCATTCTGGTAGAAACACCAGCCCACTGGTCCACAGCGGTGTATCGATACAAAAACGTTGTGTGTGTGAGTTTGCTGGCCATTATGCAACAGGGCTCTCAGCAAAGGCTACGGAGCGCAACAAGCTGGCACAATATCTTCCTGTTGCGTTGCTTTCCAGCCCCGACCGACCGACCGAGATAAAGTGGGCATCACCGGGATGGATGACTCTTGACGGTTGGTTGGATGGGTTATTTGAGGGTATAATCGATAGACGGGGTCGACACAGCAGCAAAAGGACAGAAGAGGCGGAACATTGAGATGCGCCACACACCCTTTACCACCTTGGCTGCACTCTTCCGCACAGAATAGGGGTAAGAAATAAGAGGACGCGTCCTGGAGTGGATTTATGAGGATCCTTCTACGGTGGTCCTCCCCTTTTTTGAAGACAGTGGGCAATTGAGCACCGATTTCGACGACCCCGGCACTGACCCCGGGGTGGAGGAAACCAATCGAATCTAATCGAGAGCCAATGAGCTATTTATAATGGTTCGAAGAGCTGTCCCCAGAGGGACAGCCGTGCCGGGTGCCGGGAATGATGCTTGCTGCAGTGATTCTTTATCAACCGACAGACGAACAGGTGCAGGAGTGAGGGGCTGAGAGGTGAAGAGCTGTTTCATGGAGTAATAAAACACTCGCATACCGTACCTGACGTGTTCAAGACAGTCCTGGGGACCTTTTACTAAGCTTCTGATGTGGTTGTGTGTGTGTGTGTGCTAGAGGTTATTGTTCAGGGTTCAAACATTATGAAGGAGCCTCTTTACCACACCATCTCGAGGATAGTCACACAGAACCATTGATTCGAAGCCGGGCCTTTTATGCATGTCACAGTGTGAAAGAGTGTGTCCTTTAGATAACCAAGCTGTTGCCTTTTTTAAAGCCTTTTGCGCATTGTCCCCTTCGCTGGAGTGTGGCTTCTTGAACTGTCAAATCGAAGGTGTTGGCTTTTTGTGCGTTGATTGTACTCTATACGGCAGTAACTCCAACTTTCCCGCACCGAGGTACGGTCGGACGCAACAGAATCGGCAACAGGTTCACCTTTCAATAGTTTGTCCCCCATTACACTCCGACACTTCCTAATAGTTTCTTTTCAATATCGCTTCGCTGGACTCGAGCGTGGAAAGCGTTGTTCCTTCCGGGAGTTAACTTTCTGAGCATGCCGGTACTATCCGGTGTATGTTTAAACTATTCACCAGCTGTAACACTTACATTGCCAACGAGGTACATTGTATGGGAGCAAACAAAACAACTCAAAAAAAACCTTGCATTGGGTTTAGCATTGCGGAGTTTTTACTGTAGTTGATATTCCCTTTAGAATTGGACGTTATATGTACGACGCCTTCTGGCAGGCGCAGTTTAGCGCAATGTGTTTACCGGTGTGCTTGTAGTTGACTTGGGCTTTTTTTACAATAGTTGTTGAAGCTACTACAACCAGTACGGGAGATGGATTTTTAAAGTGTGCTAGAGATATTAAGGTGGTATAAAGGTATAAAGGTATAAAGGAGTGTTTATTTTCCCTGCCATAAGGCTCAATAATGCTTCTAGCAGCAAGGAAGGTTTACTTGATTCAGCTGTACCACAGTAATAAGACCAAAGTTAAACAATGGTCACGATGAGTATCATTGACTCACAAACGGTCCAGATATGCGATTTTAATCGAATTTGGGCTTTTATGAGGTACCGTATCATTTGATAATCGGGTTGTAGTCGAATCTTTTTTCTACTTAATTGTAATTTGCCCTGCGGAGAATGCTGAATTAAATCTTAATTTAATTTACATTCAAATTGAAATTGAAACAAATACACTTAATGACAATTTTGTTGATTTTGTATCCACACTCAAGCCATTATTGACGTTCGGATGCATTTGTTGATATTGGTTTTTTTTTGCAGAGTAATTATGTTATCGTTAATTTAGGCTTCCCAAGCAATCAAATTTGCGTGTGAAAATTGTCCGATTTGATAATTAAAACTCTTTTCTTCTATGGGAATAAAGTATGATGTGCCTAATCCAGTAGCTAAATGCTACCCAAGAGACATTTGTACTAAATTTTGTATGTGCGTGGATATCTTCTTCTATTGGATGATGATGGCATCCAATTCGTTTTAGTTTCATTTGCTCTAATTGTTGGCAAAAAAGAAAGCACATTTCGTGCGGCGTTATTTGGTGAAAATGTTGTGGTTTTTTCATGTAAAATGACTAGATGACCAGTCATTAAGATTGAAAAAAATATTTCCCAAAGGAAAGAGAAGAAAGCAATGAAATAGCTATTTTTACCGTCGATTTTAAAAGGCTTGTTCTAAAAGTCCCTTAAACTGATGCAGTTTAAGGGATATTTAAGGCGCCGCTTTTAAGGAAATAGCTAGAAATACCGATTTTTGAGCTTCAAAATGTCAATTGGGTATTCCGATTGTATTCCGAAAATCTTGTATGGACAAAAACACAAAAATGGCAAGTTGTATAATTCAAAATTTATTTATTTTTTTTTATCAAAAAACGTGCTAAAAAGCTCCAATTGAATTGATGACAGGCAAGCTAAAGTCCAGTCTTGTCGTATAGTCGTTAACCCCAAATGAACCGTCTCCGATGTGCGTATCACTGACTATCCTGCTATGAGTAATCAATAAGTCATTGAAAGTTGAGCCCCCTTGTGGTACAGGCAGATCTTGACCAACAACGGTTGTTGTGCCACAGAAGAAGAAGAAGAATCTAAAGTCAACCGGTGAATACGGACTGTATTTGTATTACAAGAATTTTAAAAGAGTTTCTCATTTAACTCCATATGTTTATTCTCAGGCTTTAACTTTATAACAGAAACTTGAAGAAATCGAGATTATGTTGAAATTATCTACCTAATTATACATTTTTCAGTTGACAGTTGATTAAACTATTTCAAACTCGCATCATTATGGATCGAACTGCGTAGGATAAAATGATGTACTCAAGCGTTATTGTAACAACCGCCATAGAAGTACCATCAATTCTTATGATTTATTCCACATTTCAAATGATATTTGCTCATGCTCTCTAGTCGCAAGAACTGTTAAAGTGCACTTTGTTCATATAATTTCATTCAATTATTTTCACTTTACCCATATTACTGTTTTTTATCCTACTCAGTCAGTTCTTATCTTACTTTAAACAAGCAAATTATGTGCTAAAACTGCGCCATCGCGGCACTACTTGAAGCATTTAAAAAAAACTGGACCTCATCTGCCACAGCAATGCTACGAAACTTCGCCCAACCAACAACCCACCAGCACCGTCCTCACCACGACCGGAATCCGGATCCGGGGTGGCAAAGAGCAGGGATCTTAATTAGCCGTAAGACCGGTACCTCGGACGCGCTCGCACCTCGCCACACCTCCCGCCGGGCCGGGACGCACCCGGATATTGTGGCATCCCTATTTTCATTTGCCACTGTTTCGGACGCAGCGCCCGGGGCCGTCCGAGCTCGTCCGAGCTCGTCCACCGGCACCTTGCGGCTAACGAACTGCTTGAAACTAGGTGATGTGTATCTTCCCGCCCGGTGTGCGTTGTTCTCGATGGAAGCGACATCAGGGACACATCATGCAGGCGCTCACAAACTCGAGCACAATTCGCATTCCGTTCCCCCGGAGCTGTTTTATCTTTACTTTGGCATATACCCACCACTGCCTTCCTCGGTCCTCCCGGGTTCGCAGGATGAGCTGAGCCTTCCTTCCCGTGGGTGACATTTGTTTAGATGGGACTAGGAGTTTTCACCTCACCAGAACGGATGCGAGAGCTTTGTGTGTGTGTGTGTGTGTTTGAGTGTGCTTTCGTTCATTAGATGGCAAACGCCTCGGGCAGAAGCTGAAACCTACATACGGCGAACGCGCCTCGCACGTTGGAGCGTGTTTTATGAAGCATGGGATTTATAATACAGCGCAAGTCTATTATACACGTTTAAAATGCGTCGCATGTCGCAGGCAAGCAGCTGGCGTGACACTTCTTGCCCCAGCATTTGCCGCGTGTTTGTCGCAGTTTTGCCACTGTAAACCAAACGCGCGTTAAACTTAACAGCTTCGGCATTCAGTTTTGTCGTCCATTAGTGGAGCTGCGGCCCCGGTGGCATCAGCCCCGCCGAATCGAACGTGCGCGGGGGGAGGAAGAACGGACCGTAAGATTTATGCCAAACCGAAGCCAATATGGGCGGAAGCAGCAAATTTATGGAACAATTACCACACCAAGTGCCACATTTATCTGATCCATCGGAGCAAATATGGCAGCCTCTGCCTGGCCACTTGCCTGGTGGGTGTAGCTGCACTCACCTGTGCTTTCCCACCCCCGCATAGCTGTGCTTGTGTACGTGTGTGTGTGTGTGTGTGTGTGTGTGTGTGTGTGTGTGTGTGTTTTTGCGTAGCACCAAACAGTGGCGCACGTTTTCCGCTGGAGCACTATCGGGGCGCGTGTGTTCCGGCTCCCGTTTGCCCATTGTGTCCGTGGCGCACTAAGTGTACTCATTAAAATAATTAAAACATAAACAAACCGAGCACCGTTCCCCCGCCTCTGGGTAGTGCGGCAGTGGTGAGGAGTGCCGTGGCCAGTGGGGGAGGGGGGGGGGATGCACCGAGTGGGACACTTTTTGGTTTACCAACCAATTTGCGCTGGCCGCAAGCGTTTTAGTTTTGCAGCCACTGCGGGGTGGTTGCGTTTTTTCAGTGCAATTTCACTTACTAGATTTTGAGGACCGGAGGTTTATTTACGAGAGGGGTATACGGGTGTGGGGGCAATCAAACTGTTGCTAATAGAAAAAAACTCTTTTAAATTTCTTTTTTTTATTGCGTACATTTTTTTTGGTACTTTTAACCATTTAATACATCGTTTTAAGTAATATTCATAACATACATAACACGCACAAAAATAGGAAAATAGGAACTTAATTTTGAATTTTAAACATTTTTATAAAATTTTGATCTATTCTAAAAGCTGTAAAAATTTGGAAGCAGACAGTATTACTGTGGTAAGGGAAGCTTTATTATAAATAAAGAAATAAAACATTGTATAACATATTTAAAATAACATGCATTTGAACAACTAATTTATGCAATGCATGCATAGTTTGGTTCAGTTTCCGATTAATTTTTTGTAGTATTGTACTGCTTCGAATTATGGACACCTAAGACATTTTTGGCATTTGATGTTTTCTGACTAATTCAATTTTAATCGACCAAACCTCTGTATTATTTACTTTGCTAAAGCAAACCTTTTACATTTGAGAAAAAAATAAAGGTTTCCAATAATTTTACTCGAAACATTGCAAAATATCATAAAACTGCTTGATTCTGGATGTCGGTGTCTTCCTAAACCGACAGAACGAGGCTACATAGAAAATATGTTTATGCAATTAATCACAATTTACTTCTGTTAATCACAAGATTCTGTGATATAAAATCTTGCTTCTAATTCCGGACAAAATTGATTACGTGGTTTAATGAAATTCAGAGCACAATATGATAAAGCACTCCGATGTATTTCAATGTACGTTAGTTTTAACAGACAGCCTTATAGGCGTCTTCAGACCGTTTTATAAGTTTAACAACTTTAAAGACTGTTAAGCATCTTCAAAAGACATTTTAAAGCGATTTGGCTTAATACACTCATAATTAAGCATTCTTTAGACATGTTTAAGTTTAAAAGGAGTAGGAAATATTTCTTGGGAATGCAACCACATATTAAATTGGTGCTTTCATTAAACCATTGATTGAACTGTTTTGTTGAAAATACTAATTTTATTGTGATATGGCAGTTGGGTTTTATCAAACTATTAAATTCATTCCTTATTGTGACCAAATTGCTCTGTCGTTTGTTTCTTGTTCTTGTTTTCGAGGCCAGTAAACCAAATATTACTATTTCTACTATTCTACACCATTTATAAATTATTGAGCTATTAAGAGCTGACGTCAAGTTGATGCTAATATTTTAAAAATCAATGGAACGATTTGACACGGACAACAACAAGGTTCATCATAGTTCTGGGTCAACTGATCTGGGTAGGATTTTAGCCACAAACCACCTTTGAGCACTTTTGAGGGTGACATTTTTGTGGATATGTCGAGTGTCCGCAAAGATGGGAACAAATTAATATAAATGTGAACAGGTCAACCACTATAAACCGGTAATTACAGGGTAATTGTATTGATATCCAATCGGAAAATACCAATAAATTATGGGAACGAACCAAAACTCTATGGGATACGACCAAAAATCGTAGGAACGCACCAAAAAATCATGGGAACTGACCAATAAATCGTGGAAAACCCTGTATTAAGAACTAATTTCAGAAATACGCATTACGGGTCTATTGAACCCATTACGGTGAAGACGGGCGAATTCAATGCACTTGCAACTCATAAATACATTACATTACATAAATATTGGATGAAACACGCCTGATACAGTCAGCCATTGTGGTTTATAAACCCAACAATTCAGCGATCTTTTCACGATCAACTCTAAAATATTTGACTATCCCTGTGTGGTCCAACCCATGGTCAGCATTTCATATCCACTGCCATTTTTTTCAAACATCTTCTAGCAAATGTCTCCCTTCGAAGGCCATTTGCCGCAAAGCGTACCAAAAACCCTTGCGACAAATTATTGTCACTATCCCCATGATCTCTGTTTGAAGCTGCTGCTAAAGCCTGAAACTTTTCTGTCAACAATCGCGTGGCGTGCTATTATTTTTAACCCAAAAGCGGACGGTGGCGTACTGTGGCGCTGCTATAGGTAGGTGGTAGAGAAAGCTAAAGCTCTTCTCTTTTTAACAAACTAGAAACAAATCACCAAGGACGAAAGTTTGCTACATTCAAAGCCACAAACACGGGTGCGCGCACACACACACAGAGAAACAGCAACAACAGCTTACACAATCCTATCAAACTAATGAAAGCTTTGCCGTCCGTGATAAAAAGTGGGACACGTGGGAAGAAAAGCAAACCGTACACACTAAAACGCAACAAAACGAATCATAAAAGTATGCGCACCAGCAGCAGCATCAGCGGTGGCAGTAGCAGTTAGAAAATCTTTACGATATGTGTGAGCGCGATATGTTGGAGTTTTGTGTGCCCGTTTCGCAACCACCGCCCCCGCGCCACGATTCATCCAATGGTTGAGCGTCCTTCGGTGCAAGGTTTTCTTTGAGCTACATTTTTCCCATCCCAGGACAATGCTATATCTCTCTCTCTTTCTCTCGTAAAGCGTTCCGCTGGGAGGCTCCGAGCGAAAGGTGCACCATGCATGGCCGCTGTGGGTGGGATGGAAATTCAGCATGGCACACTTCTCTGGGTGGAGGATGGCAGTGAAAGCTGCGTCCCACAAGCTGCAATAAACCGTGTATTGTGGGAAAAGCGGAGTAAAAAAAAACAACAAACAGGTGGAAAAAGAGAACGCAAAAGAGAAGGATAGCGAATTTCTTTGTCTTCCGGCCACAGCTGGTTTGCCGGGTTGCCAGTGGGGCAGGTGCACTGGCGGTAGCATCCGTTTTGCATGTGAACAGTAGTGGGTGGGGGAGGAGAAAAATAAAGCAACTTGAGCCATGCACTTAGCCAGCGTGCATATGGAACGTTTGCTTCTATCCGCTCCAAGCCTTTCTCTTGCTTTGCGCTCCAACACCTTGGTAATGCTCATAAATTGGCACAAATTTAATCAACGCGATATCAACGGTGGATAGCACGCAGCCAGTGTAGTCTTGGGCTAGAATTAAGAGATTGCCAGATACGTCTCCCCGTTTGGGCTGCTGTAGTGAGGACAGTTGCTTTTGTACTCAAGTGTGTGCACGTTCCTGGAATCCCCCCAGTTATTTGCTTGATGTCATGTCATTCTCGTTTGAAGTTGTCTGAAGTCACCGGGCAGGATCTCAATTGACAGCAAAAAGATTCTCCACACACACACACACACACACACACACACACACACACACACACACACACACACACACACACACACACACACACACACACACACACACACACACACACACACACACACACACACACACACACACACACACACACACACACACACACACACACACACACACACACACACACACACACACACACACACACACACACACACACACACACACACACACACACACACACACACACACACACACACACACACACACACACACACACACACACACACACACACACACACACACACACACACACACACACACACACACACACACACACACACACACACACACACACACACACACACACACACACACACACACACACACACACACACACACACACACACACACACACACACACACACACACACACACACACACACACACACACACACACACACACACATTCACTCATTGGTCAGAGTGCGATTTCATCAACGACATAAAATCGTCCCTTGCTGGTGAGTAGAATTAAGAGATTGCCAGATACGTCTCCCCGTTTGGGCTGCTGTAGTGAGGACAGTTGCTTTTGTACTGAAGTGTGTGCACGTTCCTGGAATCCCCCCAGTTATTTGCTTGATGTCATGTCATTCTCGTTTGAAGTTGTCTGAAGTCACCGGGCAGGATCTCAATTGACAGCAAAAAGATTCTCCACACACACACACACACACACACACACACACACACACACACACACACACACACACACACACACACACACACACACACACACACACACACACACACACACACACACACACACACACACACACACACACACACACACACACACACACACACACACACACACACACACACACACACACACACACACACACACACACACACACACACACACACACACACACACACACACACACACACACACACACACACACACACACACACACACACACACACACACACACACACACACACACACACACACACACACACACACACACACACACACACACACACACACACACACACACACACACACACACACACACACACACACACACACACACACACACACACACACACACACACACACACACACACACACACACACACACACACACACACACACACACACACACACACACACACACACACATTCACTCATTGGTCAGAGTGCGATTTCATCAACGACATAAAATCGTCCCTTGCTGGTGAGTTTGTTGTCCTCGGCCTCGGTCTCCCATTCAATTAATTGCATTACACGCTCTATTTATTCATTTGCTACATCATAATTAATACGCCTCGGTGCGTAGGTTTGTGTGATGATTGCGTATTAGAAAGGGAGATAGAGCAGCAAGAAAGGCCAGTAGGCAGTAGAATGAGTAACGACGGCAGCGAACTTCATTCACTTTCCATCCCGTGCGTGACATAATCGAAGGGGAACTCACTCGATCCTTCCATTCATCGAGCAGTGGCCGAACTAATCGCGTAAAAATGATAATCGATCCACTTTGGAGCCAGCAGGAGGATGGATGAGGAATTGTGTGTGTCCAGTGGGAACGATCTTCGGCAAAGCAGAAGTCCCTGCCCGACGGGAGAGTACACTATACTTAAAGAGCTATTATTGAACTAATCTTGAAAGAGCGTCATTACGTTTTTGGTTTAATTCGAGTCAAATTACTATATTTTTATTGTTCAAAATGGATTCACTCAACTTAAGTTTACAGTAAAATATCTGTATGGAGGCATTAAAAGTAGTTATCTTTTCGACCTGTGCTAGTACAAGTTTGAATTGTACTAAAAAAATATAGTTCAGATAGTTGGAAAATTAAATATCCTTTCTATTAGTGTGCGATAAGCCATATTCTTATAAAAATTTATTGAAATATAGCACAAAAACCCAAAATTTTACGATCAAATTCACTGGGTCTGTAACGCGGGCTTTACAAAGATAGGTTGTGTGGAACTTTGCATGTTGATAAGATACAGCATAAAACACTAGAAAGAGTTTTTTGAATTATATGTAGCTCATGATTCTATGTAAAATTTATTTCGAAATTAATTTGAATGCTTTTGTACAAAACAATAAATACAGTAATAAATGTTGATTAAATGGTGGTGCTTCAGCAAACACAATTTAATCATACATGAGCTAATCTGAGAGAGCGCGTCACAAATTTGTTGCTTGGTTAAAAGATTTATGATCTTAAATCAGGCGAAAACAAATATGGTGCAAACTATAAACAAATTGGCAAAGTTCTTCAATAAAAATTGCATGAAATCGTAAAATCTAAAGCTGGAAATTAGCCTACTGCAGGAAAAGATGATTGATAGGGAAAGCATTGCCTATTGCGAATACAGTGGGTAAGTAAAGTAATCTTAATGTAATATTCCATCCATAAAGCTCGAATCATCAGCTTCAACCATCATACTCGAAGAATCGTCCCAAATAGCCAGGTCGTACTTTATCAATGATTGGGAGCTGTTTAACGAATAAACGTTCCGATTTCGTACCTTGTAGGTGATGAAGAGATGAAGCGGTACTTGGTAAAAATCATAAAGCTTTTTAACAAACATTCGGCACCCTTTGGAACTTTGCGGTTGATTAGTCTGTGTATGGTTCGCGATGGAACTCGATGGCTTTTTTAAGAAGGTGTACCGAGCTTGGCGGAATTTCGTAGCTTTTTAATGCATAACATCGGTACAAGGTTGCTCTTGCCAAAGTGTCAAAAACTTTTGTAAATTGAAGAAGGAAGATTGAGTGAAGTGATTATGGTTTTTTGTTTGATAAAATATGTTAATTTATGTGAAATTCAAGAACATTTAGAGTTTTAAAATATCCATCCACGTAATTTAAAAAAAAAAACTAATCATGTTAACACAACTGTTTATTGCATTGATGACGCCTTGCTTGAAAATAAAACACAAAGACAAATAATCCCTAGCACCGTGTTATAAGGAAGCTGCTTAAGCGCTATTTAAAAGAGCCACCTGTAACTATAATGCTCTTTAACTACTGCAAAAAGGCGAATCCAAGCAGCGATCTTTAGTGTGCCAAAGTTGGCTGCATAAGCAAATTTGGCTATTTGGGATATTCTGTTTCTTAATATTGATTTGATTGGACTTGTAGAGTAAGTTGTTCCACGCAAGAATGTTCGAGAGGATTAAGTTTTATTTAATTTCAATTAAGAATGGCCATGTTGAAGTTACAGCTTCAGAGCCTTAGTTTTACATACAATATGTAAACAATCCTTAGAATGAATGTACTGAAAGACTGAAATTGTGTTTCGAACCGCCCATCGAAAGACACGCCAGATTCTAAACAGATCCTTCAAAAGGGATTCGAGCAAATTACGTTCCGCCTATTTGCAAGCAAGCATAGTTTACGATGGAAATTAAATAACTCGGAAATAGTTGTACATCCTCTCGATATCTCGACTGGAACGGGAAACCAGGCTACGCCAATGTGCGGGCCCTCAGGCTACAATATCGGCACCGGAAGCACTCGCCCGGCTCGCCCTCAGCAGCTGTTGATTTATTGTATCTTATATGATTAATGCTGCCCGTTTTCAGCGAACAACTTCCGCCACACCACCTAACCACGCGTACAGCATCGGCCTAACACTGATTGAAGTCTGCAATCGGCAGCAGCAGCAGCATCAAGCAAAACCGATAAATGTGAAACATTCAATTAGATTTCATGCCGATTTATTTTGCCCTCACCGCAAATGAGGCAACCGTTTACCTTCACACACACACACACACTCATACATGCACACACGTGTGTATAGACACGTGAGTTGCTTTCCCGGGAAACCGATAGACGCTTCTTATGCTTTACCGACAGGGAAGGGATCGGCTGGTTTTTGCGGAAAGATGCCTACGCACTAAGGCTTCCGAAAAAGGTCGATTTACGGTCGAGTGGAGTGGGTTGAGGTATAAGCGGTGGGTGATATATTCCTGGTAGCTGGGTGGACGCACACTCCCAGTCCAGTTCCAGCTCGCTTCATCGATCGGGTATTGCATAACGTACCCGGGGGAAGGTTTTTGCAACAACAACAATGGCCAACACACGAGCAGCATAGCTCGTCGGAACGATACATCCGACCGGGTTTTGGTAGATTGCCCTCACCGAGGGTGTCCTCCGGGAGGGAGTTGTATTAAAATGAATGACTGTCATCAATCATTTGGCGATGCTTTGCAGCGCATTCAACCGTGACCGGAATGCTTATGGTGGTGACGTGACGCGAGCTTTTTTTCCCTTTTTTTTGGTCGGTATCTCGCCTCGCTGTTTGCCCCGTGCTGCCGAGATTCCATAAAACTAAGCTCCCACAGTGTCGTCTGTCGGTCGACACTATCTGTGGAGTTGATCCCTTCCTCTCGTTGATTTTCAGATCGGCAAAGGGATGGGAAGGCGAGATGGGAGAGAACGATGTGTTTATGAATAGTGTGGTAGCAATTGATGACGCGAATATTTTCCCGCTATGCTATGCTTTGACCTTTTTTTTGGGGGAAATGATCTTTGAAGCATCGCACGTACTCTTTCAGGGTGTACAAAACATGTGATAAGAAAAAAAAGAACCTTTCCTCGATCAAAAAAAGAGACAACACAGTGTCAACTGGGCGCACATGGGCACCGGAATTCAGTCATTAATCCTCCGGCGAAGGACTTCCGGTTTGAAATCCGGTTCTAGAGCCGCCGCCCTCGGGGCATCGCATCGTGCGTAGAATGTTCGTCCCGTATCAACCAGACGGCATGCAAGGACACGAGAGGATTAGATTAGGTGTTACGCGTCTTTAAGGATAAGGGACCAATGGCTGGACCCGCATTCGTACCGCTTCGATCGAACTGCACGGTAAAGACGACAGTCCCTCTGTGTATCTGTGGGGAATCATTTAATTTCCATCCGACGTTGGGTGGTGAAATTGGAGCTCCTACTCGTTGAGGATGTTTTCGTCTTTTTGTCCCCCGTTTTTGCTGTGCCGCCTGTGTCGCCTGTCGTGTGAACGTTAAGGAGCCTTGGGAGAAATATTCAATTCAGGTCGCTTACACGAACCCGACAGCTTTTAAAGCTTCTTGTTGTAACGCGCTCCTCCTCGCAATGGGTGGGTCATGGCACACACACACACACACTCATGGCACATGGATACCACTCCGTTTTATCGATTGGAACTCGCGTATGCAGAACAGTGGTGGGATGAAGTTTTTTTGTTGCTCCCCTTTTTTTGTTCACTGGTCCCAATGGTCTGGTTAAACTTTGTCTTTCCGCTAGTGAGTTGGAAAGCTGGGGGTTTGTTTCATTTCTTCCGCTTTTCTCCCTATTGTATGTGTGGTGCTGTAACATTGTCGTCCATGTATGGCCCCTCGGCTCTGCTCCTCCACGGTAAGTTCCCGTCCACCGGCACCCTGCTGGAAACTGTACAGGTATAAACAGGATTCCCCGTTGGGTTTTAAGGGATTGCTGTTTCGGAAAGCCTTTGCACTAAACCTGGGCAAAGTTAGCGGGAATGCAAACGATGGTAACGACGGAATTGGGGAGAGCATGTGCAAGTGTGCTCCGGGAAAGGGGAAGGAAGCAAACTTTGCCAATCAGTACCAGGCCACCGGGCGGTACGGTTATCATTGAAAATTACCTTAAGGCAGAGCTGGTTTGTAGCTTTATGGTGCAGCAAAGGAGGCAGCAGAAGATGATGTTGCTGCTGTGCTGTCTTTATTTGTTATCATTTTTATACTGTTTTATTGAACAAATACAGTATTGAAGTTGTTATTGTGAAGGAGATAACAGTCCAATTGTCTTGTGTTTAATTCTTAATTGGAATATTGAGCTGTTTTAGTCAGAATCATCAAAGTGATCCTTATTTGCAGGGAAAAATTAGTATTAATGTACCTTTTAAAGATTACCCAGCAATAATAAAACACAAAATTCACAATCTGTAATTGTGTTGCTATTATTTAAAAACGATTTAACGTGTCTCCTTTCAGCATAATAGGGTATCATGCGAGAATTGTAACACAAAATGTCTCTTAACTACACAAAGTAATAACTTCCCCCAAACCCTTTAGCCGTGTGTGTGCCAGTTTAGTGGCAAAACCCAAGCAAAAGAACGCAAGAAGAGGAATTACTGTTGAGAACAATTTTTAGCCGCTTTCTGACAGGATCCCCCCCCCCCCCCCAACGCCTCAATCCTTCCTGCTCTGGGCCGCATCGCATCGCAAGGGTGAAAGTTAAAATGGAGTTGGACGGAGTTTATGTTTGCAGAAAGAAACAGACGGCACATAAAAAATCACAAACTTACACACACACACAGAGACACACGTACCTCTCGGTTTGCTGAGAACCGATGAAAGTGGCACAGAGCAGTCACACACACACACACACACACACACACACACACACAACAAGATGAGTCTGCAAGCTTCCAGAAGCTTGATACGACACCGGTTGGAAGGGATGGAAGGCTCCGGTACTGGTACCGGTACTGCTTGTTGAGCCGTGATTCCTGAGCCCCGAGACGAGTTGTATTTAATAATGCACATGTTCAGCTACCGTACTTACCTGAAGCACGGTACGGTGGTAGCAGGCCAACCTTTTCCATTATCTACGATGGCCCCTCCGTGTTTACCTTGCCCAAGGAGCGGTAGACGGAGTCAGAGCGAGAGCGAGAGAGAGCTGCTGTGACAAGGTGGAACCACCACCACGGCCACCACGGGGGTCGGCGAAACAGCAACCGACAGCGAGTTTCATTACAAGCAGAAACACAGCCAGCCATCATCAGGACCTCCCTCCCAAAACCCGGAAAAAAGCCCGGGGACCGATGTTTGATTGCAGAAATGGAAAGCCCCGCTGGTGCACAGGGTGTGACTCTTTGCTACAGACAGCACCTTTACGTGTTTTCCACCTTATCAACCTTCCTGCTTCTCGAAGAGAGTGGGAAGTGTTTCGTTTTTTGTGTGTGTGTGTGTAATATTTATCCCAGGGAATGGGCGTTATTTGACATGGAAACAAATAAAAACAAACCGAACGCAAGTCGCCCAAAGGGATGCGGGCGGGAGCACGGATGACACGGGGCATCCCTAGCCTAGCTCCTGCTGATGGCGCTGATGATGATGCAGTGGCGCTCGTGCCTTGTGTGCTCGGCTGCAGAAATGAAGAATTTTTCACGGGTACCACATGCACCAGACAATTCTCCGCCAGGGCCAAAGGACTCGTGGGCAACACACACACACCACTTGAAGCGAGGTGGAGCAAATGAGCACACGGCGCACTGGCACGCAAACACGGAAAACAAATTAGTGGTTTGACATTGTCACTTTGTAAGCATCATTTCATTGTTTGCAGGAGTGAACAAGTCAAGTTCGCTGTTGTAGCGGGAGGGAGGGATGGAAAGTATTTTGCCAGTGCCTTTATCTTACAAATGGATTGTTGAAGTTTAAAACACGAATCGCTTAGTTGACTAGCTTTGTAGACGAATGTTTCGAATGGTTTAAACGAATTTAACGCTATTGATGAAGCTTGCTAGCAAAATACATGATAGGAATGAAAGGTAATATTGGCTTGGATAAGCCACGCTGTTGGATTGTACAATTGGTTGGCTTGTTAATTAATATGACAACAATGTTGAACAAAATTGAACTAAAATTACGTTTATAGAGACTGCTTCATCATTATACTCTTAGGAATGGAACACAACATTATTCGATGCCTATTAACATGTTATGAATTCGCATCACACTAATTTTATCTCTGAAGTCGAGTAATCTCAACGTCGAGATAATGCATTTTTGTATGGACAAGCTTTCTTTTGAGTTTTTACAGTGTTTCCCGTGCTTTTTTTGTTGCTTCCCGTAAAATTTTGGATTTATTGATCGTTTTTAACATATTTTTAAATCGTTCCATCGCAGCATGTATCGCAGCTCTATGAAAAAAAAACCTCAGAAAACTACAAAAACAAACAACGGGAAACTCTGTATCCCTGAGTTATATATAATAACGCGAGACATGAAACAAATGGGCGCGTAAGACTAAATTAATGGTGATGGTCTCGTGGTACAATCGTCAACTCGAACGACTTATAATAATCTACCCGTCATGATTTCAAGCCTAGAATAGACCGTCGTCCCCCGTAGCCAAGAATTGACTGTCCGACTGCGTAGTAATATGAATTAAACCTCGAAAGCGCCTGTATAGGCCGGGCATGTCCGCGAGGAACGTTACGCCAAATAGAAGATGAGGAAGAAGAATCACCAAGACTTCTCAAAATTGTGTCTCATAAAATGGTAATTAATTAATATAACAATACGAAAAATCAAGAATTAGCTTTTGCTCAAATTTATGTTTTTGATAATGTTCTTTTTGTTAAGTATAATAAACTTCAACAATGACAAGTATTTTTGTTCTATAAACACAAATAACTTTCTTTCAAAAATGTTACAACATGCTGATTGTATGTATAAGAAAGTAATCTATAAAACTCTTATAGCTTATTTTTAGTAATATAAACCCAAACGTATCACACTGTGACCAAATGTATCAAACTAAAGCAAGCAATTCCGAGTTTCAATCTCGCAAACCGTTCTCAAAGCTCCTCTATTTTCAACATCCCGTTTTAATTCTTTTTCGACAAACGCTCCACTCTTTCTGTGAAGGTTTGATACGATTTTTTAAACTACACAAGAGAATTAAACGATATAGAAGAAGGAGAAAGAAAGAAAAAACCATGCCAACAAATCGTTCCCCTGATCGATTTGGCTCCCGGATGCTGTGACACAAAATTAAGAACTTCCGTGCTCAAGCGTGCTTCTTCTGGTGTGGCTCGCCACGAACGAATCTGAAACGACCGAGCCAAACCGAAAGGAATGCCACAGCCAAACGAACGGAAGAGTCTTTGCCCGGAGAGTGTAGGATTTTGTTGTTGTAGTTGCTTTTCTGCTTTGAATTTGAACATTTCCTCAGTCCCGTCGTCCTTCACTCGAGTCTCTACCTACACACACACACATACAAACGCTGCGTAATCAGCATGTTACAGTGGAGAAGCTTCAGAACGAAGCAAAAAGTCCAGCACGATGACAGTAACCACCTTGAGAGCGATTTTGGCGGATTGCGACGTGGGGCCGGGCCGTGTAGTCGCGGCGCGTATCCAAAGACGTCTGGTTGAAGCAAAAGCGGGACCAAACGGGATGGCAGAGGGAAAACGGATAGGCCAGGGGCTGTGCCCGGCAGTACGGTGGGTGGGTGTGGCGGGTACGCGGGTATGCTGCTGGCTGCTGTGCTATAAAAAAAACCTTTTTAAGTAAATAAAGTATGATAGAAAAATAACAGTTGCCCTCTGTCCCAGCCCGTGGTCCCGTTCTCGGGCGTTCGGGCTTTTCCTCCCGCAAACGTTTTTCTTCTTCTTTCTTTCGTGCGTTGGCTGCAAAAGGGGACATAAAAATGAAAGACGAGCGCGAAAGATGGTAAGCGCAATTCACAGACGCACGGGAAGGGAGGGGGAGGGGAATGGGGCGTCCTCATTTTGCTTCCAAACCCCGCTGTCTCTCCAACCGAGCCAAAACGGATGGAAAATCAGCAGCTGTGTTGTAGTAGGGGCGCACACACACACACACAAATACAAAACGAAATGCTCCCCAGCCTACTATGCGAACCCGGGCGAAACTCCCTTCCCACCTCTCTTTCGCTCTCAGCAAAGGATCCGATTTTTTTTGCTCTCATTTTTTATCCTCATTCGTCGTCATTGTTATTGCTGCTATTGCTACTGCTGTTGCTTTTTCGCCCTCGGCGGGGGAGTGGGCTGTTGTTTTTTCTCTTCTTCTACCTTTTTCTCTTCGCTTCCCGTTCAAGCTGTCTTTCCGCACGGTGAGGCGCGGAAGGAAGCACAACGCAACAGTGTGATGCTCAAGGTGGTGGTGGTGGAAGGCAGCAAGGGTTGAAATCGTTGACTCGGCACCTCCCCCAAAACACAGCGGCACCTTTACCCCCCTTCCCCCCGTTTTGGGTTCGGGGAAAGTGGGCGAGGAAATGAAGGAGTTAAAAAATCACCAGCCCATTTCGTGCCATCTTCGCTCGCCCTACTCTCCTCCCCTCCCCCATCCCGGAGGGAGCACACAGAACTGAACGCGTGGCTATAATGAAGCAGCGGCCAACCAACCAACCAACCAAACCCGACAGGGCCGACCGGGTTCCGTTTCGGGATCACTTCCGGCTTATGGGTAACGAGGTGGAATACTTTTATACATTCCCCCGGTAGCTCTCTCTGTCTCTCTCTCTTGCACACGCTGTTGCTAAACAGTGCACAGGGAAGGCAAAGAGCACCGGGTTCTTCTTCGCTAAAAGGAGGCGGTGCAAGCGGTGCAGCTGCAGTTGGGAAGAATAAATGAGTTAGAGCTGCTACTAGACGTCTATGGTCCTCCAATGGGCGGATTTTTTCCTCCCTTCATGGGCAGGTAACATACAGGTCGTGTGTGCGAGTGTGGGTGTGTGTGTGTGCGATGAGATCATTAGTTTAATGACCTCATCCTGTTTTGTGTCACTTGCTGGTGCAACGGTGCACAGCTCCAGCTTCCCCCTTTTTTCCCGCCATTCAATCAGTGGCTGTGGCGAACTTGCAGCAACTGTTGAAAAGAAACCGGAATAATCTGTGGCTAGTGTTAATGAGCAATGGGCCGATTGCATTCCACTCCACATTTGCTTACCGAGTGCAACCGGGAGGAGCGGGTTTTTTTTTTGTGCAGCACGTAATCGAAAACGGTTTATTCGCCATTTAGTTTAGTCAGAGTTGTTTACGGTAATAAATGTATAGAAGAGAACACCCAATGACACACACACACACACATACATACATACAATGTTATTTTCCAAATCAATCGAGCTCCCCATTCAATTATTGGCTATCTGTATCCGGCTATCGGTTCGGTTTTTATTTATTCGGCCCGGCTCGCTATCAAAATGAATCGTGCTCGTGCGGACTTTCGCCCCATTTTGTGCTTTGGGTCACGTTCGCACACATATACACCCTCCCTGGGCAATGAATCTCGTCTTATCCATTTATTTATTCCACGAAATAATCGATGACGGACAGGCGGCAGCGTTTCGGAAGAAGGTGCCGCACAGTAAACGACACTGCCGTACGTGAAACAACGTCCGTCAGTACACACCGCTACACTCTTCGGTGCTCTGTTATAGATTGGACTCCCAGGTGCATAGTTGCCGCACGCGGGCATGGTACGATGGGGGAAAATAAACCATCCGCACCCCTGTTCAAACGTGCAGCACTTGCTTACACCGAGGTTGACCAAGGTGAAGACAGATCTCCGGAACGTCGCTGCAAACGGGCGTGTTAAGAGTGAAGCGTGAAAACAACTTCTCCCTCCCCGCAAGAAAAGGGAACGCAGTGAGCAACCCAAACCCTGAGCGATGTCGGCTTGTCATCGACATGCCACGGGAGGCACGTGCGTTGACCGTTCGGTGCGATACAAGGGGCAAGGAGCCCAATGCTCCATGATTGGCCCTTCAATCTTCCCCCCACAGCAGCTGTTAGCCATATGCTGAGCACGGATTTCTTTCCTTGGGAAAGGGAAAGGTTGAAGTATACCGTCCCCTCCTGTTTTTATGTGGAGCAAAATTGCCGAATTACCTATTGCTTTCCGCACGGGTTGTGATGGGCAATCGGGCCTTTCCCCGGGCCAGGGAACGCACGAGTTGAGTGGTTTAGGGGATAAATTATGGGTGACATTGTTCGCCGTTTTCGTTCGTTCGGTCCCCCTGTTTTTTGCCCGACCATTGGTAGTTTATTGTGCGTTGTGCAGAGTGAGGTTGGAGGAGTTCTTTTTTTATCCCTCCTCCCCTTTTGTTGGGCCTCCGTTAGTATGCCATTGTATACGACATTCTTTACGGTGAAATGTGTTGTTGGAGCTAAAGCGAATTCACTGTGAGTTATTTTAACCTGTCATAACTAACAACACACGCTCAAGCAAGTTCGTCCGGTAGGCGTTTAATAATATTAATTGAAACACATTTCACAGCACCGATGCTTGCAAGCTTTCGTTGTCTACCGAAGCCTCGCTCGAAATTGTCTGTTTATTTAGAGTTAATTTTTCAATTCAATGCAACTCCTGCTTGTAGATAATGTTCTGCGTTTTTGTTTAGGCTTCTTTTTTGTCTCCCGTTGCTGCCAACATCATTAATTCACCTCGTTCGCCAGCTTTGTTCCAGCCGATGGAGACGCATGGTGCCTTACCGCAGCGATTTGGCTGCGTACGTTCGACGTTGCTGCAGCCACGGTTCGGGCACGTTTCCATCCAATGTTGGGCGTATGTGGAGGAATAATGGGGGAAGGGGTGCGGGTGGCACCAAGGATTCTTAAATCCGAAACTTTACGACTCGAGTTTACCGAAGCGGATGATACGTTCTTACCTTCTTGCTTCCTCCCCTCACCAAACCCGTGTCAAAAACGTAATCCCGTGGAAAATTGAACGAACAACCTTTTCGCTGCCCGGTCCCGGAAGATGGACAGAGAGAGAGAGAGAGAGAGAGAGAGAGAGAGAAATCCGTGATGAGGGAAGAAGAGGAAAGGTGGAATTTTTATGTAGGCCCAGGCGTAACGGTTCAAGCAGCTTTCGTATCCTGGGCCACTCTATTGAAGAGGGCTCCCGCTTTCCTTTCTCCCTCGTACACTCGATTACCGCCAGCACCGTATTATGAACATGTTACACTCGATTATCGTGTGCGTGTGTCCGTGCGTTTCTGTGTGCTTGTTTGCTCATACACGTACGCACCGGTTTCCCATTAGGACTGCGGAAACTGCGAGCGGTAATGCGGTGCTTGCTTTGCTGCTGCCTGCGGTGAAGGAATTTCATTTGCCCGCATTTCACATTTCGGCACTAATAAAAGAGGATTTTTCCTAATTTCCCTCCAAGCAGAGGGGAACGGCACTTTGCGTTGGATGTCGCATCCGCTATCTTCCAAATAACTCCAGCGGGCAGCGGGAGCAAAGTCGAAACACAAACTGAAGTTATTTATTTCCATTCGCGCAGATTATGAAGTGTAATTATGTGCGGAACCCTTAAAAGAACGGCCAACCGGAAGGAGGCAGAGAAAATGTTTATCAATTTGTACAGTACAAACATGTAAGCCTTTCGGGATGTGTTTGTAGTGCACAGTAAACGTAACAGTGTGGAGGAAAAAGAAAATAATTTTCTGTTAACGATTCATAGCTGTTCGATTCTTAATGCGATTCTTATTTATTATTGTCCAACAGGCATCGATCTAATCTTTTCCTTTTTCCAATGTGTTTTTTTCCCTCTCAGTGTGCATGGCCGGATACAACGAGAAGCGACTGCTGCACGATCTGCTCGACTCGTACAACATCCTGGAGCGACCGGTGGTGAACGAATCGGATCCCCTTCAGTTGAGTTTTGGTTTAACGCTGATGCAAATCATTGACGTGGTAAGTTCGTTGACGTGACATTGAGCTTTTATTACACCATTTTACAGCGAGCCGTGGGTTCCACAACCCGCCACTCCCTCCCTGCGGGTAGTCCATTGTCCACCGTGACGTGCAAACGAGTGGCGCAATTATTTATCTCTGGCTGTTTGCGGGCCATTTGATTTTAGCATTTACAAGTGTATCTTTTGCTGGATTATCTGCACACACAGACACAACAAAAAAAACGGGATTTCACTCTCCCTAAGGGGGATTTTTGGGGACCTCAGTCATCCCTACCTTTGCACTGTTTGTGTCGTGCTTTGCGCATCAAAATTTGCATGCTGTTGCCGTTTTATTCCGCGTCATTATCGTCCCATTTTTGTGTGTCTTTTTCTCTCCCTGTGTATGGGCTGGTGTTCTAGACGTTCTACCTCAAACTGCTGCTGTTGCTGCTGAAAAATCGATCCCAGGATGAATGGGTCATTGAGCGCTTCTTGTGTGCTGCTTTTGCTTGCTTTGCGCGCGAAAAAATAGCTCACAATTCGATTAGCTTCGATTTGTTTTACGCTTGATCGGGCTGATGAGTTGGCGAGCATCGATTTATCCAGTAAGGCGGGCCCGACCACGGCACGGTGTCTGGGGGAAGAAAAAAAACATCGCTTCACTCAAACGAAGACGCATGAAATGGTGCTATTTTCTTATGTCTCTTTTTCCTTCCCTTCCATTCCATTCCTTTGGATTCTACTTCGCATGAGACATCGTTAACGTTTAAGCTCGTTAAAACTGGAAACGCAAGATCTAGTCGTTAGGTCCCCGTCCCCGGGAGTGCCAATCGAACGCGCAACCTTTGGCCACGGGTCATTAAAACTTCAAACGCCTTCCTTTGTGGGCGGGTGGGTTGTGCTTTTATTTTCATTTTTCCCTCCTATTTTTCTCGCTGCTTTCCTTCCTTGTATGCCTCATGCACCTGCACCAACGGTGCCAGAAATATATAGCGCACGCGAGCTTATGTGTGCGAGGATTATTTTGGCTTTGTTTGCTGGCTCCAGCACTGATTTATTTCCAAAATTTTGAGTCTGCACGGGCGATAAAAGTAAATAAAATCATATTTTTATTACCTGCACGGGGACCTTTCGGATACGGCTGAGCTTACTCTTAAAACTACCGAACCGTGCAACCGGCAACACTTAGCTACAGATTTTCCCACTGTGTGAACGGTAGAATGTGGATAGAAATTTAAAATTTCAGGAAACAAAAAATGTTCCCTTCTCTTTTGCACATTTAAAATTTTTTATTTTATTTTTTATTTTAAGTATTACAGTATTGAAATTGAGGTTTCAAGTGAAAACTGCTATGACACGCCACTATTTTGGTAGACAATTTTAAGACGCATGAAACGTGAAAAAAGGCAATAAGCCTTTATACACTTTATCATTTATTTGATACAATTTGTGCAGAACATTCTGATATGTTTAACTTTTGAGTGGATTAAATTGATTACCAAAAATGCAATTTATGCTGCATTCGACAATTCATTGATTTTACATTAGATGTGTCATAATTTTGAAAACTGCGTTTCTCCGACTGCGCGTAAGTCGAGAACCACGTAACTCGGAAACAGACTGTAACCACCGCTAAGTAAGTTCTGATTTTAATTGATAGCAAAAATGTATGAGACAAACATGAGATGAACACATTTAAAGAACTTAATTCATTTTCTTTTAATTTAAATCTTTCATAAAACGAACTCAATTTAATGAAGTCAATTTATTATATAAGAAGGTAAACTTAAACTTACTCCTAAAACTAAAACAAACTGACTAAACTATGCTTATGTCCCTGTCAATTGCTAAATTTGTACATTTGTAGTCTTTTAAATGTGGTCTAATGCTGAACATATAGAATAAAAATTCGGATTTATTAAAAAACACAATTTTAGCACATTAGATTGATCATCCTTTATTATTATTATTATTATTATTATTATTACTATTATTATTATGATGATAATAATAATAATAATAATAATAATTATTATTATTATTATTATTATTATTATTATTATTATTATTAGTATTATTATTATTATTATCATTATTATTATCATTATTATTATCATTATTATTATTATTATTATTATTATTATTATTATTATTATTATTTTTATTATAATTATTATCATTATTATTATTATTATTATTATTATGATTATTATTATTATTATTATTATGATTATTATTATTATTATTATTATTATTATTATTATTATTATTATTATTATTATTATTATTATTATTATTATTATTATTATTATTTTTATTATTATTGTTATTATTATTATTATTATTATTATTATTATCAATATTCTTATTATTTTTATTATTTTTATTATTATTATTATTTTTATTATTATTGTTATTGTTAGTATTATTATTGTTATTATTATTATTATTATTATTATTATTATTTTTATTATAGTAATCTAGCCGTTGGCCTACATAACAATTCATAACTTATAGTCAAATCTGACTAACCTCGGACCTAATCCAAAAGTACATCATTAATAAAAAAAAAGAACAAGTATAAACGAGCATTTCAGGCACACGATTAAATAGATAAATAGATGAATAAATAAAAAATAAATAAGTAACATAAAGCTTCTGATCATCATTAATTCATAATATAATATAATCAATAATATTCAATAATAATACTGATAACTCACTGGATCAAAATGGAACAGCGCCCCATTAGAGGGATTAAAACGATTTTTTGTTTTCAAAAAATCCGCCTCTGCCAATGTGGCTTTAAAATTTAAACAAAATAATTTGCCAACACCCAACGCACCCAATCCTTTACGCTCCGCTATTTCTACCCCGGTGCTCGATTTATGCTCTTAATCCAATTTCCACCATTTAAATCCCATAAATGCTAATCTCGATTGCAACCAAAAAAAAAAACCGTACCACCATAATTCATGAAGGATTACACTAACTACCTTCTGCTTCGAACAACGGCAATGGACTGGCATTGCAGCGTTCGCTTACTTTTATCACAGTTTCCTCTTTTTTCGCTTTCCTCCGAACGAGCGAGCATAAAAAAACGAAACAATTCAACATCACACTACATTGAAGCGAATATTTAACCTGCACACCAGTGTGCATAACGTACACAGTCGGTCACGGTTCGTGTTCGTGTTCTTTCCCCACACCAATACGTCCTGCTATAGTTTCGATCGATTCAAAAGTTTCCATCCTCAGCTGTTTCTTCCGCCAAGTATGACTGTGTTCCACTCGTCCCAAAAAAAACCTCGGTGTACCCAGTGAAACAAAAGGCATATTCTTATTTTTTTATCCCGAATCACTCCTCCTTCAACTCTACAGGATTTTTTCCCAGGTTCTACATTTTCGTGTCCTTTTGCCCGGGAAACAAGACGTGCGCCCGGAACAAGTGGGTAGGTTATTGAAAGTGATTTTACATGCACATTTAAGGGCTGTAGTGGATTTGCTTGTGAAATTTTATTACAGCTCACCGCGGAGAGCCGTCCGCGTGGAGCCCGGTGCCGTCGCAGGCAGAGGTGCGCAAAGTGGAACAAAAGGACTAAAAGGAAAATCCCGGTACAAACGGATCGAGTTACTCCTTTTACAGCAACATCGACAAAAAAACGCAGACACATTCGCTCTCGCTCTCCCACTTGGTGGTCGTGGTTGCGCTAGATGTTGAACCAGTTGCACGCTTTCCCCGTTCCAATCGTCCCCCAAAAAACGAAAACGGGGATATAATATTCACTTTAACAAAATGGGTCTTGCGAATTGATCTAGGGAAAAGAACCGTACTTCAAGTGTACGCCGTAAAGAATAGGACGAATGGACGTGTGGATGGGAGTACCTTCGGTCCCGGTCTCAGTCCCAGCCACAGCTAGCCAGCAGTGTGCAGTGCGCTTGCGTTTGTAAATTTTTAAATAAATGATTCTCTCACCCACGCTGCTCGGTCGCCCACAAGCTCTCGTGCTCATCTCGTGAACTCATTGCCGTGCCCGACACACATCTGCTCCGATGCTCGAGGTCAGTTCTGGGCCGTTGTAGCACCATTTACTAATATGCCACCACTCGTACCAATGCTGGTGCCGCTGTTGCTCACAAGAGCCGCTTGTTTGATTGTAAGTCACAGAACAGGCGAAACAAGCTATCCCAGCGCTTTCAGAGGCTTGTTTCGCTCCATTCCGGTTCAAGTTCGGCGCATGGTAGTGGTGGCTACCCTGCTCCGTCTACCGTCTTGCAGCCGTTGCCATTTTCATCACTAGGAGTGTGCTCGAGATTAAGGGCTTTGTCCAAAGTGTGATATGGGAGCTGTAATTGAGATGCAAATAGTCGTCGTCTTCGTCGTAGTCGTCGTCGACCTCACTCTCTTTCTGCTACTCTCTCGTTCTTTAGCAACAAGGGTGTTTTGTTTCTTGACTGTTGCTTCGTGTTCCTTTTTTTAACCCAAACCTGCTGTGTAAGGGAACTGGCGGGCGGGAAGAAGAACAGCTCGAAGCGGATGGAACATCCTCGTCTACATCGTTGTATAACAACGTATCCCATATTTGGTCGAAAGCATCCAGCTGGAAGATGATTCGTTTGCCCTTTTTTCACTCTTTCTCTCTCTCTCTCTCTCTCCCCGTCTCTCTCTTGTCGTATGTTTGAGTGAATGTGTACCTCCTGCTCCTGTATGCCCTTCCATTAATATATGTATGTGCAAGAGTCATGTAAGTAACGAGAAAAACTACCAGCATCATTTTTGTGTCACACCCGTCATCCCTTCCAGTCGCACCGGGGGTGGCTGGGGCCACATCGCCGTGGGCCCGCTTGCATAATTGATTTTCCCAAACACGATCTACGCTTCTACTCCCTGCAGTACAGCCGACCCCAGAAACGCCCCCGTAAATTTCACCACCACCTGGTAAAGATCCGGGTTGGGGTTTCGGGGTTTTACAGGTTCATTCCATTCCCGAAAACCGTGCTGGCAAAATGGAGGAATCCGTACCGTTCGGTGCGCTATGGCGGCTGTTTTGCAAAACCGTCTCAGACTCGAGGCCTCGGGGTTGCGGGCAAATCCACAGGTAAGGATCGGGGCTCAATTAGCACTCCTGCCCCCCTCCCCCTTCGTACATGCCCAGCAGGCAAGGATGCCCGTTTTATGGCGCGATGGAAAGTGGAGCAAATGTGTGCTCGTTTGCATTTCTGTTTGCCCTCGTTCGATGTTCGATGCAGTGATTGTAACCTGATGCCGGCTATTCGGGAATTATGTGAGAGTGTGACTAGGGTAACAGGACAGTTCCATTAGCGCCGATAGCCTGCCGGCTAGTAGGGCACAACCGTCCACCATCACACCGTCACCGGTGTAATTACAGGTGCCTTATCAGGTGCATTCACGGAAGGCAAAATCAATGCGACGTTTGTGAAACCTTGTCAAAACTTTTGTGTGTGTTTTTATCCGCTGTTTGCTATTTGAAACATAAGTAAACCTGCAAGATGCAATCTTTGTAAGAGATATTTAATTGAAGTTTGTAGCAGTTAACATATTTCAAAAGTAATCAAACCATGTTGATGCAAAATGAGAACAAATTCAAACTTTTATTGATTATTGATTTATTTATATATTACGACAATTTATGGGTCTGGTACTACATAGACTATGACCTTTGCCACTTAATTTTATATGCTAAAACTAATTCATACGGTAGTGTGGTAGTCATTCCTATTGAAAATTCCTCTCCAAGGGAGGCAACAAACCACGACTTTAGTAAATCTACGTTGCACAGATTTTCGCACAAATCCCTATTGTTTGAGGTCACCAAACTACACAGTTGAACTAAAAGATGGATTGGACTAGACAATTATACAATGATTTTAAACACAAAAGATCTCTAAATTCAGTCGCGTAACGAAATCTAGCATTTTGTTTGCTCTGTCAATAATGTTTTCAATATGTGTCCCGAAGATGAGTTTTTCGTTCAGTTCGAGGTCCAGATCCCTTACTGGATTACAACGTTGCAATTCCCTTTTATTAATGTAGTAGCTGTTGACATTATGCACGTAGTTTAGTGAGTTTTACAAGCAATATATGCTACTGAAAACATAAACTCGCCTTTTTAACGACACAAAGGTTTAAATCTGATTGTGCTGTAAATGATTCGTGTTGCCCAGCAACCAGTGGAGGTTTTATACTGCACGAAAAACATCCCAAGTCCCTGCTAAATCTCCTCTACGGCGGTACTAGATGGATAAGATTGGATTTGTGTGGCTTTAAGTTTTTTTTAATTATACGTGTACATTATTTACTTATGGTGGTGAGATTGTATTATGAAATGCTGCTTAGTTTGTATCAAACAATACATTTTGCTAGTGTGAGCAATCACTGCTTCTATGTATGAACTGTATCACTGTATGAACTGTATCACTGTATGAACTATGCACTGTCCTTTTGAACTTCTAATAATATCAAATAGGCATCCCACAATTTATCTAAAGCAAAAAACTTAGTCTTAGTTAGTTAGTTAGTCATACTTCAACTTAGTCAACTTAGTTAGTCATACTTCATACTTAAAAATCATTGTCATACGTGAAGTCTCATTTAGTGACTGATCTTGACGCAACATTTGATACTTAACCATGATGTCAAAGATCATATTGAATGATGGGCAAGGAAGCTCCCTTGATACGTGAGTTATGACGCAGAAAGAACGACAACTCTAACCAATTGATGTACCCAGCCATCATTGTGGTTTATATCGGATATAAAAAAAAAATCTATGTTTTTTATTTAACTAATCTTGTTGCTATCCATTTCTTAACAAGGCTCTACTATTCTGCAATACTCTACGTTAACTTCACACTAATGTCCAACATTTAGGAGCTTTGACGGCTTACACTAGTCTACATTTTTGTTATCTATTACCAAAAGTTTAACAAATGTTTAAAAATTTAAATAGTTATGTATTATAATAAAATTATTTTTTTGGTTACTTTGAACACACTACAAAACTAGAACTATGCTTGGAAAAGAAAGATTATTAGCTTATGTAAGCAGTAGCCCGGTCTCGTAGTACAGTCGTCAACTCGTACGACTTAACAACATGCCCGTCATGGGTTCAATCCCCAAATAGACCGCGCCGCCATACGTAGGACTGACTATCCTGCTATGGGGGGGAAATCAATTAGTCACTGAAAGCCAAGCCCACAAATGGGTACAGGCAGGCCTTGACCGACATCGGTTGTTGAGCCAAAGAAAAAAAAAAAAAAAAAAAAAAAGCAGTAGCAAATTCGATTAAGTTCATCAATCTTAAAATCATCATAAAAGAGTTATATTGTATGTGTTAATCGGACCCTTTTTTAATGACTTAAAATCATCTCTTCCAACCATTCCGTATGGTGACACCTGAGGCTCAGCGAAACTTTATTTGATGGATTAGCGTTTATTGATTATGCGAGGGCAGTAACAACAAACCGCACCATTGTTCTTCACACTGCCAAATGACGATGATGCCATATGATTTTTATGAAGTTTTCCTAATTATACCCACGTCAACCAACACCAAAGCTAAATAATACTCTTCTCTTCTCCCCCTTTTTTGTTTACAGGACGAAAAGAATCAGCTGCTAGTGACGAACATTTGGCTGAAGCTCGTAAGTACGATCGACAAGGTGTGGCTCCCGGGGCAGGTCGGAATCGAAGCGCTGCTGAATGGAATGATGCATCGAAGCCACTGCGCATCCCTCTGGCTGCAATTCGAGCAATCATCTTTAACACCTTGCAATGGGGAGACAGAGATGGGCGGTCCGCACCTTTCCATTTGCGTTACCGAACGATTACCGCCTGCCGTGCGCGAGTGGAGCCACACGGGGTCAACTTAGATGGCTTGTGTTTTTTTTCTCCCTCCCCCCGGACACTTCTTACTGTATGGTTTTCCTACACCGACGTCGTTTTTGGTTCCATATCAATCGAGATGTTTACTTTGCAGCGCAAAGCAATGATCTCATTTAGCGCGACTAGATTTAATTTAAGAGCAAACAAACACCTATCGATTACTGTTGGCCGATAATCACGTTGACCTCACAATCGCAGAAAGCTCACAACAACAGCAGGCTAAAAATTGTCCCTATATTTCGATTGGTTTCACTGCTACTGCTGCTGCCTCGAGTTGGGGTTAAAAAGAACACAAAATAATAGCGATACGTGTTGCTCCATTTCCGCTCAAATCAGCCACGAGCGCTTGGCCGCCCCCTGAAAAAAACGCCATATAAAGCACATTAAGCGAAAGCCAAATAATCATCACGTGCTCGGGTTGGTGTGCCAAGGCTAGGCAACATTTTTCACTCGCATCTCACATCGGAAACAATTTTAACTCGATTACTTGTTCCGGGCCCCGGAAACCGACCCTCGATGAAGGGACGATATGGGGATGGAATGGAAAACGAAGGCTACAACAGCAAACGAAAAAAAAGAAGCTGGATGCTCTTATACCTTTCTTCGCCAATCGACACATTGCAATCATACCCGGTCCGGCTAGTGATAGTTTATGAGTGATCCGGTAAAGAAAACGGAGAAGTCAAGGAAGTCTGGAAAATAAAAATCCACTCCTTCGAGCACGGCAAAGCATTGCATTGAGTGCTCGATTGGTGTGGCGTGTGGAACGTAACATAACACGCTTCGCGAGGCACCCGTGATGTGACGGGAAGCCAATGCGGTACGAAACAAAGCCCGTCCCTTTTTGGATTTTGGCACGATTGGAGCTGTGTCCTGTGTCTTGGTTTTGGTGTTGATTCTTCCCCGCAGGCTTCGACACAGTACCGGAGCAAGTGGACTTAAAACTTGAACTCGGAAAAAAAATCTTCAGACCGGACAGACCGGAGAACCAAGAACGAGCGCTCTTTAATAAATAAAATATGAGCCTAGCAATTTGTTTCGACAGGTTCGACTTCTGTCCGTTTGTGTGTTCTTCATCACGCTTTCTGTGAGGTGTAAGTGCACGGTGCGCAAGGCACTGGCACTGCTCGCCAGCCCACCACGTTGCTCCATTCGAGCTCGAGATAAGCTTTTATTTATATCCTTCTCCGGTGTGTGTGTGTGTGTGTGTGTGTGTGTGTGTGTGTGTGTATGTGTGAGTGTCGTTTTCGTTTCGCTGGCTTCTTCGTCTTCCCACCGCAGAGCCCGCAGACAAAAGCCCTTCCCGGGGCATGTATATTGCGTTTCTGCCCCAAAAACCATTGAAGCAACAGCAAAATCCAGCTCGAAAACGCTTCCCAGCCACAATCATCATCGGGAAGGCGCACGGAAATGCCGCAGCGGCGTCTGTCGATTGTCCGGCCCCGCACGAATTACATTTCCGGCCGCCTGCCGTCGTTGTGATTGTAAGCTGTGCTGTTTTTTTTCTTCCTTTTCTGTCTCTCGCGTCCAGTGGTCCATGGCCACCGCAAAAACCATAATATGATGTGCAATTTATTGCGCTTTTGGTGAAATATAATCTTATTTTGGACCTCGCCCAGGTCGTCGGCCCCCGCGGCTCGTGTCCCCGCGCTGGTTGGTGCTGCGTGTAGCAGTCAGTGTAGTAGCGTTTTATTCCTTCCCTTCGTTGGTTTGATTTTCTTTTTACAGTTTCTTTTGTTACGTTACGCATCTTCCGTTTGCTGCCACGGTTGCATGCATTGGTAGAGATGGTATGGACCGCCCCGCGTTGACGACGCGGTGAACATGCTTTCCTGCGGTTTCGGTGTGGCGCAATCATTTTGGAGGTTGATTTTTGACCGGCATTTTGTGCCGTTGTGGCATATTTTCGTTACTTATTTATGATGCCGCTCCTTGGTTTGGATCTTTGGTTTGGGTTTGGTTTCGGTGCCGCTCCTCCCGACCGGGTAAGATGATGATGATGATGAAAAAGGCGTTTCATTGCTCGGGGAATCAGTTCGTGTGTGATTCGTTCGTGCTCAGCGGTGGTTAGCGCGCAAAACTGGGAGGTGTTTGATAATATGCGTTTAATAATAACTTCTCACTGGTCACAGCATAATACAATTTCTTCCCTTGGGCGAAGGAAGGTGTGATTAGTATTCTAGTTCTTAGCACGTGTTTACGCACAAAGCTTTTAATTTACACACAGTAATTGTAAAATTGTTAGAGGACCAGCATTTAGCATTGTGTTTCATTGGGCTATGGAGATTGCCTAAAATGCTTAATTTTTAATTAATCAGGTTGTGCCTTTTACTTAAGCATCCTATAAAGAAATATTCAAATTGGTTTTGATCATTCAAACGACGATTTTAATGAAAATATTGTCTAAATTGATAATATATTGCTTGTTTGTAATTGCTAATTATAAAAATTAATTGATTGATATCGTAACGTATCATCTATCGAACTCAAAAGCGATGAAAGTCTGCCCAAAAAAATACAAAATGCCCTAAACATTGCTTTCAAACCATAAATTTGTGATAAAGTGTTTCAAACAAAACCAAAGGATATCTATGACGAATTGTATCATATTCGCCGTTCAAAATCTGGTCAATTTGTCTAAAAACTCATAAAAATTCAACCTGAATGTATCTGAAGAATGCAAAAAAAAGATTGTGTGGCCAAGAGATTGAAGTTCAATGGTCGTAACACACTTTTTCTTACTTTCTTTTTTGAATCTTTTTATTATATTTATCTTTTTGAGGTAGAATTTTATAAATATTTTTAATTATTTATTGTTCAAAATTTTTAGTAAAGACCTGTCGTACTAATAAAAATAGAATAAAACATACATTTCACCTTCATTTAGATATCTGTGTGATTTTAGCTTTTAATGAAGCCATAATGATAGGAAAACGAACGAGTTGGATTGGCAACAACATTGCTATAATGAAAATCTAATTTGAAACCTCAAACATCTTGCAAGTTTACTATTTACTACAACAAGCTTCACACTTAAACGCCTAGGTGAGCTCTTTTTCGTCAGACAACACAGACGATATCAGTAATTCTTTCGTTTGGTTAATAAATATTCTGCCCGAGATTACTTTCCGCAAAACATTTCCATCTAACCCAGCGCACACATGCGAGCGCACGCGGGCAGCCGCATAACAAAGCACGCCGACATCATAAGCTACACCTCTTTGAAGTGTGCTTACCAAATTCCGGGAACTGAGATACTGATACACTCCCCGTACTCCTTGCGCTTCGCGGTCACCCAGCACTACAACACTGGCACACCAGCAGCAGCAGCATCCGGGACCGGGCCACGGATCTATGATTTATTGCGTCCCGGGGTTGGCCAGGGTACGAGCACGAAAAGGGATATAAATTACATCTGGCAGTTGTGGTGAGGTCCTGTGTTGTAGCACCCCGGCATGCATGCACCGGACCGAGCATGATGATCATAAAGCTTCATCATCAGTCACGGCGGGCTTACGGGGCAGTAACCATCAACCGGTGCGAGCGCTTCCACACACACACATACATACGCTCAACGGCTCGGCCAACCATTTGGGAGTTGCGTTACGGTTCAGTTCACGCGGGGCGTCTGGTATCAATTACATACTTTTTTTTGCCTCCCGCCAAACACGCCCCTTCCCCCATATCCCATCGACGAACCCCTTCGATGAAACTTGAAGCCAACTTCAATGAGTCTCCCCGTCCCGGTCACACACACACACGTGCGAAGGAAGCAGCACGTCTCCGAGCTAATCCCAGAACGGATTTTGGGCTGCTGAGTGCTAGGCTGGTGCCACCGGTCCGTTGATGAACCGGTGCCAAAATGACCGCTGGGAGATACGGACCTGCTGCTGCTGCTGCTGCTGCTGCTGCTGCTATTGAAACGAAGGTAGCAAACGCTCACGGCACATCCACCGACGACGACAGCAGAGAGACGACGATCTGGTCCAGCTTCATGCAAAACTCATTAATCTCCGCCATCCGGACTGGAGCGTCCGGGCCGCTTCCTGTCTGTGTGCCGTTCGTTCTTCCTTCCACCGAAAACCACACCACGCCCGTGAAGAAATGTGGACTTTAGGAGCTCATATAATTTGATTACATCCCCGGGGTTGCAACCAGCCCTAGTAGTCAATGTGCTAAGGCTAGTAACACACACACACGGATCACAGCCCGAGGCGTACCCATCGTTCATCGGTTGGCCTTGGCACTGGTGATGAATGTGTTTAATGACGTGTTGCATCCTACCGTCTGCCACCGCTGGGCTGTTCTGCGCTGCCAGGACGAAGAACGCGCTCCACCTACATACGTGTGGCCGTGGGATTATCTGCCCTTTCGTTCCACCAGACACACGTCACGAAATTCGAAGTAAAGCATTGGGAGCAGCAGCAGGACAGAACCACGACTGACCGTACACTACGACTCGGTGGAGAGGAGGACCGTTTACCGATCAGCTACGCTGAGTGCCAACCTTCACAGTCATTTGCTCGAATATTAATTATCCATTTGAGTGCGGCCGAGATTAAGTGGGATCGGGAAGAAGGTTCCTGGTAGCACTGGAGTGGCTGGAGTTTTTCGTCCCGTCCCGAGTGGCCCCGATGGCGGTGTCCTTTTGGTCAGTTTTATTGCTACTAAAAGCTAATAGGGATCATCGGGGGCTAATTTGAAACAGATCCATTCGCTCGATTAGTTGTTGTGTATTTTTTGTGATATTTTTGTACAAATTGAAAAGGAATCAAGAAGCTTCTAACTTCAAAAAGAGTAGGATGTCATTCGTTTACATAAGCAGTGGTACAGTTTCCAAAATGGCATACACAAATTTAAGTTTACATCGATTCCTGCGGGACTAAAGATTGATTGCAAAAATTCTGGTCACTTGGGCCGTCTCCAAAGGGCGCATGTGTAAAGACTAGCGACCGAAACAAAGAAGCCTCAACGGGCATGTGTTTTGGTGGAACATCCTAATGACCCAAGGAAAAAGTTTTCCACTTTCATAAAAGTCTAATGCCATCGATGAATTTCAATACCTGGGTGGGGAAGATGAGAGGGTTTGAAAAGATGAATTTAGGATTAAAATGCTCGGAAAACTTTTCGTTCGATTGGGTTTTATATTTTCAATACAAAAATCATTTAAATTGGTGCTTTTGATGTTACAATATGTCTTTCTAATGATATAAATGCTGATTAAAACGTGATAAGTATTTCAGTTCTCAGCCATTCCCAATCGTTTTTACTTGGGTGGCCTTAAATCAATTTCATATATTTCATAATAACAGACGTTTTCAGGCTGTCACTTCAGTGAATCTTGTGTGACGGGATGTGAATGATATGACCAATTGGATTGTATGACCAATAAAATTCTAACTAGAAATGTGGTTGGAAATGTAAGGATGCCATAGTATCCATATTCCTACAAACAAAATTTGGAAAGATGACAGTTTTTTCACCAACGTACCAGAAGTTACTATCAGAACTCCTGAAAAAACCCTGTGTTCGACATTGTTTGGCACCAAAGCACCTTAAAAAAACAATCGCTTTTTACGACTAACACTTACCAAACCCTTTAAAAGCTGCATCTCACTCACCATTTGACATAGCATATCTTACACAAAACCAAACAAACCGAAACATTGATTCGATACAAAATACAACGTTCATATAACTATACAAAAAAAAACTCCAACCAACATCGCGCGCACTCTCCATGTAGCCCGCGAAGGTACATGAAGCTGCATCGATTGCAAAAAGTGCCAATTTGCTCCCGTTTGTCCTGCGCCACCGATGAATGGATGGAAGTCCTTCGCTCTGTTTCTGTTTGTACAGACAAGCTGCCATTGCCACTGGCAGCTGGGGTTTTCCGATGACCATTTTCGAGCGTTTTTATTTGATTTGTGTCAGTCGCTCGGTGCATGTTTTGTACATTTAAACATATTTTGCACCCACCGGGCGCAGGAGTTGCCTGCCAACGACGCAACACCGACGCATGTAACTGAATCGATTGGTTTATATTTTTTTACGCCCCCTTTCCGCTGAGACAAACGGAAGTGTGTGCGTGATGCTGCTGTTGTTTACGTGTGGTGTTTTATGTGTTTTTTTTTGCTTTTGCTCTTTTAATGACACGTGCAAAATCGATGCTTTCGCACAATGCAATCGCTGTCGCTGTCCGGTACCGATGGATGCAGTTGGCGTTCGCAACAAAGTTTGACACGGCTGTTTGTTTTCACGTTCTCAGCTATGTACACGTGTTTCGTAGTTGTGATAAAGAAGGAGGTGATAATTGCAATGCTTTCGTTATTTTCCTGCTGAAATGAAGTTGTTTTATTTTAGAAATAGTTGTGAAGTTGATAAAAAAATGAGATATTATTGAAGAATTTAGTAGAATTACTGGGATGCAATCACTGAATCGCGAATATTTCTACAATAAGTATCGTTACTTCAAGAATATTGCAATAATATATGGCTTTGTTTTATAGTAGCAGATGATTTTTATACAAAGATGTGTTTAAAAACGACATTTGCAAAGCTTTTTATGCTGCTAAGCCCCTAAAATTGATTGATATGAAGTCCAATAATGTTTATAAAAACGTTTAAAAACAGGATTTAAGACCGGGTGTAGACGTATTTCAACTTATTCTTCACTACATCTAAAAGCTTCGTCTAAAAGCTCTGTGACCTAGTGCCTAAACTAGTAAGTGATATCATTACTTTCTACAACAGTAAGAATGTCAATAAAGCACCGACATTTATATTAAATATTAACGATATTCATATTAGTTTAATGAAGATCGTATGTACTAATCTCTCTTAAATCAGCTTTAAATTACTCCAATTTAACAAACAAATATATATTGATCATAAATTAAAATTCTTCACGAACTATTCCCATTATTAGAGTTATCTCTGATTGCCTTTATGTCATAGATATTTTCCAATAAACGACTGCTGCGTGCTGATCGAAATCATTGGCTTTAACCTGTCGGGCTATTAAAATTCTATTCAAGTGCTTCTATTTCATTCACGCCAAAGCTAATACAAACACACTTTCACTCACACATAAACACATACACATTTGAACATTGCCAAGAATAATCTCGCCCAAGTATGGATAGCACTTTTCCAATTGTTTACTCCCGAGTCGTGTACCTTCCTGGTGCCTTTCTGGTGACCCTTGGGTTCTCTGTATGTGTGTGTGTATATATGCGATTTTTGTGTGGAATTTAAAATTAGATTAGTTTGACTCCTGATCCCGAACCACGAGGCTCGAGGTGCTCGATTTATTTGTATGGTGGCTTTTCCTTTCTCTCTGTCTCTTTCACGCACACACACACACCAAACGGCAAAACAAACGGTGGCCAATTTCCTTACGCCACGCGGAGGGTCACGAGAACGACCGAACGTACCGTGACCGTGTCCCTTCGCCTACCGCGTACCTTGGTTTCGGTTCGACCTCCGACACCAAAATGGATGATTCCCGTTTTTCCGGTGCACGTGATCGAATTAAACATTCGGGTGGCGTACTGTCGTTTGTGTTTTCTTGCGCCGGCAAAAGAAAGTTAGAACCGAATGGGCTGCCGGAATGGGCAGCAGTGCCCCGGGGTTTTCGGAAGCGCCTTCATCATAGGCACACATACACACACCCACACACACACACTGGTGATGTCAAACAATGTTCGAACGAGTGCCGTACCCGTATTTTCGTCCTTCCGAGTCATTGCTTCAACCTATCCTCGGGGGAAATACTCCAATGGCGATCCCAAGTCTAGGCGAAAGGCGTCTAGTTTGCTTATGTCACCGCTGGAAGGCGGTCAGTAGTCTACCCGCCTGGCCACCACCATCCCCACCAGCACCACACGAAAGCGAGTGTACGAGTGGGTTGTCTAAGGATGTGTATGTGTATGCGCTAGTGAAGATTCATCGTCCTCACGGTCGGATCGATTTCATCACGCCTCGGGAATGAATCATTCATGCGGCTTGGTAAACAAGCTATCTTTGCAGAAGACAACAGCAAATGATGCCGGTGCCGAAATTGGGATGGTGCGGAGGAGTGGGTGGGAGGTGGGAGGGTGAAAATTTGAATATGTTTCTATGGTTTTTTTTTTTGTTTGCCTTATTCTCTATGATGCGAAAAGGAAAAATTTGCCCCCGAGCGATAAGGGAGCGCCCAAAACTCGCCAACTACCCGGAGACGAAGGATTAGATAACAAGTGACAGGGACCCTTGTCGCTCGCTGTACGGCAAGGAAAGGACATCCAGCGTGTCAGTGTGTGTGTGAGTTGGAACGGGCTGTCCCATTGGGAATAGTTATGTACAGAATAGCTGTTGAAAAGGAAAACAAATAAGAGTCACCGTCACCGTATCGGGAGATCTCTTGCACATTGAGAAGCAGCAGTAGCATACTAGGACACATTCCAACATTGGGATATTGGTTAAAGGTGAACCCTAACTAGCGTGAAAATCTGTCTTTGTGACTTACTGCAATTGTGACACAACGTTAACGATCTTGGAGCACAAATGTTGTTTAGTTTTTTTGGTACTTTTTACACAACATATTACCCCAACATATGAACTCAATACGATGTACTAATAGCATCACTTGATGCTCACTTCGTAGTGCGCCTGACACGCTATCAGATGTGTTTATTAAAATGGTGTTTTTCTTTCTCTCTTTCTCTCTCTCTCTTTCTTCCAACTCGCTTTGATTCATTTCATCACGTATCTTCAATCGGATATTTGTTTTGTATGTCTCTGTGGCGTCACAAAACAAACATACAAACACCGTCTAACTGCAACGCACCGCGTGATTGTTGTGCAATTGTCCAATCGGAATTCCATTGTATCAAATACCGCTATCACTGTTTCGTGCGCCTGGTGGCTGGTGGACAAATAATTGACCCGGCTCAAACAACAACACGCCCCCAAAACCCCAACACCCAACATCCCCATCTCAACTGTAAACAAACTTCGGCAAACTCTCGATCGATATTAATGCGCAAAAACAAAACTGAAACAAAAACCAATCGAACCCAAAAATTATAACACTGCTACGATTCTTTCTGTTCATCTATTTTGTTCAAAAAACAAAACAAAATACAAAAACGTATATGTATCTAACACAAAAACCAACTCACTCAGGAATGGAATGATATGAATTTAAGGTGGAACACATCGGAATATGGTGGTGTGCGAGATCTGCGGATACCACCGCATCGGATATGGAAACCAGATGTTTTGATGTACAACAGGTTGTTATTCACTCTTTAAATTCCTGCACCTTCTGAAAATGAAATCAAAACAACTAAATCAGAAAAAATAGGAAATAAATCCATTACGATTTGCATAAAACTCAATCCAAACCTCCCACATTTCGGTTTTTAATTTATTTGTTTTTATGTTTTGATTTCCACAACACGTTTGCATGTTATGATTTAAGCTAGGTACAATAGTTGCTTCTAACAACTGTATTAATATTCAAATTGGATTAGAGCAAAAGAAATCTTACTTTTTTGTGTTATAGTTCAATAGCATTTGTAAAACAATAATTCCTTAAACATTTTTAGTATTTTCTTTTTTCTTTTGCTTATTCATTTTGTCTGCTTTATTTTTCACATTTTTGTCATTCTTCTTTGATTCCAGTGAAATCATAGGTTTTATAAATTTTAAAAGCTAATATTAATTCAATTTTGTTTGGACTTTTATATGTTTTTTTTTTGCTTGCATTTATTGCGATCACTATATTATTAAAGTTTCCATAATTATTTATTAATTATTTGTTATTTTTCATTTCAATCGCATTTAGGTATATATCATTTCAATCATCCTTCCCTTCTCTAAACATAAAAAATGCACTAAATCTTTATTAATTAAATACATTTCTAACCAATTGTTGCGATTTCTATAAACAAATCCCACAACTTTAAACTAAACTTCTTTCATCTTCTTTCCCTTAAACAAAAAAAAACAAACGAGAACAACCGTGCTGGCAGTGGCAATGTACTCATCATTACCGTATATTTATATTTTAGTGCTGATGAAGGCTTTGATGGCACATACCCGACAAACGTAGTCGTACGCAATAATGGTTCATGTTTGTATGTGCCACCAGGAATCTTCAAATCAACATGTAAAATAGATATAACGTGGTTTCCATTTGACGATCAAAGATGTGAAATGAAATTTGGTAGTTGGACATATGATGGTTTCCAGGTAAAGTTAAATGCTTTCAAACAACAATATCGAAAAAAAAACAAAAACAAACAAACATAACTATGTACAGAATTTCTTTAGCACACATACACACACACGCGCCATCCTTGCAGTGGCATAGCTCAAAACCAAACCTGTAACAAGCGTAACTGCTAGACTTAACTTACAATTAGGTTATGGTGTTAGAGCCAATAATACTATCGCGTTCTTGAGGAACAGTTTGGTAGCCCAGCTAGTAGAATGGTATCGGAGGGTGGGAAAATCCAACTTACTGGTGCCGCTTTATTCCGATGAAATGGGAATATCTGCGTAAGTTGAATTTTCCGCTACTCTGAGCAATTCTGTTATTTTCATTGCTAGAAAGTCATTCAGTGTATTGGCTGTTATTTTTAGTTTGCAGTTTACTTTGGTAAAACACACGCGGGCAGGGTTTAGCTTACCGGCAACTGTAATCTATCAGCTGCCGAATGCTTCTAGATATTCGAAGATGTTTGATGGATTAGATGATTATTTATTTTTGCTTTTTGTTTAGCTGTTTATTGCACCCAACCTCTTCTAATCGAATAGATTATTTGCGACATTAGTGCAAACAAATTCAAACACTCACCCTGTAAAATCTTCAATTAACTTTAGATCAAATCTCCGGGCATGAAATTGCCTCATTGAAGACATTAGTCTGGTGCACTAGTTGTTATTTCCACCTTTACATTCCAGCCACTCACATGAGATGCTTTTCTTCTGATCAATCCTCTCTCCTAACTTGTGCTCTTCTAGTGATTGTGTGTGTGCAATTCTAGCAGCCATTTCCTCGCTTTTGACAAAGTACCAAGACTTCCCGTTGTTGCAAACCGTAGTGGCAGCTTGATTAGCGTAACCATCTTCTATTGCTAAAGCTTTACTTCCCCTTTATTTTTGTGCCACTCCTCCCATACAGTTGTCCATCATTTGGGAGACTAGTTTTCCACTCATTTCTGTGGTTGTAATGTTAGAATATGTGTGTTTGTGTTTTACCGAGTGTTTAATTTTTTAAAGAATTGATTTCGTGTTAACAGATAAGCTGTCGGCTTACCTTATGTTTTACCTTATTTTATTAAATTTTGAAACATGGTTTGTTGCTTTGGAAAAGCGACATAAAGTAAAACAAGTTTCTGCTTTCTAAGTTCATGTCGTGAGATGGTAACATTAATTTTGTGTAAAAAGGAAACAAAAAGCATCAATTCCTAACTGCAAAAAACGTTCCATTTTATACCAAAAAATCCTCATTTAAAAATAGTCATCATGGCATGAACTTATGAGCTGTAACGCCCTCACAGGTAGGAACTAGCAGGAAAAACATAAATAAAAACATACACGCAACATTCCGACCCACCGAGCGCCAGTGACCGTCGAAGACTTTTTTGAATATTGTTCCCGTGTTGGCGAATGGCCACCCGCAGCGTGGACAGCAATGGCTCTCCGTGCCAGTCCGTTGCGGGGGAGGGGTGTAGTGTTGAGTGGGCTTCGCTATGTTGTTGATGCACCGTAGCACAGCCGTACCATCGTAATCAATGATCGTTGGCGTCATTTGACAAGCATCGGGAACAGCTTCAAAAAACTCTTCGTCGATACGGTTTCTTCAAGGGAGGAACAAAACAAGAAGCAGAATTGAAGAACCAAACCAAACCATCATACGAACTATCGAATGATAATCATACCATTCCCATTCAGTAGCACTGAGATCCTGAGTTGCTTTTAATAAAATATTCATAAGTAATTATGAAAAGCAGAAACAGAAGAAGAAAAACATAGCCCTTAAAAATCACATACGCATGAAGCAAAAGCTAATACAAAAATGACTCTCGGTGATGCTTTACGGTGGTAGTATAAAGGTTTAGTCGTCGAACATCAGTAAACCAACAAACAGACAACAAAGCAAAACGACAAAGATCGAGCAAAACAGGACGAACACATGTGTTGTGCGTGTTGTAGTACATTAATGCCTTTCTTCTACAGCAAATCTATTAAGCTGGAAAGCTTCCGTGAGCCGATTTTAGTTCATAAACAGTCAGTCGGGCACAAAGCAAAGTGCTGCGATAACGAAGTGCAACAAATCATTTAACAGTGAGCTTATACATTACAAGACGGCGATCCAGGAGAAGCCAACACAAAGCAGCGTTTCTGAAACCGTTTTCAGATTATTACCTTATTCTAAATAATAGTGTTTTACTTGCTACTGTTAAATTACACTTTTTATTTTTACTGAGCATTAGGTATAAGTTTTTTTTTGTGTGATTGGATTGATTATAGTGACGCTTTCAGTTTTTATCAGTCTCAGTACCGCTGCATGTCACTGCTGATTTGACGAAAAAAAAAAACAATTTAAACTATTTTAGTTAAATTTAATCATTTGAAAACTAAATTCATTTTAATTCAATTCTATTTTAAATTTCCTAAGAAAACAACATTTTATGATTTCGTGTGAATTTATGTATTTACATTAGTGTTCTGTGAATTTAGTTGTTGATTAATAATCGAATTTAGTTTAAAGCGCTAGAATTATTTTTTTCCAATTTTTTCTGAGTTGTATTTTAGTTACCAGAATCTAGCGCATTATGTTTAATGATTAGGAAAGCTTTTAACTCGTTTAATGTGTGTTTTATTTTCCAAGTGAATGTTAGCTAGTACACGTGCGTGAGTGTAACCGTAGGCTTTTGTGCGTATCGGGCTTCCAACACAGATCTAGCGCTATACAATGCCTACCATGACTACCAACACACAGGAACAGCAAGCGTTCGACTGGCACAGCCGGCCAGCCGTGTGTGCCTCCACACAGCAGAAACACTCTTCTCTCCATAAATTAACACCCCCCAAACCCGTCTGTAACTAATGCCAACAAACGTTGTTTTCTTTCATGACATTACAGTTAGACTTACAGTTGCAAGATGAAGCAGGTGGAGATGTCAGTAGTTTCGTGACGAATGGTGAATGGGATCTTCTAGGTAAGGCACCGTTACTAAAACGTAGCTTAAATCGATAACAAAATTGCGAATCACTGGAATCTGGAATGTGGACTAAGGAATGTGGAATTGTACGGAATTCGGAATCGTGGAACTTGTAAACAAACATGTAAACATCCAACCACACGCTCATGCAATTTGGTTCAAACGCAAAATTGTACTTATCATTCCATCCGATCTATTTGGCCGGGTTTTGCAAAACCATTCGGACAATTCCAAAAAAAACAAAAATCTTTCGACCGTTGAATGCTAATGTAGCGAATTGAATTGGTTCAATCAAAATCAGAAGAAGAAACGAAATAACAAAAAGCCAAACCCGAAAGGAAGTTCGTATCATCCATCCGTAAAAGCTCAAATGGCTTCACATCACATCATGCTTTCGCAGTACATTAGCTTGCAAGAATCTCATTAGCATTTTGGACATATCATGCCATACTATTGCACATTGATTAAACCAGTATCCATTAAAATAGTCGTACATTTGATATTATATTTTTTTTCTTAAGTCACTTATGTTTTCTGATTTGTTTTTGCTGCTGTAATCCGTTAGAAGTAACGAGAGAGAGATAGAAAGAGAGCATGTGATGAAGTATTTGTTGAAGATTAAACAATTTTGACACATTTTCCAACATATTTTTGGGAACTGACACTTTAGGACAGTTTTGTCCTCTCTTCAAAAGCAACATGCAATACAACAAGTTCAATAATATAGTCTACAACATTTCCTAACCATTGCGATTGGTATCGGCAGTCCCCTGTTATGCTCGTTGAATTGTAACGGGACCGCTCTAGCTTGTCTCTAGCAACATGCAAAGATCTGTTTTTGACAGTACAGTAAGCTCGTCCCACCCTTGCATAGACCCATCGGTGGAGATGACCATACGAATTCTTGAGCTTATTCCGTTTCGTTTCCTGGCCGCTGTTCTGCTGATGACAGATTTCGATTTGCATCAAACTCAGAACGTTCCTTTGGGTGGGCACACTCGGGATGAACGAAACAAATAGACTTTTCCCTGTTCGATAAGGACGAGCAAGGCAGATTGTTTGGAGCAATTTATTTCCTTCTTGCTTTATCATTGCTAAAAGCATTTACAATTGACCTGATACTAACATCAAAGCCATAGCCTGTAAAGTGTCGTTCCGGCAAACTGCACGATACTAAGATTGGAAATTGATTTCAAAATATTAAACTAACTTAAATTCATTACACATTGAAAGCTCTTACAAGCTCAAATCAATCTTTTCTAAAACAGAAATATTTATCCATCGTCGGCACTTCACGATGGAAGAAGAAAAATTCAGTTTTCTTTTTATTGTTTGTCCTATTTTTGGAAAATCTAATATCGTCACAAAATTGGTATAAATTAGCCAAAAAAATACAATTGCACTTTACAAACAGCGACTTAACACTGAACGAAGCATTGGAACGGATGTGATGAACGAGTACAGAAATCCCGGAAATGATAATGTAACCGCACCACGATCTAATCAGAGCCAACGTAAAAATTGCCCTAATCAGAAAACCGCATTAGAGGATCTCTTTCGTTTTGCCTATTTTTTTTTTGGAAGCCATATTAAGTTAGCCGATTCTGTTTCCAAAAAAAAAAGCAACAAAACTAAACTCAAAATCGCTAAACACCCGATAACTGCACCCGCTAAAAATGCATAACGCAAATGAAACGAACAAATCAACAACAAACAAAAAAATCAGCCCTACGCATTAAAACTACGCTTATGCACAAATAGTTCGAACACCTTCGTGTACTACCCCCCTACCGAACGGGTTGAGCCACGGGCGCCGGGGCTTTCCCTCTCCTGGGGGGAAAGTATCGAAAGCGAAACCGAAAGGCCTACAAATGCACGTTTTACATCGAAACTGCCCTCACCCCCTTATGCGCACGCCTCAACCCAATGTCGCGTCGCGTGCAGTTTGGTGCTGAAACGTTGCGTCCCCTCTACCCCAAAATGTTGTCGGGCGGGGCCTTGCAAGAAGGACATCGCAGTGGTGTCCTCCGGATGGGGGAAACCCCTCTGGCGGTGCTTTCCGCACACCTAGCCGAACGTGCGCGCCGGCGAACGTGATTCAACTCCGGCAGGGCTAGTCGCGACACACGAAGATTGCGCCATTCGTTTACGCGCGTTATCAATCGTCACGAAACCACTGTTGTCTTCGGAAACCCCACTCTCCTCCAAGCAAATCCTCACTGCGCCCAGAAAAGTCGTCACGGTCAGCGACTACCTCAAAAGAAGAGCGGGGCGCACGCCTCCCTTTATAGCAGAAGACTGACGGTTCGGAGACTGTCGGTAAGTAGTACTCCCAACACATACACACGAAACAGAGCAATCGTAGTAGGTCAGCTATATCGAGCTCGACCCGTACACCTCTTCCCCTCGAAACGAAAGCGAATGTCCCGGTAACAAAGCTCTGGACACGCGCGCACCAGCAGTAGTAGGTCAAGCGAAACAGTGCAGTTACGGAGGACGACGCCGGTTCGGAGGAATTTGCCCTCGATCTGTTGATAATCAGTTTAGCATATGTTCTTGTTTTCATTTCAGAATCCAATTCACATAAGTAAACCTTTGTCCCCCTTCCCACAACAAAAGCCCCGTATAGAAAGAAAAAGCTCTGAGAAACAGCTCTCCACACTCAAAATTACTATCCGCCGGTGGTTTTTTTTTGTGTGGTGACGGTAGTGGTAGCTCATCTGATGAAATGTTTCGTTCTCACACCATGCAAAGTGCAACTACGCTTAACATTTTATAAGTTATTTGAGATTAATAAGATAGGAAAATATTGTTTGAAGAAAGAAATTGTACTCAATTCATTGTTTTGTAGAAACTAGAAGACTGGGAGAAATGAAGCTACCATAAAGCTTCACAAGGGTTTTTTTGACATGTCAACTACTTGCTATTAGTAGTCATAGTATGACAGTTTCCATAAATGCACTAAATTTTTAAAAAAGCTCTCTTTTGATCCACAAAATTAGCGCATTGACAGCGGTGGGATTCGAACCCACGCCATTTCTGACTGGTGCCTAAAACCAGCGCCTTAGACCGCTCGGCCACGCTGCCTCCATATCCCATCAAAAGTATAAACACCGTTTGGTTTGCTTTGATTTTTCTTCCAACATAAATTCCTTACTCCCGTGCGCAAAATCCATCCAGACTTCCGCCCTGGGAGTTTCAACGATTCATTTAACAATTTGCTAACTAATTGCCATAATCGTTTAAGACAAGATAGAGGGCCTTCGCTTTTATCGATTGCCGTTAGCCTTCGCTTCGGCGAGCGCTCCCGGACGCCCCCGGACACGGACATCCATCCCGGATATCGGTGCTTTTGCTTTGGCAGACACAAGTTAGCCAGGCGCTCGCTTTTGCATAACCTCAGCCAAGATGCCATTAACTATTAACCGCGCCCGAGAGTCTCGTTTCCTTCCTACCTTCTTTCCTTCTCCTGCCCGCACCGTCTCTTGGGTGGAGGGAAAGAATGCGAGATACTGTTGCTTGGGCCGGCGTGATTCGCCCGGCCATGGCTCTCCCTTTGTTTATTACGGCCCATCAGGATGAGGAATAAATTGAACCTTTGTGCAGGACATTCCACAACAAATCCTAACCTCACTTTGGTTCACAGGCGGTTATTGATCGAGGAGCCCGGCCGGATTTGTCCGGAACCAGTGAGAAAGGGCCCACCCAACGGCGAAGAGCTAATGAAGTGGCTCAAACACACACACACCTAGCAGAATATGCAGCCGGATCAAGCTTTTGTGTTAGGGGATGTGTCTGTATGTGTTCCAGGGATTGTATCTGTACGGAACTGAGACGCTCTGCCATCCCACCCCTTTCCCTTGTCCCAGCCCCGGTTATGAA